>NC_135232.1:27265432-27584932 GCF_051348905.1 Ranitomeya variabilis
AATCTGCACTGATTTGCAGTTATTGCCCCCCTAACGATGACCCTCCGGGGCGCTCTACATCCATCATGTTGTGTCTTTATGTAGCAGATGGACAGCAGCCTTCCATTACTGCGCCCTCCACCCTCCATAGCTGCATCCCTAGTTCTCAATGATTGGACTCTTGGATAAAAGCAGAAAATGTTTATTACCGAGGGTCACCATAAGAATTGGGGATGCCAAGCAGTCACTCATTGTTTTCACCCCCTAATACCATCCCTAATAGAAGCTGCATGTGTCTGTCTATGCGGGCAGTAGGTAATAATGGCCATAAATAATTATTCTTATACTTAGGGAGCTTTTAATGCAGGGGGTTTCTGCCTGACATCCGGACAATTACCGGCTCATTATTTATATTGTTTCAGAAAATGAAGGTCAAAAATATAAGAGAAAGTCAAATCCAAGCCGAGAATAAGGGAATTCTCAAAGGAAATTGTATCTATGTTCCCAAACAATAATATTGTTCCAGATGCTTTGTCCATTCCCATAGGGGCACATCGGCCCGGCACCACTGGGGGTGTGGGATCCAAATCTGACCAGGGCAACATCTGCATGGAGATTGCATGTTCCCCTTCTGTTTCATAACTTTCCTCTCTATAAGGCTAGGTTCACATTTGCAGTTGAGTCCGCAGCGTATCGTCAGCAACCGCATGGAAAAATGCATGCAAACACATGACAACGCTGCCTTTTTTATCCGTATCAAATTACGCATGACGGAAAAAAAAATGCAACAATTGCATGCTTTTGCATGCGTTTTTGCATGCGTTTGCTTTTTTTATGCGCATGCATTTGATAGGAAAAATAATTTTCAGGAGAATTTCCTTGACACAAGCCATGCCAAATCAGCGTGTCTCATGGGATTTCTGTATATAGACCCTTGTAAAGATGAAATCCTCAGATTTTGCTCCTGTATCCTGCGTCAAGATAGATCTTCACATGTAGAATATGGATTTGGATGTCAACTTGTTTCTTCCCTTTGCATTTGCTTGTGAGCAAGAATGGAAAAGAGAAGAACAGAGAAGACTGTGTTGGCGCTTTTGGCAGCACCTGATTGTTGAACTCTGACAGTCATGGAGCCTACCACGCCTTATTCAGTGAGCTTCGTGAAAACCCGGAGAAATATTTCGAGTACACAAGGATGTCTCAAGACAGCCTCATGGAATTGCTGGATCGTGTACAAGGAGCCATGAGCAGGAAGGACACCCAGATCCGTAGAGCGATTCCTGCTGAGGAACGTCTGCTGGTGACACTAAGGTACGTAATATTTAAACATTAACGCCTGTCATAATTCTTATTGTTCTGCAACGTACTTAATATTTTTCCCTTTAAAAAAAAAAAAAAACCTGTCCTAAATATTATTGTTATAAAAGCCATGTCCTTTTCTTTTTGTTTTTTTTCTTTCTTTCTCTGTTTTGCAAAGCCCCTGTCTTAAATATTATTGTTCTGGATTTTATTTTTTCTTTCTCTGTTCAGCAGATTCCTGGCTACCGGAGAGAGCCTATTATAGCTCCATTTCCAGTTCCGGATAGGAATTTCCACACTATCTGGGATTGTCGCAAACACCTGCCGGGCTTTGTGGGATGTTCTCCGTGAGGAATTTATCCCCCTACCCACCATGGAAATCTGGCAGGAAAATGCCGATAAATACTGGCAAATTTGTAATTTCCCCAACTGTTTGGGAGCAGTGGATGGAAAACATATTAGAATTACCAAACCGGCTGGAACTGGATCCAAGTACTTTAATTATAAAAAATATTTTCCCATAGTGCCCATGGCAATTGCAGCTGCGGACTGTAGTTTTGTCGCCATGCACATTGGATCATTTGGCCATGGTTATGACTCCCAGACATTTAAAAACTCGGACATGGGCCAATGGTTGTCTGGAAATAATTTCAATTTCCCCCTGCCACAACCTCTTCCCAACACTCAAGGCCCGCCAATGCCATTTGATGTGGTTGGGGATGAGGCCTTTCAGATGTGTGGAAACCTCTTTAAACTATACTCCAGTCGGGACTTGACACACACAAAAAGGATTGTTAATTACCGACTGACCAGGGCATGAAGAACTGTTAAGTGTGCCTTTGGTCTGCTTGTCTCGAAATGGTGCATTTTAGGGACAGCCATTAATCTCAAAATTCAGACAGTCGATTTAGGTTGTCAAGGCGTGTGTGGTTCTACACAACTACATAATGGCTAAAGAACGACCCAACGTTGAACTTGATGAACCTGTTTCTAACCCTTGCCAGATTACCATCATCACCCTCTCAGGACAACAGTTGAAGTTGTCCAAATGAGGAACACATTTGCATTATACTTTGTTTCTGAGAGTGGACGTGCGTCCTGGCAAGATGACATGATTTAGTGTTCTTGTAATGTTATGTCTTTTTTTTGTACCTGAAATTATTAAAATGTACCTTAAATGTTTGCTGACAATAAAACACCTCTAGTTAAACACCTGTTCCAAGTGCCCTCTATATTACAAGAATTTTTTTACAGTTTAATAATGTGATCACCGGTACACAACTACAGTTTTTATAAAATCCACTCACTGCATCATGCAGATTGCATGAGACAGGGATAGGATTATAACCAAATTGGGTTATGTAACCCATGCTTTACACTACACCTCTTCTCTCTGAGGTCAATGCTATGGTAGGTGACATTGGATTAGCTCCATCGTCTTTTCAGTCTGCTTTGCTCTATTTCTATATATTAATGCAGACCGAAGAGATGATGGAGCTAATCCACCTCATATCTTCACTCACCTGCCAGTGTGTCAGAACTAGTGCACTCAGGATGCAGAAAACCCAGCATCCTGAGTGCACTAGAGCTGACACCTGGGCAGATGAGCATTGTTGACCCCTGACCTTTTTTGCTGTATTAATATATATTTTTGGAGGATTTTCAGCTCTCTGTGTTTTTTCCACCTCATAGCTCCATGACAGACACAAGAAGCAAAGCTGCAGTGTAAAGCAAATAAAGAAGAGGGGCAGCAGATTGTGTGTCATGGATCTATGAGGTGGCAAAAACACAGTGTGTGTACACGGCGACATGTGTGTTGACGGCGCACGGTGTGTGTTGCCGGCAACGAAAGAGACAAAGAACAAGCAGTGATTGGGGAAAAACAACACAAATTTATTAACCACACAAACAAAAAAAAGATTAACTTTTACTTTTACGAACGAATGAGGGTGAAATGTTATGAACCTGGGGGGTGTGGAGCTTGGAGGATTGGCTACGGGTGGATGAAGAAGGGGTTCCAGAGGAAGGGGTAACAAAACTTGTGGGGTCTGGGAGGTCATGGATCGAAGTAGACACACTAGGAGTGGAAGCATGGGACGGGAGAGACACATTGGAAGGGAGTGAAAATCTGGACAACACAGACACATTGGGAGGTGAGGATGGAAGTGCGACAGTTCTGGTGGCACGACTTTTTTTAGCTTTCTGTCCCGTTTTATACGGCAGCCTCCTTTTTTTGTGTCTCCTTGGGAGGGTAAGAGTGGTTGGATCAGCAGGGCGCTCCAAATGTGGACCCGGCCTGGTGGTGGCGGTGGACAGCCGTGCAGGATCTGGACGCAGCCTAGTGGTGGTGGCGGTGGACCACCATGCAGGATCTTGAGGGGGCCTAGTGGTGGTGGAGGTGGACAGCCGTGCAAGATCTGTAGGCAGCCTAGTGCTGGTGGCAGTGGACAGCCGTGCAGGAGGTGTAGGCGGCCTAGTGGTGGTGGTGGTGAACAGCCGTGCAGGATCTTGAGGGGGCCTAGTGATGGTGGAGGTGGACAGCCGTGCAAGATCTGTAGGCGGCCTAGTGCTGGTGGCAGTGGACAGCCGTGCTGGATATGTAGGCGGCCTAGTGGTGGTGGCGGTGGACAGCCGTGCAGGAGCAGGACTCGGCATGCTTTCAGCAGCAACTGGCATGGTGATGGCGGTGTAGTGGTGTACTGCAGGACTGGGCATGGTGGTGGCCGTACCGTGGTATGCAGCAGAACTCGGTAGTGAGGTTAAGTGTGTAATTTGTGGCACAGGTGGAAATACCATCTGTGGCTGCTGGAAGTACCAAGTCTGCTGCATAGCCTGAACGTAAGCAGCGTTGCAGGCCTGCATCACATTGAGCTGGAGTTCAGGCGTAAGGTGTTCCGACATGCCCTGCTCTCTCAGATTAAAAAAATGGTGTGCTGGTCTCTGGAGGTCGGCTTCCAGACGGTTAAGGCGCTGGTTGACATCCTGAAAAAATGTGTTAATATGGGTCAGACCACTTTCCAGTCTATCTCTCAGCACCTTCAGGCCATTCTGGAAGACCGAGCTCAAGTGAAGAAACTCAGGCATGAGGGACCTGTCCGAGGCCTTCTGCCGCTGGTGGGAAGAGCCCCAGAAAAAAAGGCAGAGGACTGGGACAGGGGAACACCTGAGGGACCAGCTGCCTGTTCTCCAGCCTGTGACGTCAGCCCACTTGCTGCTTCGCTGGTGGATGGCTGGGATTGGTCCATGGCTGTTCGATGAGGAACCGCTCCTGAGGACAATCCAGGTTCGAGGGTGCTGCTACAGGTTCTGTGAAAAGAAAAGAAAAGTAAAACATTACTACACAAAAATAATAGCGCCAACTCCTGCAGAATAGAAAAATTCAGATTGGTGAATACAACACAATGGAATACAACACAAAAATACTTACGTTCTCTGAGCAAGGACAGGCCTCAGATAAGACAGCACCCAGTGGTATTTGTATTTCTTCATCCTTGCTGCAGCACCACTACGAACTTGGATCTCCTGTCTCAGGTCCTTGTTGAAGCGAACCTTCATCGAACGCCAACGGGTTTTGACTTTGATCACTGTGAATAGGGGAAAAAAAAATTGTTAAACAATGCATTTTAGACCGGGATCACACAACCGTGTGTGATGCGAGAACCTCGCAGGAGTTTATCGCATCACACATGGTTGTGTGATCCTGGCCTTCAGGTTCACTGCTGCATCAGACCACACAGGAATACTTACAAAAAGCCTTTCTGTGACGTGATGTGGCGTTGTCCCAGTCATCCATCAGCGCTTGGGCCACCTCATTCCACAGCCGCCGAATCACCACAGCGTCCGAGTGCTGCTGCTCCCAGGGGTCCCACAACGGAACTCGCTCCTGCACCAGGGTGATGAGGAGGTCTGTTGTGAATTTGGATTCTGGGCTCCCCCGGTGGCTACTGGTGGAATTGAACTGGTGTCTTCATCTTCTCTGTTCACCTGTTCCCATCAAGATGTGGGAGTCGCTATATAACCTTGCTGCTCTGTTAGTTGCTTGCCGGTCAACAATGTTATCAGAAGCCTCTCTGTGCTTGTTCCTGCTCCTAGACAACTACTAGATAAGTTGGACTCTTGTCCATGTTTGTTTTTGCATTTTGTTCCAGTTCACAGCTGTAGTTTCGTTACTGTGTCTGGAAAGCTCTTGTGAACGGGAATTGCCACTCTGGTGTTATGAGTTAATGCCAGAGTTTTAAAGTAATTTCTGGATGGTGTTTTTGATAGGGTTTCCAGCTGACCATGAAAGTGTCCTTTCTGTCTTCTGCTATGTAGTAAGTGGACCTCAAATTTGCTAAACCTATTTTCATACTACGTTTGTTATTTCATCTCAACTCACCGCCAATACATGTGGGGGGCCTCTGTCTCCTTTCGGGGTATTTCTCTAGAGGTGAGCTAGGACTAATATTTTCCTCTGCTAGCTTTATTTAGTCCTCCGGCTGGGCTGGGCATCTAGAATCAACGTAGGCATGCTACCCGGCCACTGCTAGTTGTGCGTTAGGTTTAGTTCATGGTCAGCTCAGTTCCCATCTTCCAAGAGCTAGTTCCTATATATGCTTAGGCTATGTTCTCTTGCCATTGAGATCACGACAGTTTGACCGGCCCGCAAAGTGTTAATTGTTTGGGCTGAAGCAGGAGAAAAAGAAGTGTTGAAGGGAAATTTTTTTTTTTTTTTTTTTCCCCTCAGAGTTTTGCTGCCTAGCCCTTAATTGCTGTCTAGCTGCTTCTTACCTCCTCTTAACCCTTGAATGGCTCTGTGTCCACCTGTTTGTAATGGATCTTCAGAGTGTAACTGCAGGTTTGAATAATCTCGCCACGAAGGTACAAAATTTGCAAGATTTTGTTTGTCATGCACCTGTATCTGAGCCGAGAATTCCTTTGCCGGAATTTTTCTCGGGGAATAGATCCGGGTTTCAGAATTTTCGAAATAATTGCAAATTATTTTTGTCTCTGAAATCTCGCTCTGCCGGAGACCCTGCACAGCAGGTCAGGATTGTGATTTCCTTGCTCCGGGGCGACCCTCAAGACTGGGCTTTTTCATTGACACCAGGGGATCCTGCGTTGCTCAATGTGGATGCGTTTTTTCTGGCCTTGGGGTTGCTTTATGACGAACCTCATTTGGAGCTTCAGGCAGAAAAAACTTTGATGTCCCTATCTCAGGGGCAAGATGAAGCGGAAATTTACTGCCAAAGATTCCGTAAATGGTCTGTGCTTACTCAGTGGAATGAGTGCGCCCTGGCGGCGACTTTCAGAGAGGGTCTCTCTGATGCCATTAAGGATGTTATGGTGGGGTTCCCTGTGCCTGCGGGTCTGAATGAGTCCATGACAATGGCTATTCAGATCGATAGGCGTTTGCGGGAGCGCAAACCAGTGCACCATCTGGCGGTGTCCACTGAGAAGTCGCCAGAGAGTATGCAGTGTGATAGAATTCTGTCCCGAAGCGAGCGGCAGAATTTTAGACGGAAAAATGGGTTGTGTTTCTATTGTGGTGATTCTACTCATGTTATATCAGCATGCTCTAAGCGCACTAAAAAGCTTGGTAAATCTGTTTCCATTTGCACCTTACCGTCTAAATTTATTCTATCTGTGACCCTGATTTGCTCTTTGTCATCTATTACCACGGACGCCTATGTCGACTCTGGCGCCGCTTTGAGTCTTATGGATTGGTCCTTTGCCAAACGCTGTGGGTATGATTTAGAGCCTTTGGAGACTCCTATTCCTCTGAAGGGGATTGACTCCACCCCATTGGCTAATAATAAACCACAATACTGGACACAAGTAACTATGCGTATTAATCCGGATCACCAGGAGATTATTCGCTTTCTGGTGCTGTATAATCTACATGATGATTTGGTGCTAGGATTGCCTTGGCTGCAATCTCACAACCCAGTCCTCGACTGGAGAGCTATGTCTGTGTTGAGCTGGGGATGTAAGGGGGCTCATGGGGATGTACCTGTGGTTTCCATTTCATCATCCATTCCCTCTGAAATTCCTGAGTTCCTGTCTGACTATCGTGACGTCTTTGAAGAATCCAAGCTTGGTTCGTTACCTCCGCACCGAGAGTGCGATTGTGCCATAGATTTAATCCCGGGTAGTAAATACCCAAAGGGTCGTTTATTTAATCTGTCTGTGCCTGAACATGCTGCTATGCGAGAATATATAAAGGAGTCCTTGGAAAAGGGACATATTCGTCCATCGTCATCTCCCTTAGGAGCCGGTTTTTTCTTTGTGTCAAAAAAAGACGGCTCTTTGAGACCATGTATTGATTATCGGCTTTTGAATAAAATCACTGTTAAATATCAATACCCATTGCCGCTGCTGACTGATTTGTTTGCTCGCATAAAGGGGGCCAAGTGGTTCTCTAAGATTGACCTTCGTGGGGCGTATAATTTGGTGCGAATCAGGCAGGGGGATGAGTGGAAAACCGCATTTAATACGCCCGAGGGCCACTTTGAGTATTTAGTGATGCCTTTTGGTCTTTCTAATGCTCCGTCAGTTTTCCAGTCCTTTATGCATGATATTTTTCGCGATTATTTGGATAAATTTATGATTGTGTATCTGGATGATATTCTGATTTTTTCGGATGACTGGGACTCTCATGTCCAGCAAGTCAGGAGGGTTTTTCAGGTTTTGCGGTCTAATTCTTTGTGTGTGAAGGGTTCTAAGTGTGTTTTTGGGGTACAGAGGATTTCCTTTTTGGGATATATTTTTTCCCCCTCTTCCATTGAAATGGATCCTGTCAAGGTTCAAGCTATTTGTGATTGGACGCAGCCCTCTTCTCTTAAGAGTCTTCAGAAATTTTTGGGCTTTGCTAACTTTTATCGTCGATTTATTGCTGGTTTTTCGGATATTGCTAAGCCATTGACCGATTTGACTAAGAAGGGTGCTGATGTTGCTGATTGGTCCCCTGATGCTGTGGAGGCCTTTCGGGAGCTTAAGCGCCGTTTTTCCTCTGCCCCTGTGTTGCGTCAGCCTGATGTTGCTCTACCTTTTCAGGTTGAGGTCGACGCTTCTGAGATCGGAGCTGGGGCAGTGTTGTCGCAGAAAAGTTCTGACTGCTCCGTGATGAGGCCTTGTGCCTTCTTTTCCCGTAAATTTTCGCCCACTGAGCGGAATTATGATGTTGGGAATCGGGAGCTTTTGGCCATGAAGTGGGCTTTTGAGGAGTGGCGCCATTGGCTTGAGGGGGCCAGACATCAGGTGGTGGTATTGACTGACCACAAAAATTTGATTTATCTTGAGACCGCCAGGCGCCTGAATCCTAGACAGGCGCGCTGGTCATTATTTTTCTCTCGGTTTAATTTTGTGGTGTCATACCTACCGGGTTCTAAGAATGTTAAGGCGGATGCCCTTTCTAGGAGTTTTGAGCCTGACTCGCCTGGTAACTCTGAGCCCACAGGTATCCTTAAGGATGGAGTGGTATTGTCAGCCGTTTCTCCAGACCTGCGGCGGGCCTTGCAGGAGTTTCAGGCGGAGAGACCTGATCGTTGCCCACCTGATAAACTGTTTGTTCCTGATGATTGGACCAGTAGAGTCATCTCTGAGGTTCATTCTTCTGCGTTGGCAGGTCATCCTGGCATTTTTGGTACCAGGGATTTGGTGGCAAGGTCCTTCTGGTGGCCTTCCCTGTCACGAGATGTGCGAGGCTTTGTGCAGTCTTGTGACGTTTGTGCTCGGGCCAAGCCTTGTTGTTCTCGGGCTAGTGGATTATTGTTGCCCTTGCCTATTCCTAAGAGGCCTTGGACGCACATCTCGATGGATTTTATTTCAGATCTGCCTGTTTCTCAGAAGATGTCTGTCATCTGGGTGGTGTGTGACCGTTTTTCTAAGATGGTCCATTTGGTTCCTCTGCCCAAGTTACCTTCTTCTTCCGAGTTGGTTCCTCTGTTTTTTCAAAATGTTGTTCGTTTGCATGGTATTCCTGAGAATATCGTTTCTGACAGAGGGACCCAATTCGTGTCTAGATTTTGGCGGGCATTCTGTGCTAGGATGGGCATAGATTTATCTTTTTCGTCCGCTTTCCATCCTCAGACGAATGGCCAGACCGAGCGGATTAATCAGACCCTGGAGACATATCTGAGGTGTTTTGTGTCTGCTGACCAGGATGATTGGGTTGCTTTTTTGCCATTGGCGGAGTTCGCTCTCAATAATCGGGCCAGCTCTGCCACTTTTGTGTCCCCGTTTTTCTGTAATTCGGGGTTTCATCCTCGATTTTCCTCTGGTCAGGTGGAATCTTCGGATTGTCCTGGAGTGGATGCTGTGGTGGAGAGATTGCATCAGATCTGGGGGCAGGTGGTGGACAATTTGAGGTTGTCCCAGGAGAAGACTCAGCTTTTTGCCAACCGCCACCGTCGTGTTGGTCCTCGGCTTTCTGTTGGGGATTTGGTGTGGTTGTCTTCTCGTTTTGTCCCTATGAGGGTCTCTTCTCCTAAGTTTAAGCCTCGGTTTATCGGCCCGTATAAGATATTGGAGATTCTTAACCCTGTTTCCTTCCGTTTGGACCTCCCTGCATCCTTTTCTATTCATAACGTTTTTCATCGGTCATTATTGCGCAGGTATGAGGTACCGGTTGTGCCTTCCGTTGAGCCTCCTGCTCCGGTGTTGGTTGAGGGTGAGTTGGAGTACGTTGTGGAGAAAATCTTGGACTCTCGTGTTTCCAGACGGAGACTCCAGTATCTGGTCAAGTGGAAGGGATACGGCCAGGAGGATAATTCTTGGGTGAATGCATCTGATGTTCATGCCTCCGATCTGGTTCGTGCCTTTCATAGGGCCCATCCTGATCGCCCTGGTGGTTCTGGTGAGGGTTCGGTGCCCCCTCCTTGAGGGGGGGGGGTACTGTTGTGAATTTGGATTCTGGGCTCCCCCGGTGGCTACTGGTGGAATTGAACTGGTGTCTTCATCTTCTCTGTTCACCTGTTCCCATCAAGATGTGGGAGTCGCTATATAACCTTGCTGCTCTGTTAGTTGCTTGCCGGTCAACAATGTTATCAGAAGCCTCTCTGTGCTTGTTCCTGCTCCTAGACAACTACTAGATAAGTTGGACTCTTGTCCATGTTTGTTTTTGCATTTTGTTCCAGTTCACAGCTGTAGTTTCGTTACTGTGTCTGGAAAGCTCTTGTGAACGGGAATTGCCACTCTGGTGTTATGAGTTAATGCCAGAGTTTTAAAGTAATTTCTGGATGGTGTTTTTGATAGGGTTTCCAGCTGACCATGAAAGTGTCCTTTCTGTCTTCTGCTATGTAGTAAGTGGACCTCAAATTTGCTAAACCTATTTTCATACTACGTTTGTTATTTCATCTCAACTCACCGCCAATACATGTGGGGGGCCTCTGTCTCCTTTCGGGGTATTTCTCTAGAGGTGAGCTAGGACTAATATTTTCCTCTGCTAGCTTTATTTAGTCCTCCGGCTGGGCTGGGCATCTAGAATCAACGTAGGCATGCTACCCGGCCACTGCTAGTTGTGCGTTAGGTTTAGTTCATGGTCAGCTCAGTTCCCATCTTCCAAGAGCTAGTTCCTATATATGCTTAGGCTATGTTCTCTTGCCATTGAGATCATGACAGAGGTCATTGTCAATGGCTTCTTCCTCCCGTTGTGGGACCTAGAAATGAAAAAAGACATTAATGTTGGAAAGACTTAAAACAAAAACAGTCAAGAAGAAATAAAAACAGTCAAGAATACTTACACGCTCTCTTGCCACCGGAGCTTGGGCCTGAGCCTGCTGCTCCTGCTCATCTACACTGGAAGGATTCTGTAAGAATAAAAATAAATATTTTGCCACATGTGTAATAGTGACTGTGAATACTTACCAATCAGCAGCAAATGTACTTACTTCAGTCTCCTGTCAACTGTGTGAGGTCTGGTCTTCAGTGGAGGACATGATGAGGAATGCTGCAAGAGAGACAGAAATTAATACAGACTGCAGAGAGAAAAACAGACAGGCAGACATATAGCTTGTACTCGTATACTCACATTATAGTCAGAGTCTTCCAATGCTTCCAAAAAAGATGCTGCAATCCTAGTAGAGTCTTGGGAGTAATGGACTTCCACTCCCCACACCTTCTTTTATAAGCTTTGTTTGGGGGGTGGCTTAAAACAAGTTCCTAGACATGTTTACTCAGAAGAACGCATGCGTACGAAAACGCAATCATATGCATGCACTTGCATACGCATGCGTTCCCATAGACTGTAATGCGTTTATTTAACGCACTCCTTCCGCAAGCGTCCGCATGCGTATGGCGGCGGAAAATTGCCGCCACACAAATTCTAACATGGTGCAGCGAGCGCCCTAGGAATCATCCCATCAGGAGGAGGAGAGTGGAGCCGGATCACTTCTGTAACTCTTCTTGACATTAACCCTTGACCCTCCGTTAATGAGTAGTAGGGTCAGAACAAACATATAAGGGTCTTCAATTGAAAAAGTAACTTGTGTTCTTGTGTCAATAAAAGGAAACATTCCATCTGGGATTGAAGAAAACAGGAAATATTTGTGATGCTGAGCGCGGACCCCCGTATGTTCTCCAGATGACGCCCTGCCGGGGTCTTCTCCCTCCATTCTGTTCCCCCCGCTCCGCCATCGCTCTGTTTGCTTCGCTCGTACAGTAATCTTGTCTCTTCTACCAGTTTCTGTATACGACGTCTTACAGGAAATCTCACAAATAATCATTAAGGAAACTGGTGGGACATCTTCTCGTCATTGAACTAACGACCTCCTGGATCTGTGGATGTGATCTCTCCCTACAAGTCAGAGAAGAAGTTTTCAAAACTTTTTGCTTCTTATTTGAGTGAGAATTAGCAATATTCACAGCGGCCATAAAAACTAGAAACGTTTATTGTGGACGTTAAAAGGGACAGTAGCTATTTTTAGGCTTTGTTTCCACCAGCACATACGGAACTCGGGACTAGTGATGAGCGCACGTGTTTGGATAAGGTGTTTTCTGAGCATGCTGCGGGGACTCATATTTTTTGAGCACGCTGAAGACGCTTGGTTAGCACCAGAGCATGCTCAGATAACGCCTTATCAGAGCACGTGCGGAACACTTCAACTATGTGCACCCGGACGTTTTTTTAAAGATTTTTTTGGAATGGGTCTGCTTCAAAAAAATGCTTGAAAGACTCTTCCTGTTCATTTTTATTGTAAAACCACGTCACTGTTCATAACTTCCGTCTTTTTTTTTTCTACTTCAGATTTTGAAAAAAACGCCTCGGAAGAGGCTCCAGATGGAAAACGGTTCAATCAAAAGGCTGCAAAAAAAACAAACACTCTAGGAAAGAAAACTTTTCTAAAACCGCTTTAGGAACTGAACAACTACTCCAAAAACTCCCCAAAACACTGGGGAAAAAGAACAAAAAAACTAGTGGAATTATTTTTAAGCTTGCTAAAAAAAATCATCGTTCTCGGCAGCACATGGTGGTTTAGCCTGTGCTGCCGAGAACAATGCACAGTTGATCTACCACAGATCGTTTTCTGTGCATTAAAATTGCAGTTTTCTTGTCTAAACTGGCTTCTAACCAACCAACATGAAGGCGATTTGCAGTTGTTTATGGGGTGCAGGTCGTCTACTGTAAATGCATGCTTATTCCTTGTCAGAGGGGCAGAATTACCTGCGGCCCCTTTATTTTCGGGATTGGTGATGCTACCAGCAGTTGGACGGTCCCAGCCACCCTTGCTATGATGGCGTCTTCTGGAGTAGGAGAGGACAAATTCTTGGTGACCTGTAGGGGGCGCCGCTCCACGTGTGCTTGCCTACTGTCTTCCAGTTGACCACCCCAATATGGCAGACCCGGCTCGTTATCCTCAGCATGTGGCGGCTCTCTTACACAAAGGAATGTTTTTCTCTATAGTAATTACGTTTCTCAAAACAGAAGTGGATGGGAAATGAGGATGGTTTCCTGCTTCCTTCCGATTCCACCATCCAGCTCTTTGCATCGTCTTTCCAGACCTGGGGAGAATCGTCACATTGCTATAAAGGAACTGCTCACAAGGAAGGAAATTCACATCCACAGCAGGACTGAAATTTTGACACGAGTTACATTTGCAGAAATGTACGTATTCAAAATCGATGAGAAAATTGGAGTTTACAGGTGTGATGGTGTGATATGCTATGTGGGTATCATTTTTGTGTATATTTCTATTATACTTATTTTCATGGTGTTCTCTTGTAGGATGAGTTATTTGCTAATTGATGAATGGCTGTTGCTGCCATCTGATATCAGCCCCCACAGTACTGTATTGTTTGCTAATATGCTAATGTCATGTTGACCTAGCTTGTTGAAACAATGACCCTCTGTAGTGCCTTAATCCCCTAGGCACCTTTGTCAGGTTTGGGAGGCCTGAAAACCACCCCAACCTGTCTGACTACCCCTGGACATAAGGAGGGGGCTGGAGAGGACAGGAGGTGGGAAGTCAGTCCTGTATGGAATGATGGTGTGTTCACAGCATCTCAGAGAGAAAGAAGAGTATATGGACTATGTTATCCTCTGTCTGCTGGATTGTTTGACTTTTATCCTGTTACTGAACTTCATTCGTGTTCGGGACTATTTTATCCTTTGTGTGGTGGATCGTATATGGACCTTTCATATTTTTGCCTAAATAAAGGTCTTGCAATTGTTCACTCTTCGCTGGCTCTGTTGTTGATGTGTGGTACCGGAGAAGGACCCCGTGACAACTGGTGGCAGCAGTGAGATCAACAGAGCGTAACCTAATGGAGAACCACCCACAGAGTACAGAAATTAGACTGTATCCAGTTTACAGGAGAGAGCCAGAGACCTGGGCCTGAACTACCAGGGACTGACTAAAGAGGCCTTAATTGATCTACTGGTTGATGCTAGCCAGACCACCTACTCCCATATGTCTGAAGGACAAGCCCAGGAGATGAGGACCCCCACCCCAAAAAGCCAGTGGGTGGTGTGGTATGAAGAAGAGATGGCAGTTCTGGGTCCAGGTGTATCTCAGGAGTATAAGGAGGAGGCTGCCCACTGGGCACAGTGGAGACAGGAAGCAATGGAGGGAGTAATGCAATGTGGAATGTAAACCCAACGATCCGGGAGCCTGTACGGATCACCCGGACAGAGTTTAAGCCATTTGATGAGGCTTCCGGAGATGCGGAGGGGTTCTTCTTTGAGCAGCAGTGTGCTGTGATGGAGGTGCCCCAGTCTGGCTGGATGCGTTTGTTAGTGGGACTCCTGAACGGTAGCCTGGCGGAGGCTTACCGAACCATTGACACACAGCGGAATCAGGATTATAACATTGTAAAGCAGACGATCCTGGATTACCATGCTATCACCCCAGACTCATATAGGGCCAAGTTCCGAAACCACTCATGCACTACGGGGGGATCGTTTAGGATGTATGCACATAAGATGTCCCAGGCATGTCGGAGATGGCTGGAAGCAGAAAACGCCTTTACTGTGGAAGATGTTATACAGGTGTTCCTTATAGAACAATTTCTTGCCAAGTGCCCCGCAGAGGTACGGGAATGGGTCCGGGAGCGCACGCCGTGCACCGTGGATAGAGCTGCAGCCCTGGCCGATGAAGCCCTTATTATCCGACCGCAATGGAGGAGGCTTCTGGACAATGAACGACGGCCTTCTCCCGTGCCTCGTCCCCCTCCGATTATATCTGCCCTTCCACCTAGTCGCAAGCCGATGACAATCACGCCTCACAATCCTGGGCCCCAACAGTTCTTACCACGACCTGGGGGTATCAAGGAGAGGAGATGTTATGGGTGTGGGCAACCTGGACATTTGCAGTCTGGCTGTCCCTCAAGGATTCGGAGGGAGCCCCACGCAGCCCCACCTCGTCAAGTACAACTTGTGCACTCCATCCCGCCTGAGGAAGCGCTACCACCACCCCCACCAGAGTGGACCACCAACCACGGCCCCATAGATACACATCCTGGAGAGTACGGACTCCGGCCTTTGTCCATCAGAAATACAGAGCAACGGCATTGCCACCTGCAAGATGTCTTAATTGATGGATACAAAGTGTCGGGATTTAGAGACACGGGAGCATTCCTGACTATCGTTAACCCCTGTGTGGTTCGATCCGAGGCAATTCACCAGGGTCCGGGAATTCCCATTGTCTTGGCGGGGGGTGATCGCAAATACTGTATATACAGTGAGCATTGGTAAGTTTGGATTATGGTTTTGGAGAAACACTGTGTTGGATTGGAGTTATGGGAGGACTTCCTGCAGATATCCTCCTTGGAAATGACATTGGGGAGTTACAAAGTCATTTTGAGGGAGCAGTCACCCGACTACAGGCCCTTCAAGCACCACGACATCCAGACCCACCGGGGAGCAATCTGTTTGTCCAGAAGGTCCGTGGGCCTCTCACTCTTCTGAAAGAACAATTGGAGGGAGATATCGCAGATACCGGAATGTCCATCATTCCCTATGTTCTAGAGTTCAGAGACTGTCTCGCCCAGCTAGCTACCTTGGCTAATAAACATCGGCGAACGGCCCACTCCAGTAAAAAAAACCTGGTATGACCATAAAGCCAGGACCCGGGAATTTATGGACAAGTGCTCATGATTATTGCAACCCCTGCTGTTATGACCCCAATGGCGAGGGTCTCAGAGAAACAAGTAAGTCTGCGACGTACAAAAATCCAGCTCATAGGGCAGTGGTAACTGGGTTGACCATATATCTACTCCTAACGCCAACACTAGCAGTAGCCGGGGAACATGCCTACGTTGGTCGCTAGATGTCTCGCGCCAGCCGGAGGACTAACTACCCCTAGAAGAGGAAAACAAAGACCTCTCTTGCCTCCAGAGAATAGACCCCAAAAGTAGGATAGTAGCCCCCCACAAATAATAACGGTGAGGTAAGAGGAAATAACAAACACAGAGATGAACTAGGTTTTAGCAAAGAGAGGCCCACTTACTAATAGCAGAATGTAGTAAGATAACTTATATGGTCAACAAAAACCCTATCAAAATCCACGCTGGAGATTCAAGAACCCCCGAACCGTCTAACGGCCCGGGGGGAGAACACCAGCCACCCTAGAGCTTCCAGCAAGGTCAGGAAACAGATTATATATAAGCTGGACAAAAATGCAAACAAAAACAAATAGGAAAAAGCAAGGAAGCAGACTTAGCTTAATCAAGCAGGAACCAGGATCAGTAGACAAGAGCACTACAGATTAGCTCTGATATCAACGTTGCCAGGCATTGAACTGAAGGTCCAGGGAGCTTATATAGCAACACCCCTGACCTAACGACCCAGGTGAGCATACAAGGAATGAATGACATACCCAGAGTCAAATCACTAGTAGCCACTAGAGGGAGCCAAAAGGTAAATTCACAACAGTACCCCCCCCTTAGTGAGGGGTCACCGAACCCTCACCAAGACCACCAGGGCGATCAGGATGAGCGGCGTGAAAGGCACGAACTAAATCGGCCGCATGCACATCAGAGGCGACCACCCAGGAATTATCCTCCTGACCATAGCCCTTCCACTTGACCAGGTACTGAAGCCTCCGCCTGGAGAGACGAGAATCTAAGATCTTCTCCACCACGTACTCCAACTCGCCCTCAACCAACACCGGAGCAGGAGGCTCAGCAGAAGGAACCACGGGCACAACGTACCGCCGCAACAAGGACCTATGAAATACGTTGTGGATGGCAAACGACACCGGAAGATCCAGGCGAAAGGATACAGGATTAATGATTTCCAATATCTTGTAAGGACCAATGAAGCGAGGCTTAAATTTGGGAGAGGAGACCTTCATAGGAACAAATCGAGAAGACAGCCATACCAAATCCCCAACGCGAAGTCGGGGACCCACACCGCAGCGGCGGTTGGCAAAACGCTGAGCCTTCTCCTGTGACAACTTCAAGTTGTCCACCACATGCCCCCAGATCCGCTGCAACCTATCCACCACGGAATCCACCCCAATCATCCTGATCAGAAGAGACAAAACACCTCAAATAAGCCTCCAGAGTCTGATTAGTTCGCTCCGTTTGTCCGTTAGTCTGGGGATGGAAAGTGGATGAAAACGACAACTCAATGCCCATCCGACCACAAAAGGATCGCCAGAACCTGGAAACAAACTGGGATCCTCTGTCCGACACAATATTCTCAGGAATGCCGTGCAAACGAACCACATTCTGGAAGAACACAGGAACCAGATCAGAAGAGGAGGGCAGCTTAGGCAAAGGAACCAAATGGACCATCTTGGAGAAACGATCACATATCACCCAGATGACAGACATGCCCTGAGACACCGGAAGATCAGAAATGAAATCCATAGAGATGTGTGTCCAAGGTCTCTTCGGGACAGGCAAGGGCAAGAGCAACCCGCTGGCACGAGAGCAGCAAGGCTTAGCTCGAGCGCAAGTACCACAGGACTGTACAAATGACCGCACATCCCTTGACAAGGAAGGCCACCAAAAGGACCTGGCCACCAGATCTCTGGTGCCAAAAATTCCCGGGTGCCCTGCCAACACCGAGGAATGAACCTCGGAAATGACTCTGCTGGTCCATCTAGCAGGCACAAACAATCTGTCAGGTGGACAAGAGTCAGGCCTACCAGCCTGAAATCTCTGCAACACACGTCGCAGATCTGGAGAAATAGCAGACACGATAACTCCTTCCTTAAGAATACCCACAGGTTCAGCGACTCCAGGAGCATCAGGCACAAAGCTCCTAGACAGAGTGTAGCGCCCCACTGCCGCAGGGCCGAGGGGTACCCGGTACCGGGCCTGTGAGTCTCTGCTCTGGGGTTGTCACGGTGGCTAGGCCCGGTCCGTGACCCTGCTGAGGGGCGTACAGTAATAAATGTAGATGGTAGTGTTGTAACGGTGCAGTTGTGGGGTGCAGGTCGCGGTAAATAACGAGGACACCAGGTTGCAGTCTCTTTACCTCTTTACTGGAGATCTCTGAGTCCTCAGTCCAGAATACGGTTCACCAGGCTGCGCAAGTCCGGCCGGTCCAATGGCACCTCCAGAGTTCACTTCACAGGTGGAAATCGGTGCCTTCCTTCTTAGCGCTATGTGTTGTAGTCCTTCCCTGCTGTGCTTACGGAAAGTACCCCACAACCGTTGTGTCTGTTTCTTAAGTTCCCTCACAACTCGATTAAATGATGTTCTTCTAATCTTCCGTCCCTTCCTGATGTTACAGTTAGAACGGCACCCGTTTGTCGGATAGGCCTGGAGTTCTTCCGGGACCCTAGAGACGCCCCTCTCCCGCAATTGCCTCCCAAGACTTCATAGGTGATATGTGTTAGACAGCCCGCCTTAAACTGACTGTCCTGCCGCTGTTTAGAGTATTGCTTAAAGCTGAATGTTATAATACTCCCTCGGCGTTCCGGCCACCGGTAGTGCGCCTCAGTAGGGTGTTGCTCCGGTCTTACAGCACGACCCCTACTGGAATTCTCCTATTGCTTGATCTCGTTTCTCACTCAGCACAATCTATCTCGCTTCTAGTCCTTTCTTGGGTCCCGCCGCTTCCCGGAGCTGGCGCGGACCCGTTACGTTCTTTCAAATGCCAAGCCTCTGTCAGGATCCCACCCCTGACAGAGACCCTACTGTCTCTTTCTCCACAACACCCTCTGCCACTAGGTGTTGCTTCGTCCAATCCAGTCAGCTTTCTCATCTAACTTCCTGCCTGACCCCCAGTTTACCCACTATGGTGGGGAGTGGCCTAATGAATAGAACCCTTAGCTCCCCCCGGAGGCCCGGCTGTGAAATGTATTGGTGTCTGTGATACCTGATCAGTTGAACTCCTTCAGTGCCATCGGACGCACCATGGCTCCCCATAGTGGCGGAGCCACAGTACTGCAACGACCAGGACTCTGGGGCGCTGCACTCCCCCCTGGTTAAACACAGTACTCCGGGACTGGGAAGAAAACAACAATACAAGTTAGCAAAAAGACATACAATTTTGTTGAGTGCAATAACAATAAGTATACTTGAACAGGCTTCCCTTTATGGGAGGTAAGGACACTTGAACGTTACAAACATGGCAACAATATCATAGCAACATGCTATAATTAACTTCTCTTACCCAACCGGGTATTCTACTAAGTGCAAACATTATTGAACAATAATTTAACTTTGCCTTTAAGGACATACACTCTTCATCCACTAAAGACCTTCCTATAATCACATTATAAGGCACTTTAACTTTTTCATTCTCCTACTTTGGATCTGCAGGACCGCCTGTCCTCTCGGCACCAGACCTACTGCCTCTCCTTTCTGTTACAGGACCGCCCCGTTCAGCCAGGGCCTACTGCCTTTTCAACTACTATACATGGTATAGAACATAACATACTTTCAGTTTTAGAAACACTGAGCCATCTACGTATAGCTCCTAGGAGGACTCACTACCTAACCCCTACGGGTTCACTTTCTGTCCTCTGTAACACATTACTAACTCTTTCTTAACTTTCTATGGAGGACTCAGGGTTTACCTTCTATCCCCATTTCTTATCAACATTATCAACTATCTTCTTAGATCATCAACCTTCATTAATACTTTCTTACTTCCGACTATGCAGGACACTCTGTCTACCCCTAGGGGCCTACTGCATCTTCCTTCTGTCTCTCAATCTTTCTTCTAAGGAACATTATCAGCATTTCTTTACAGTTAACCAGTTGGGTACATATAACTTTTACATGTAAGCATCATCATTTTCTTTAAGTGCAACACGCGAACATCCCCTTTAAGAGGGGACCAAGTCTCTATGAGGTAGCACTTCTTCTCAAGCTACCAGTCCTTACTCAGCAAAAGCTCCGGTATGGTATCTTCGCAAAGAGTCTTTAAGTAAAACCAGTAGGAAGCGCCTTTAAGAAGGTGCAAACTATATACAAGGAGTTCGGATCATGCACTGTTCATGATTTCAGCAGTTCTTTTAAATAACGTAGAAAAATAGAAAACAACCAAAAACAATAGGGATCCCGGGTCAACAAAGGGATCCATAAGAATTAACCCTGGACGGGTTTAGCAGCAGTAAAAGCAGAAAAACAAACAGTTAAACTATGTACATATAAGAAAACAGTCAAATCTTACTGTGGTGAATCAGAAGATGGTCTCATCTCTGGCCTCACCAGGCCGACAGATCGCACCGGTGGGCCAGGAAGCGGTTCTGGTCCCAGCAACGATAAGATCCCTCGCCGGGAGGCCCTTCTCACGGGTAGGCGCACACGTCCCTCCGGGGCACGGCGGGGTCGGGCCTCTCGAGGTTCCGCGGGGCCGGGCTCTGCAGCTTTGTCCACAGGAGCATCATCTTCCGGTGTTCCGGCAGCAGCCTGGAGGGCGATGCACCGCTGGACTCATCGGGCGACCCAGCCCGTCTCACCAGCGTCCCTCCTCCACCTCGTGTAAGTCACGGCATCACCCGGCTCCAGATCACGAGCGAACCTCCCGCTGCAGGGCTCCACCTCCTCCCGGTCCACGCGGACTTGTAATGGCTCCCCGATCTCCTGGATTACTCCTCTTCCATACTGGGGGTTAAAGGCCACCACTACACCCCAATGTGACGGCGGGACCTCTGGAGCACTAATTAAATCGATCTGCTCTGCAGGCTGGGGCCGGCTCCGCCACGTTGCCATCAGACACCGTAGATGTTCGGCGTCTGGCATGATCTTCAGGCCCGGCGTCTGTAGCGTACCTTCAGCCGCGGCCAGGTGGGAAGGAGCAGGGGACACTGGGGACAAGCGGATCTCCGTTGGTTGGCCCAGCCGAGTAAGCACGCGGGCATCATCCTCCAGTCGGCGTGCTAGCTGTCGGGCCTCGGCTGCAGCCGCACACTCCTCAGACAACGGCAAGGGGGGTCGGCCAATCGGTGGCTCCGCAAGGGTCAGACCCCGCAGCACTGGCGTTTCTGGGGCTGTGTCGGGTTGCGCAGCCTCAAGCCGGATCGGGTCAGCCCCACGCGGTGCTCCTGGTGTCGCCATCTTGGCCTCTTCTCCAGTGTCCTCTTCCCGCGGTCTCTTTCGTGGGCGGCTCCGTCTCCATGGTCTCCACCCTCCAAACAGGATCAGGAGGCGGACTTCAGCCGCTGACGGACACGTCCTCAGGACACAGAAGTATTTGGACTGGGCGGTCATTGTTGTTCACGCTCTCCAGTCTGTCTACGCCTACTCCACGCCCCTCTTCTTCTCCCGCGCTTCTCCTCAGCGCTGCGATGGCGGCGGTTTTGGCGGCAATCCTTGTAGTAATGGCAGCACACAGTCTCTCAATAAAGTTACAGTCCAAGCACAGTAATTCACAGTTCCAAGGCACACATGACCTGATTCTTCAGGCTTAAGTAGATCCTGTTCGTGACGCCAAGTTTGGAGCGCCCCCACACCGCCGCAGGGCCGAGGGGTACCCGGATCCGGGCCTCTGGGTCTCGGCTCTGGAGTTGTCACGGTGGCTAGACCCGGTCCGTGGCCCTGTCTGTCAGTGGGGGACGTCCAGTGCAATAAGTGGTGTTGTAACGGTGCAGTTGTGGGGTGCAGGTCACGGTAAATAACGAGGACACCAGGTTGCAGTCTCTTTACCTCTTTACTGGAGATCTCTGAGTCCTCAGTCCAGAGTACGGTTCACCAGGCTGCGCAAGTCCGGCCGGTCCAATGGCACCTCCAGAGTTCACTTCACAGGTGGAAATCGGTGCCTTCCTTCTTAGCGCTATGTGTTGTAGTCCTTCCCTGCTGTGCTTACGGAAAGTACCCCACAACCGTTGTGTCTGTTTCTTAAGTTCCCTCACAACTCGATTAAATGATGTTCTTCTAATCTTCCGTCCCTTCCTGATGTTACAGTTAGAACGGCACCCGTTTGTCGGATAGGCCTGGAGTTCTTCCGGGACCCTAGAGACGCCCCTCTCCCGCAATTGCCTCCCAAGACTTCATAGGTGATATGTGTTAGACAGCCTGCCTTAAACTGACTGTCCTGCCGCTGTTTAGAGTATTGCTTAAAGCTGAATGTTATAATACTCCCTCGGCGTTCCGGCCACCGGTAGTGCGCCTCAGTAGGGTGTTGCTCCGGTCTTACAGCACGACCCCTACTGGAATTCTCCTATTGCTTGATCTCGTTTCTCACTCAGCACAATCTATCTCGCTTCTAGTCCTTTCTTGGGTCCCGCCGCTTCCCGGAGCTGGCGCGGACCCGTTACGTTCTTTCAAATGCCAAGCCTCTGTCAGGATCCCACCCCTGACAGAGACCCTACTGTCTCTTTCTCCACAACACCCTCTGCCACTAGGTGTTGCTTCGTCCAATCCAGTCAGCTTTCTCATCTAACTTCCTGCCTGACCCCCAGTTTACCCACTATGGTGGGGAGTGGCCTAATGAATAGAACCCTTAGCTCCCCCCGGAGGCCCGGCTGTGAAATGTATTGGTGTCTGTGATACCTGATCAGTTGAACTCCTTCAGTGCCATCGGACGCACCATGGCTCCCCATAGTGGCGGAGCCACAGTACTGCAACGACCAGGACTCTGGGGCGCTGCAAGAGCATCGGCCTTCACATTCTTAGAACCTGGTAAATACGAGACCACAAAGTCAAAACGGGAGAAAAACAATGACCAGCGGGCCTGTCTAGGATTCAGGCGTTTAGCAGACTCGAGATACATCAGATTTTTGTGATCAGTCAAGACCACCACACGATGCTTAGCACCCTCGAGCCAATGACGCCACTCCTCAAATGCCCACTTCATGGCCAACAACTCCCGATTGCCCACATCATAATTTCGCTCTGCCGGCGAAAACTTCCTAGAGAAAAAGGCACAAGGTCTCATAGTAGAGCAACCAGGGCCTCTCTGCGACAAAACGGCCCCTGCCCCAATCTCCGAAGCATCCACCTTGTCATGATTTCCCCAATGGCAGGGAAATCAAAAATAACGAACGGACTAGCTCTCGGGTGATGGGAACTAAAGTGACCGTGACCTGAACCTGACACAACACTGGAAGTAGCCGGGGAGTGTTTCCTACGATGCCCTAGACACCACGCGCCAGCCGGAGATCTAACTACCCCTATCAGAGGAATATACAGGCCTGCCTTACCTCCAGAGATGAACCCCAAAAGGAGATAGCAGCCCCCCACAAATATTGACGGTGAGTCAAGAGGAAAAGACATACGTAGGATGAACAGCAGATTTAGCACAGTGAGGTCCGCTTTCTAGATAGCAGAAGTACAGGAAAGAGTTACTTCACGGTCAACTTCAAAACACTACTCAAAAACACCATCCTGAAATTACTTTAAAACTCCAGTGACAACTCATGCCACTGGAGTGGCAATTTCAGTCCACGAGAGCTTCCAGCTACAGAGAATCACATTGCAGATAGCTGGACAAAAATAGCATAAACAAGAAACAAAATTCAACTTAGCTGAACAGGAGCTTGAGGCAGGAGAATGCAACAGAATGCTACTGATACATTGTTGGCCGGCATAGGACCAGCAGCCAAGCAGCCTTAAATAGGAAACTCCCCTAATGGGTGGCAACAGGTGATCAAGGATAGAAGAAGGCAAATAAGTGGCACTACCATAAAACACCACCGGGGGAGCCCACAAACAGAATTCACAACAGTACCCCCCCCTTAAGGAGGGGGCACCGAACCCTCACCAGAACCACCAGGGCGATCTGGATGAGCACTATGAAATGCACGAACCAAATCAGGAGCATGAACATCAGATGCTGTCACCCAAGAATTATCCTCCTGACCATAGCCTTTCCACTTAACCAGATACTGAAGTTTCCATCTGGAAACACGGGAGTCCAAGATCTTTTCCACCACATACTCCAACTCACCCTCAACCAGCACAGGAGCAGGAGGATCAGCAGAAGGAACAACCGGCACCTCATACCTCCGCAATAATGACCGATGAAAAACATTATGAATAGTAAAAGATGCTGGGAGGTCCAAACGAAAGGACACAGGATTGAGAACCTCCAGAATCCTATAAGGGCCGATAAACCGAGGATTAAACTTAGGAGACGAGACCTTCATAGGAACAAATCGAGAAGACAACCAAACCAGGTCCCCAACACAAAGACGAGGACCGACACGCCGATGACGATTAGTGAACTGTTGAGTCTTCTCCTGGGACAACTTCAGATTGTCCACAACCTGTCCCCAAATCTGATGTATTCTATCAACCACAGCATCTACTCCAGGACAATCCGAAGACTCCAATTGACTGGACGAAAAGCGAGGGTGAAACCCTGAATTACAAAAAAATGGAGAAACCAAAGTGGCAGAACTGGCCCGATTGTTAAGGGCAAACTCTGCCAATGGCAAAAAATCAAGCCAATCGTCCTGATCAGCGGACACAAAACACCTCAAGTAAGTCTCCAAGGTCTGATTAGTACGCTCAGTCTGGCCATTAGTCTGAGGATGGAATGCAGACGAAAAAGACAAGTCGATGCCCATCCTGGCACAGAACGCCCGCCAAAATCTAGACACAAACTGAGTGCCCCTGTCAGACACTATATTCTCAGGAATACCATGCAAACGCACCACATTCTGAAAAAATAGAGGGACCAGCTCAGAGGAGGAGGGCAATTTGGGCAAAGGTACCAAGTGAACCATCTTGGAAAAACGGTCACACACCACCCAGATGACGGACATCCTACGAGAAACAGGAAGGTCAGAAATAAAGTCCATAGAGATGTGCGTCCAAGGCCTCTTAGGAATAGGCAAGGGCAACAACAACCCGCTGGCCCGGGAACAGCAGGGCTTAGCCCGAGCACAAACATCACAAGACTGCACAAAAATACGCACATCTCGAGACAAGGAAGGCCACCAGAAGGACCTAGACACCAGATCCCTGGTGCCAAAAATTCCAGGATGACCTGCCAACGCGGAAGAGTGAACCTCCGAAATAACTCTACTGGTCCAGTCATCAGGGACAAACAGTCTACCAGGCGGACAGCGATCAGGCCTATCCACCTGAAACTCCTGCAAAGAGCGCCGCAGGTCTGGGGAGACAGCTGACAATATCACCCCATCCTTCAGGATGCCAGTAGGTTCGGAATCACCAGGCGAGTCAGGCTCAAAACTCCTAGAGAGGGCATCCGCCCTCACATTCTTAGACCCAGGCAGATATGAAACCACAAAGTTAAATCGAGAGAAAAACAACGACCAGCGCGCCTGTCTAGGATTCAGACGCCTGGCTGACTCAAGATAAATTAGATTCTTGTGGTCAGTCAAGACCACCACCTGGTGTCTAGCACCCTCAAGCCAATGACGCCACTCCTCAAATGCCCACTTCATGGCCAAGAGCTCCCGATTTCCAACATCATAATTTCGCTCAGCGGGCGAAAACTTTCGAGAGAAAAACGCACATGGTCTCATCACTGAGCAGTCAGGACCTTTCTGTGACAAAACTGCACCTGCTCCGATCTCGGAAGCATCTACTTCAACCTGGAACGGGAGCGACACATCAGGCTGGCGCAACACAGGAGCAGAAGAAAAGCGGCGCTTAAGCTCCCGAAAGGCCTCCACAGCCGCAGAGGACCAATTAGCAACATCAGCACCCTTCTTGGTCAAATCAGTCAAAGGTTTAGCAATGGCAGAAAAACCCGCTATGAATCGGCGATAGAAATTAGCAAATCCCAAGAATTTCTGAAGACTCTTTAGAGAAGTAGGTTGTATCCAATCACAAATAGCCTGAACCTTAACAGGGTCCATCTCCATAGATGAAGGGGAAAAAATATATCCCAGAAAGGAAATTCTCTGAACCCCAAAAATACACTTTGAGCCCTTCACAAAAAGAGAATTAGCTCGTAAAACCTGAAAAACTCTCCTGACCTGTTGAACATGAGATTCCCAGTCCTCCGAAAAAATCAAAATATCGTCCAAATACACAATCATAAATTTATCCAGATATTCACGGAAAATATCGTGCATAAAGGACTGAAAAACGGAAGGGGCATTCGCGAGACCGAAAGGCATTACCAAATACTCAAAATGGCCTTCAGGCGTATTAAATGCGGTCTTCCACTCATCCCCCTGCTTAATCCGCACCAAATTATACGCACCACGTAGATCGATCTTAGTGAACCATTTCGCCCCCTTTATGCGAGCAAACAGATCAGTCAGTAAAGGTAACGGGTACTGGTATTTAACAGTAATCTTATTCAGAAGTCGATAGTCGATACAAGGTCTCAATGAACCATCCTTTTTGCCCACAAAGAAAAACCCTGCCCCCAGTGGAGACAAAGAGGGGCGAATATGACCCTTTTCCAAAGATTCTCTGATATACTCCCGCATAGCAGTATGTTCAGGTACAGACAAATTAAACAAGCGACCCTTAGGAAATTTACTACCGGGAATCAACTCAATAGCGCAGTCACACTCTCTGTGAGGAGGGAGAGAATCAATTTTAGGCTCCTGAAAGACATCATAAAAATCTGACAGAAATGCTGGGATCTCAGAGGGAGTAGATGAAGAAATGGGAACCAAAGGTGCATCCCCATGAATCCCCCGACATCCCCAGCTCAGCACAGACATTGATCTCCAGTCCAAGACTGGATTATGAATTTGTAACCATGGTAATCCAAGTACTAACACGTCATGTAGATTATATAACACAAGGAAACGAATAATCTCCTGATGGTCTGGGGTAAGATGCATAGTCACTTGTGTCCAATATTGTGGTTTATTGCTAGCCAAAGGTGTAGAATCAATACCCTTTAAGGGAATAGAAACCTCCAGAGGCTCTAAATCAAACCCACAACGCTTGGCAAAGGACCAATCCATGAGACTCAGAGCGGCGCCAGAATCCACATAAGCATCCACAGTAACAGATGATAAAGTACAAATCAATGTCACGGACAAAAGAAATTTAGACTGCAAGGTACCCATAGAAAAAGATTTATCAACCTTTTTATCAACCTTCTTTATGCGTTTAGAGCATGCTGATATAACATGAGCTGGATCTCCACAATAGAAGCACAACCCATTTTTGCGCCTGTAATTCTGTCGTTCGCCTCTAGACAAAACACTATCGCATTGCATATGCTCTGGTGCCTTTTCAGAGGTCACCGCCAAATGGTGCACAGGTTTTTGCTCAGAAGATACCGCCATATGGTGCACAGGTTTTTGCTCAGAAGACACCGCCATATGGTGCACAGGCTTTTGCTCAGAAGATACCGCCATATGGTGCACAGATTTTTGCTCAGAAGATACCGCCATATGGTGCACAGCTTTGCGCTCCCGTAAACGCCGATCAATCTGGATAGCCAATCTCATGGCATCATTCAGACCTGTAGGCACAGGGAACCCCACCATGACATCCTTCACGGCATCAGAGAGACCTTCTCTGAAATTAGCTGCTAGTGCGCACTCATTCCATTCAGTAAGCACCGACCATTTACGAAATTTTTGGCAGTATATCTCAGCTTCATCTTGCCCCTGGGAAAGAGCCATCAAGGCTTTCTCAGCCAAAATCTCTAAATTAGGTTCTTCATAAAGCAACCCCAGAGCCAGAAAAAACGCATCTACATTTAATAACGCAGGATCCCCTGGCGACAATGCAAATGCCCAACTTTGTGGGTCACCCCGTAATAGAGAAATAACAATTTTAACCTGTTGTGCAGGATCACCAGCAGAGTGAGATCTCAGAGACAAAAACAATTTACAATTCTCTCTGAAATTCAAAAAACGGGATCTGTCTCCGGCAAAAAATTCAGGCATAGGGATCTTAGGTTCAGACATTGGAGCACGTATAACAAAATCTTGTAAGTTCTGGACCTTTGTAGCCAGGTTATTCAGACCTGCAACCAAACTCTGTGGATCCATGATTCAAACAGGTGTAACCAAAGCCATTCAGAGATTAAGAGGAGAGGAAAAAAAAAAAGGCTGAAGACTGCAGTTTAAGCAAGGAGTACAAATAAGCACTAAGGTGCACTTTCCAAACACAGAAGGAAAAAAAACCTTTTCACATCCTTTCCTGCTTTAGTGCATAGTTTTAACACATCAGGCCGGCCAAACTGTCATGATTTCCCCAATGGCAGGGAAATCAAAAATAACGAACGGACTAGCTCTCGGGTGATGGGAACTAAAGTGACCGTGACCTGAACCTGACACAACACTGGAAGTAGCCGGGGAGTGTTTCCTACGATGCCCTAGACACCACGCGCCAGCCGGAGATCTAACTACCCCTATCAGAGGAATATACAGGCCTGCCTTACCTCCAGAGATGAACCCCAAAAGGAGATAGCAGCCCCCCACAAATATTGACGGTGAGTCAAGAGGAAAAGACATACGTAGGATGAACAGCAGATTTAGCACAGTGAGGTCCGCTTTCTAGATAGCAGAAGTACAGGAAAGAGTTACTTCACGGTCAACTTCAAAACACTACTCAAAAACACCATCCTGAAATTACTTTAAAACTCCAGTGACAACTCATGCCACTGGAGTGGCAATTTCAGTCCACGAGAGCTTCCAGCTACAGAGAATCACATTGCAGATAGCTGGACAAAAATAGCATAAACAAGAAACAAAATTCAACTTAGCTGAACAGGATCTTGAGGCAGGAGAATGCAACAGAATGCTACTGATACATTGTTGGCCGGCATAGGACCAGCAGCCAAGCAGCCTTAAATAGGAAACTCCCCTAATGGGTGGCAACAGGTGATCAAGGATAGAAGAAGGCAAATAAGTGGCACTACCATAAAACACCACCGGGGGAGCCCACAAACAGAATTCACAACACCACCTCAACCTGAAAGGGAAGTGAGATGTCAGGCTGGCACAAAACAGGCGCCGAAGTAAACCGGCGTTTTAACTCCTGGAAAGCCTCCACGGCAGCAGGAGCCCAGTTAGCTACATCAGAGCCTTTCTTGGTCATATCCGTCAGCGGTTTAACAACGCTAGAGAAATTTGCGATAAAACGACGGTAGAAGTTAGCGAAACCCAAGAACTTCTGAAGACTCTTAACTGACGAGGGTTGAGTCCAATCATGAATAGCTTGGACCTTGACTGGATCCATCTCCACAGCAGAAGGGGAAAAAATGAACCCCAAAAAGGGAACCTTCTGTACACCAAAAAGACACTTTGAGCCTTTTACAAACAAAGAATTTTCACGCAGAATCTCAAAAACCATCCTGACCTGCTCCACATGCGAGTCCCAATCATCAGAAAAAAACAGAATATCATCCAGATAAACAATCAAAAATTTATCCAGATACTTCCGGAAAATATCATGCATGAAGGACTGAAAAACTGAAGGTGCATTAGAGAGACCGAATGGCATCACCAAGTACTCAAAATGACCTTCGGGCGTATTGAATGCGGTTTTCCATTCATCGCCCTGCCTAATGCGCACAAGGTTGTACGCACCACGAAGGTCTATCTTGGTGAACCACTTGGCACCTTTAATCCGGGCAAACAAATCTGACAACAGCGGCAAAGGATACTGAAATTTGACAGTGATCTTATTTAAAAGCCGATAGTCAATACAAGGCCTCAAAGATCCGTCCTTTTTGGCCACAAAAAAGAATCCCGCACCAAGAGGGGAAGAAGAAGGACGGATATGCCCCTTCTCAAGAGACTCCTTGATAGATGAACGCATCGCGGTATGTTCAGGTACCGACAGATTAAACAGTCTCCCCTTAGGAAACTTACTGCCAGGAATCAAATCTATTGCACAGTCACATTCCCTATGAGGAGGCAATGCACTGGACTTAGACTCGCTGAAGACATCCTGATAATCAGACAAATACGCCGGAACTTCCGAAGGCGTAGAAGAAGCAATAGACAAGGGCAGGGAATCTCCATGAATTCCATGGCAGCCCCAACTTGACACTGACATAGCCTTCCAGTCCAAGACTGGATTATGGGTCTGTAACCATGGCAAACCCAAAACAACCAAATCATGCATTTTATGCAGAACAACAAAACGTATTACCTCCCGATGTTCGGGAGTCATGCACATGGTAACCTGTGTCCAAAACTGCGGTTTATTTTTTCCTGGCCCTGAGACATAGCCAGCAAGGCCTTTTCTGCCTGAATCTCAAGATTGGGTTCCTCATAAAGCAAACCGAGCGCCAGAAAAAACGCATCAATGTCAGCCAATGCCGGATCTCCTGGCGCCAGCGAGAAGGCCCAATCCTGAGGGTCGCCCCGTAAAAAAGAAATAACAATTTTTACTTGCTGAGCGGAGTCTCCAGATGAACAGGGTTTCAGGGACAAAAACAATTTACAATTATTCCTGAAATTTCTAAATTTAAATCGGTCTCCGGAAAACGGTTCAGGAATCGGTATCTTAGGTTCTGGCATAGGACTTCTGATAACATAATCTTGTATGCCCTGCACACGAGCAGCAAGCTGGTCCACACTTGTAATCAAGGTCTGGACATTCATGTCTGCAGCAAACACAAGCCACTCAGAGGTAAAGGGGAAAAGAAAAAAAAAATGAGAAAGAGAAAAAAAAACTCAGAACTTTCTTTCTTATAATCCCGCTTCTGCAATGCATTTAACATTTAATACTGGCCTGGCAAACTGTTATGACCCCAATGGCGAGGGTCTCAGAGAAACAAGTAAGTCTGCGACGTACAGAAATCCAGCTCATAGGGCAGTGGTAACTGGGTTGACCATATATCTACTCCTAACGCCAACACTAGCAGTAGCCGGGGAACATGCCTACGTTGTTCGCTAGATGTCTCGCGCCAGCCGGAGGACTAACTACCCCTAGAAGAGGAAAACAAAGACCTCTCTTGCCTCCAGAGAATAGACCCCAAAAGTAGGATAGTAGCCCCCCACAAATAATAACGGTGAGGTAAGAGGAAATAACAAACACAGAGATGAACTAGGTTTTAGCAAAGAGAGGCCCACTTACTAATAGCAGAATGTAGTAAGATAACTTATATGGTCAACAAAAACCCTATCAAAATCCACGCTGGAGATTCAAGAACCCCCGAACCGTCTAACGGCCCGGGGGGAGAACACCAGCCACCCTAGAGCTTCCAGCAAGGTCAGGAAACAGATTATATATAAGCTGGACAAAAATGCAAACAAAAACAAATAGGAAAAAGCAAGGAAGCAGACTTAGCTTAATCAAGCAGGAACCAGGATCAGTAGACAAGAGCACTACAGATTAGCTCTGATATCAACGTTGCCAGGCATTGAACTGAAGGTCCAGGGAGCTTATATAGCAACACCCCTGACCTAACGACCCAGGTGAGCATACAAGGAATGAATGACATACCCAGAGTCAAATCACTAGTAGCCACTAGAGGGAGCCAAAAGGTAAATTCACAACACCCTGCCACTGTTCAAGGAACTCTAAACTATTAAGCAATGTGGACTAAAGTGAGCAGGTCAGAGGTCTGTGTAGACCTCATAGCGTGCTCACTTATTATGAGGGGGTAGAGGTTGTGATAGTATGATATTCTATGTGGGTATCATTTTTGTGTATATTTCTATTTTATTTTCATGCTGTTCTCTTGTAGAAGGAGTTATTTGCTAATTGATGAATGGCTGTTGTTACCATCTGATATCAGCCCCCACAGTACTGTATTGTTTGCTAATATGCTAATGTCATGTTGGCCTAGCTTGTTGAAACAATGACCCCCTGTAGTTCCTTAATCTCCTAGGCACCTTTGTCAGGTCTGGGAGGCCTGAAAACCACCTCAACCTGTCTGACTACCCCTGGACATAAGGAGGGGGCTGAAGAGGACAGGAGATGGGAAGTCAGTCCTGTATGGAATGATGATGTGTTCACAGCATCTCAGAGAGAAAGAAGAGTATATGGACTATGTTATCCTCTGTCTGCTGGATTGTTGGACTTTTATCCTGTTACTGAACTGCATTCGTGTTCTAGACTATTTTATCCTTTGTGTGGTGGATTGCATATGGACCTTTCATATTGTTGCCTAAATAAAGGTCTTGGGATTGTTCACTCTTCGCTGGCTCTGTTGATTGTGTGGTACCGGAGAAGGACCCTGTGACAACAGGGAAAAAATGTCATGTACCGGCACCCGGGAAGAAGCGGTACAGTTCACGCTGATCTCAGTCACTGGCAGCTCTGATCATTGTCGCTTGGTCTCCCTGAGATCAGTGCGACCCGGAAACAATGATGGGAGTTGTATTCAGCATCGGCTGAATACCAGTTGTGTAAAATAAAGAATTAAATAACAAACATTTCAATACATACTAGAGGATTAGTAATGGATAGTTGTCTTATAGTAGACGCCTCTACATTACTAAACCCTGGGCTTGATGTCACCTGACAATGCAAAGGTGACATCAACCCCAACTGCACCAGGGCAAGTGAGAAGAGCCATTTCTAGGGTGACTGAGGGCTGATATTGGTAGCCTGGTGGGGGGCAATATCTCTGGCCCTATCCCAGGCTATTACTATCAACTCACAGCTGTCTGTTTAGCCTTTAATGGATTGAATTTATGGGGAGACCCTATGTTGTTTATTTTCTGGGGTCCCCTGTAAATTCACCAGTAAAGGCTAAGCAAACAGCTGTGAGCTCTTATTAACAGACTGGGAACCTTTTGGGATATTGTTCCTTTTACCAGATTATTAACATCAGCCACAAGCCGTCAGCTTTCCCTCTGCTGGTTATAAAAGTTACGCGGGAGCCCACACCATTTTTTTAAATTTAAGTCTTTATTTAACACAGGAAGTACACAGCTGGTGCTAACAACTCCCATCATTGTCGCCTGGTCACGCTGATCTCAGGGAGACCAAGCGACAATGATGAGAGATGCCTTCAGCAGCTGGCGCCAAAGAACAGTGTGAGCTGTACTGCTTTTCCCAGGCACCGGTACATGTCACATGGATACATGGTTGTCACATGGATGTCACATACGTGCATATGGATGGCACGCGGACACAGACCATGGATCTGTGCAGGAATCACCAGGATGTGTGAAGGAGGTCTTAGAAACACGTGATTGTCTGCGATGGAGGAGGTTATAAGAGACAGTTTCTGGGGCACTAGAGAAGAAGCTGCACAGGGCAAGGGTGATCATCCGGATAAAAGAGGAGACAGAAAGTGAACACAGAGAACAATGACACCGGAAATGGTCACTTTAAACATCCCAACATCAGCGAAAATGTCTTATCTCCATGTGAAAGGCGAGGTCATGGAAGGCCAAATGAAACCTTGGAATGATGTCAAGGAACTTCCGAATAAACATCAGCGGCAGAGAGGGAGGACGGCATTAATTATGTGCAGCCATGTCATTATAGGGTGCACTATTGGGGACACAGGGGAGGTACATGGGCTCAGATGTCAGTGTCCACGGGAGCAAATCCAAAAGGTCACACATATCCGAGACTGGGGCCAAAAATAACATTTCTTATCATATTCCGGGAGAGGTTTTCTCCTTCATGGACTCTAGTCAATAACTAAGGACAATAAATACAGAAAATTCATTATGTAATTATGGGAAACTCCAACACAGGAGTTCAGAAAGTTGTCAGCAACATAGAGCCAAATAGGTGATGTCACAGCTCGCCTACTCCTGTACAGTTACTCATAACATGTCTATACAGTATACAGTAGATAATACAGGAATCCAGTATTCACAATAGGTGATATCACAGCTCACCTCTTCCTATACAATGACTGATAACACCTCTATATACAGTAGATAACACAGGATCCACCATTCACAATAGGTGATGTCACAGCTCACCTCCTCCTCCTCCTGTACAGTGACTGATAACACCTCTATATACAGTAGATAACACAGGATCCACCATTCACAATAGGTGATGTCACAGCTCACCTCCTCCTCCTGTACAATGACTGATAACACTTCTATATACAGTAGATGGCACAGGATCCACCATTCACAATAGGTGATGTCACAGCTCACCTCCTCCTCCTGTACAATGACTGCTAACACCTCTATATACAGTAGATAACAAAGAATCCATCATGCACAATAGGTGATGTCACAGCTCACCTCCTCCTCCTGTACAATGACTGATGACACCTCTATATACAGTAGATAACACAGGATCCACCATTCACAATAGGTGATGTCACAGCTCACCTCCTCCTGTACAATGACTGATAACACCTCTCTATACAGTAGATAACACAGGATCCACCATTCACAATAGGCGATATCACAGCTCACCACCTCCTCCTGTACAATGACTGATAACACCTCTATATACAGTAGATAACACAAGATCCATCATAAACAATAGGTGATGTCACAGCTCACCTCCTCCTGTACAATGACTGATAACACCTCTATGTACAGTAGATAACACAGGATCCATCATAAACAATAGGTGATGTCACAGCTCACCTCCTCCTCCTGTACAATGATTGATAACACCTCTATATACAGTAGAAAACACAGGATCTGCCATTTACAATAGGTGATGTGACAACTCACCTCCTCCCCCTGTACAATGACTGATAACACCTCTATATACAGTAGATAACACAGGATCCACCATTCACAATAGGTGATGTCACAGCTCACCTCCTCCTCCTTCTGTACAATGACTGATAACACCTCTATATACAGTAGTGTTATGGACTGGTAATTTAGGAGCGACATGCGACTAGCTCTGAGCAGGTGGTAACTATACAGACCGCAGTTCCTGATCTTAACACAACACTAGCAGTAGCCTGGGATGTTCCTGTCACTCCCTGAACACCTCGTCACAGCCGGAGAACTAGCTACCCCTAAAGGTAGAAATAGGAAAGCTATCTTGCCTCAGAGAAAATCCCCAAAGGATAGGACAGCCCCCCACAAATAATGACTGTGAGAGGAGAAGGAAATGACATATATAATATGAAACAAGATTTAGCAAAGGAGGCCACTTCTAGCTAGATAGATAGTACAGGAAAGAACACTGTGCGGTCAGTAATAAAAACTAGAAAAAGTCCACCGCAGACATATGCAAAAATCTCCACACCTGACTAAAGGTGTGGAGGGCAAAATCTGCAGCCCAGAGCTTCCAGCTTAGCTGAATAGATCCATACTGATAAGCTGGACAAATGAGCAAAACATAGAATGTGCTGAACAATAAAGTCCACAACAAGTGAACTGCAAAAGGACAAGCAAGGACTTATCTTTGCTGAACTTGGTCAGAGTGTCAGGGAAATCCAAAAGAGCCATGACTCCAAGCAGGAACAATTGACAACTGGCATTGATTGAGGGATAAGGCCAGACTAAAATAGCCGAGTCAGAAAGACGATCAGTGGAAGCAGCTGCTGATGCTAAATCCAAGAAGCAGCTATACCACTCAAAACCACAGGAGGGTGCCCAAGAGCAGAACTCACAAAAGTGCTACTTACAACCACCGGAGGGAGCCCAAGAGCGGAATTCACAACAGTATCCCCCCTTGAGGAGGGGTCACCGAACCCTCACCAGAGCCCCCATGCCGATCAGGACGAGCCAAGTGAAAAGCACGAACCAAATCGGCGGCATGGACATCGGAGGCAACCACCCAAGAATTATCCTCCTGGCCATAACCTTTCCACTTGACAAGATACTGAAGCCTCCGCCTCGAAAAACGAGAATCCAAAATTTTTTCAACCACATATTCCAACTCCCCCTCAACCAACACCGGGGCAGGAGGATCAACAGAGGGAACCACGGGCACCACATATCTCCGCAACAAAGATCTATGGAAAACATTGTGGATGGCAAAAGAGGCTGGAAGGGCCAAACGAAAAGACACAGGATTGATAATCTCAGAAATCTTATAAGGACCAAAAAACCGAGGCTTAAACTTAGGGGAAGAAACCTTCATAGGAATATGACGAGAAGATAACCAGACCAAATCCCCCACACGAAGCCGAGGACCAACACACCGACGGCGGTTAGCAAAACGCTGAGCCTTTTCCTGAGACAACGTCAAATTGTCTACCACATGAGTCCAAATCTGCTGTAACCTGTCCATCACGGAATCAACACCAGGACAATCAGAAGGCTCAACCTGCCCTGAAGAAAAACGAGGATGGAAACCAAAATTACAAAAAAAAGGCGAAACCAAAGTAGCCGAACTGGCCCGATTATTAAGGGCAAACTCGGCCAACGGCAAGAAAGCCACCCAATCATCCTGATCAGCAGACACAAAGCATCTCAAATAGGTTTCCAAGGTTTGATTAGTTCGCTCAGTTTGGCCATTTGTCTGAGGATGGAACGCCGAAGAAAAAGACAAATTAATGCCCATCCTAGCACAAAAGGCCCGCCAAAACCTAGAAACAAACTGGGAACCTCTGTCAGACACAATATTCTCCGGAATGCCATGCAAACGAACCACATGCTGAAAAAACAATGGAACCAAATCAGAGGAGGAAGGCAATTTAGGCAAAGGTACCAAATGGACCATTTTAGAAAACCGGTCACAGACCACCCAGATAACCGACATCCTCTGAGACACAGGAAGATCCGAAATAAAATCCATGGAAATATGCGTCCAGGGCCTCTCAGGGACAGGCAAAGGCAAAAGCAACCCACTAGCGCGGGAACAGCAAGGCTTAGCCCGGGCACAGGTCCCACAGGACTGCACAAAAGAACGCACATCCCGCGACAAGGAAGGCCACCAAAAGGACCTAGCAACCAAATCTCTGGTACCAAAAATCCCAGGATGACCGGCCAACACTGAACAATGGACCTCAGAAATTACCTTACTTGTCCATCTATCCGGAACAAACAGCTTCCCCACTGGAAAGCGGTCAGGTTTATCAGCCTGAAATTCCTGAAGCGCCCGCCGTAAATCAGTGGAGATGGCAGAAAGAATCACCCCTTCCCTAAGAATGCCAACCGGCGCAAGAACTCCCGGAGAATCAGGCAAAAAACTCCTAGAGAGGGCATCCGCCTTAACATTCTTAGATCCTGGAAGATATGAGACCACAAAATCGAAACGGGAGAAAAACAGGGACCATCGAGCCTGTCTAGGGTTCAGCCGCTTGGCCGACTCGAGGTAAATCAGATTCTTAAGATCGGTCAAGACCACAACGTGGTGCTTGGCTCCCTCAAGCCAATGTCGCCACTCCTCAAATGCCCACTTCATAGCCAACAACTCCCGATTGCCGACATCATAATTGCGTTCCGCAGGTGAAAACTTTCGGGAAAAGAAGGCTCATGGTTTCATCAAAGAACCATCAAAATTCCTCTGTGACAAAACGGCCCCTGCCCCAATCTCAGAAGCGTCAACCTCAACCTGAAAAGGAAGAGACACATCAGGCTGACGCAAGACAGGGGCAGAAGTAAATTGGCGCTTAAGCTCCTGAAAGGCCTCCACAGCCTCAAAGGACCAATTTGCCACATCAGCACCTTTCTTCATCAAATCAATCAGGGGCTTAACCACACTAGAGAAGTTGGCAATGAAACGGCGATAAAAATTAGCAAAGCCCAAAAATTTCTGAAGGCTCTTCACAGATGTGGGTTGAACCCAGTCATGAATGGCTTGGACCTTAACAGGATCCATTTCTATAGACGAAGGAGAAAAAATAAACCCCAAAAAAGAAACCTTCTGGACCCCAAATAGGCACTTAGACCCCTTCACAAATAGAGCATTATCACGAAGGATCTGGAATACCATCCTGACCTGCTTCACGTGAGACTCCCAATCATTGGAAAAAATCAAAATATCATCCAAATACACAATCAAGAATTTATCAAGATAATTGCGGAAAATATCATGCATGAAGGACTGAAATACAGAAGGAGCATTAGAAAGCCCGAAAGGCATCACCAGGTATTCAAAGTGGCCTTCGGGCGTATTAAATGCAGTTTTCCATTCATCACCCTGTTTAATACGAACAAGATTATATGCCCCTCGAAGGTCAATCTTGGTAAACCAACTAGCCCCCTTAATCCGAGCAAACAAATCAGAGAGCAAAGGTAAAGGGTATTGGAATTTGACCGTGATCTTATTAGGAAGGCGATAATCAATACAGGGTCTCAAGGTGCCATCCTTCTTGGCAACAAAAAAGAATCCCGCTCCCAATGGTGACGAAGACGGCCGAATATGCCCCTTCTCTAAAGACTCCTTAACATAGCTCCGCATAGCGGCATGCTCTGGCACAGACAGATTGAAGAGTCGGCCCTTAGGGAACTTACAGCCAGGAACCAAGTCGATAGCACAATCACAGTCCCTATGAGGAGGAAGGGAACTGGACTTGGGCTCATCGAATACATCCTGGAAATCTGACAAAAATTCAGGAACATCAGAAGAGGGGGAAGAGGAAATTGACATTAAAGGAACGTCACCATGTACCCCTTGACAACCCCAACTAGTCACAGACATCGATTTCCAATCCAACACTGGATTGTGTACTTGTAACCATGGAAAACCCAGTACAACAACATCATGTAAATTATGCAACACCAGAAAACGACAATCTTCCTGATGTGCTGGAGCCATGCACATAGTCAGCTGAGTCCAATACTGAGCATCAATACCCCTCAAAGGAATAGGGCTCTGCAAAGGCTGCAAAGAAAAACCACAGCGCCTGGCGAAGTCTAAGTCCATTAAGTTCAGGGCAGCGCCTGAATCCACAAATGCCATGACAGAGAAAGATGACAATGAGCAAATCAGGGTCACAGACAGGAGAACCTTAGGCTGTACAGTACTAATGGTAACAGATCTAGCGACCCTCTTAATACGCCTAGGGCAATCAGAAATAGTATGAGCAGAATCACCACAGTAAAAACACAGCCCATTCTGACATCTGTATCCCCTCTGTTCCGCTCTAGTCAGAATCCTATCACATTGCATAGGCTCAGGACTCTGCTCAGAGGATACTGCCATATGGTGCACCACTTTGCGCTCGCGCAGGCGCCGATCAATCTGAATGGCCAGAGACATAGATTCGCTCAAACCAACAGGCGTGAGGAACCCCACCATAACATCTTTAAGGGCTTCAGAAAGACCCTTTCTGAAAATTGCTGCCAGAGCGTCCTCATTCCATTTAGTGAGCACAGACCATTTTCAAAATTTCTGGCAGTACAATTCTGCCGCTTCCTGACCCTGACACAGGGCCAACAAGGATTTTTCCGCATGATCCACAGAGTTAGGTTCGTCATACAATAATCCGAGCGATTGAAAAAATGCATCTACATTAAGCAATGCCGGATCCCCTGACTCAAGGGAGAATGCCCAGTCCTGAGGGTCACCATGCAGCAGAGAAATGTTATGATCTATACTTTTTGGCTCCCTCTTGTGGTCACTAGCGGTATGGCTCTTGGATACTCTTTCCCCAGGTTGGTAGTCACCTGGTTCGTTAAGACTCTGGGTGTTTCTATTTAAACTTCCTGGAGTCTTAGTCCATTGCCTGGCATCCATGTAATCAGTCCTTGTCTGGTTGCTCTTGTCTACTGGTCCTGATTTTTGCAACATAAGCTAAGTCCTGCTTTCTTGTTTTTTTGTTATTTGTATTATTCTGTTTTTTGTCCAGCTTGTTCATAATGTGATTCCTGATTTTGCTGGAAGCTCTAAGGGGGCTGATATTCTCCCCCCATACCGTTAGTCGGTACGGGGGTTCTTGGATATTCAGCGTGGATATTTTTGTAGGGTTTTTCGCTGACCACATAAGTCCGCTTTCTATATTTCTGCTATTATTTAGTGGGCCTCTCTTTGCTGAATCTAGTTCATACTTACGTTTGTCCTTTCCTCTTACCTCACCGTTATTATTTGTTGGGGGCCTGTATCTACTTTGGGGTACCTTTCTCTGGAGGCAAGCGAGGTCTGTATTTTCTCTGAAAGGGTTAGTTAGATCTCCGGCTGGCGCGAGACGTCTAGAACCAACGTAGGTACGTTCCCCGGCTGCTATTAGTTGTGGGCTAGGATCAGGTATGTGGTCAGCTCAGTTACCACCTCCCTAAGAGCTAGTTTTTATGTTTGCAGACTTTGCTGAAGACCCTGAGATCCTCTGCCATTAGGATCACAACAGAGAAATAACTATTTTAACTTGCTGAGTGGGGTCACCAGAGGAACGGGGTTTCAGAGCGAAAAACAATTTGCAGTTATTTTTAAAGTTCAAAAACCTAGATCTATCCCCGTAAAACAAATCTGGAGTAGGAATTCTAGGCTCCAAGACTGGAGTCTGAACAACATAATCTTGAATACTCTGTACTCTTGCAGCACGCTGATCCACACGAGAAAACAAACCCTGGACATCCATGTCCGCACCCAAATCCACCCAGAGATTAAGAGGAAGGAAAAAGACAAAACAGACTAAAGAAAAAAAAATGGCTCAGAACTCTTTTTCTTTTCCTTCTTTTGAGATGCATTCAACTCATCTTTGGCCAGTTGTACTGTTATGGACTGGTAATTTAGGAGCGACATGCGACTAGCTCTGAGCAAGTGGTAACTATACCGACCGCAGTTCCTGATCTTAACACAACACTAGCAGTAGCCGTGGGATGTTCCTGTCACTCCCTGGACACCTCGTCACAGCCGGAGAACTAGCTACCCCTAAAGGTAGAAATAGGAAAGCTATCTTGCCTCAGAGAAAATCCCCAAAGGATAGGACAGCCCCCCACAAATAATGACTGTGAGAGGAGAAGGAAATGACATAAATAGTATGAAACAAGATTTAGCAAAGGAGGCCACTTCTAGCTAGATAGATAGTACAGGAAAGAACACTGTGCGGTCAGTAATAAAAACTAGAAAAAGTCCACCGCAGACATATGCAAAAATCTCCACACCTGACTAAAGGTGTGGAGGGCAAAATCTGCAGCCCAGAGCTTCCAGCTTAGCTGAATAGATCCATACTGATAAGCTGGACAAATGAGCAAAACATAGAATGTGCTGAACAATAAAGTCCACAACAAGTGAACTGCAAAAGGACAAGCAAGGACTTATCTTTGCTGAACTTGGTCAGAGTGTCAGGGAAATCCAAAAGAGCCGTGACTCCAAGCAGGAACAATTGACAACTGGCATTGATTGAAGGATAAGGCCAGACTAAAATAGCCGAGCCAGAAAGACGATCAGTGGAAGCAGCTGCTGATGCTAAATCCAAGAAGCAGCTATACCACTCAAAACCACAGGAGGGTGCCCAAGAGCAGAACTCACAAAAGTGCTACTTACAACCACCGGAGGGAGCCCAAGAGCGGAATTCACAACACAGTAGATAACACAGGATCCACGATTTACAATAGATGATGTCACAGCTCACCTCATCCTCCTGTACAATGACTGATTACACCTCTATATACAGTAGATAACACAGGATCCACCATTCACAATAGGTGATGTCACAGCTCTCCTCCTCCTCCTGTATAATGACTGATAACACCTCTATATACAGTAGATAACACAGGATGCACCATTCACAATAGGTGATGTCACAGCTCACCTCCTCCTCCTGTACAATGACTGCTAACACCTCTATATACAGTAGATAACAAAGAATCCATCATGCACAATAGGTGATGTCACAGCTCACCTCCTCCTCCTGTACAATGACTGATGACACCTCTATATACAGTAGATAACACAGGATCCACCATTCACAATAGGTGATGTCACAGCTCACCTCCTCCTGTACAATGACTGATAACACCTCTATATACAGTAGATAACACAGGATCCACCATTCACAATAGGCGATATCACAGCTCACGACCTCCTCCTGTACAATGACTGATAACACCTCTATATACAGTAGATAACACAGGATCCACCATTCACAATAGGTGATGTCACAGCTCACCTCCTCCTCCTGTACAATGACTGATAACACCTCTATATACAGTAGATAACACAGGATCCACCATTCACAATAGGTGATGTCACAGCTCACCTCCTCCTCCTGCACAATGACTGTTAACACCTCTATATACAGTAGATAACACAGGATGCATCATAAACAATAGGTGATGTCACAGCTCACCTCCTCCTCCTGTACAATGACTGATAACACCTCTATATACAGTAGATAACACAGGATCTGCCATTAACAATAGGTGATGTGACAACTCACCTCCTCCCCCTGTACAATGACTGATAACACCTCTATATACAGTAGATCAGTGATTTTCAACCTTTTTTGAGCCGCGGCACACTTTTTATACTTAAAAAATCCCGGGGCACACCACCAACCAAAATGGCACAAAATGACACTAAAACAGTACATATTCTACATATAGTTAATAATATAGATTCTAAATGTATTTATACTCACTCAGTGTGAAACCTGGGCCTGTTTCGATAAACACAAAAGGGATATCCTGGCAGGAATGGTGGAAAGACACACACGAAGCTCTTCCTCAACAGTTCTCAGTCTCTCCCTGTTTTTAGTTTTTTTTTTGTGCACATGCCCTAACCCTAACCCTACCCCGAACCCTACCCCTAACACTACCCCTACCCCTACCCCTAACCCTAGTTCTAACCCTAGTTCTAACCCTAACCCTAGTGGAAAAAGAAAAAAAAATATTTTCTTTTTTTTATTATTGTCCCTACCTATGGGGGTGATAAGGGGGGGGGTCATTTACTATTTTTTTTTATTTTGATCACTGTGATAGGTTATATCTCAGTGATCAAAATATACCTGGAACGAATCTGCCAGTCGGCAGATTCGGCGGGCGCACTACGCATGCGCCCGCCATTTTGGAAGATGGCGGCGCCCATGGAGAAGACGGACGGACACCGGGAGGCCCGGTAAGTATGAGGGGGGGGATCTGAGCATGGGGGGTGTTATGATCCTAGTGGCAAGGATCGCAGGTCGGACTAGCTAAGTAACTGAACAGACTACTAGCTCTGGGGAAGTGGTAACTAGATTGACCGCAACCTGATCCTATCCGCAAACAACTATAGGCAGCCGTGGAACGTTACCTAAAAAATCCTAGACGTCTCGTCACGGCCTGAGAAACTGACTATTCCTGGAGGGAAAGTAAGTCCTCATTTGCCTCAGTGGAAGACCCCAAAGATATAGAATAGCCCCCCACAAATATTAACGGTGAGTTAAGGGGAAAGCACAAACGCAGAGATGAAATCAGATTTAGCAAATGAGGCCCGCTAATACTAGATAGCAGAAAATAGGAAGGAAACTGTGCGGTCAATAAAAAACCCTATTCAAAATATCCACGCAGAGATTGCTCGAGCCCCCGCACCAACTAACGGTGCGGGGAAAGCAACTCCGTACCCCAAAGCTTACCAGCAAAAAGAAATCACGTTAGCAAGCTGGACTAGACTCATCATACACAGAAATCATATTGCAGGCAGATGAGCAAAAAATATTCAAACAGAACTTGGCTTATCCTGAAGAGGCAGAAAATGAGATAATCAGGAGTAATCAGAATAGCACTGAATACATTGACAGCAAGAAGTGGAAGTGAAGCAGAGCTAAATAGGAGCCTCCCTGGTGAATAACGAGGCAGCTGATCCAGCATACCCGCAGGATAATGAACCAAACCACCAGGGGGAGCCAAAAAACCAAAGTCACACAATACCATCTGTGACCACAAGAGGGAGCCTGAAAACGGAGTTAACAACAGTACCCCACCCCTTGAGGAGGGGTCACCGAACCCTCATCAAAACCCCCAGGGCGATCAGGGTGAGCCACATGGAAGGCACGAACCAAATCGGCCGCATGAACATCAGAGGCGACAACCCAGGAATTATCCTCCAGACCATAGTCTTTCCACTTAACCAAATACTGAAGCCTCCGTCTAGAAATACGAGAATCCAAGATCTTCTCCACCACGTATTCCAATTCTCCCTCAACCAGCACAGGGGCAGGAGGCTCAACCGAAGGAACCACAGGCACCACATACCTCCACAACAATGACCGATGGAACACATTATGAATAGCAAACGATGCCGGGAGGTCCAAACGAAATGACACAGGGTTAAGGACTTCCAAAATCTTATAAGGACCGATATACCGAGGCTTAAACTTAGGAGAGGAGACCTTCATAGGAACAAAGCGAGAAGACAACCACACCAAATCCCCAACGCGAAGTCGGAGACCCACACAGCGACGGCGGTTGGCAAAGCGCTGAGCCTTCTCTTGTGACAGCTTCAAATTGTCCACCACATGATTCCAAATCTGATGCAACCTATCCACCACAACATCCACTCCAGGACAGTCAGAAGACTCCACCTGACCCGAGGAAAAACGAGGATGAAACCCTGAATTACAAAAAAAAGTCGAAACCAAAGTAACAGAACTAGCCCGATTATTAAGGGCAAACTCGGCCAATGGCAAAAAAGTCACCCAGTCGTCCTGATCAGCAGAAACAAAACATCTTAAATAGGTTTCCAAAGTCTGATTAGTGCGCTCGGTTTGGCCATTCGTCTGAGGATGGAAGGCCGACGAAAAAGACAAATTAATGCCCATCTTAGCACAAAAGGTCCGCCAAAATCTAGACACAAACTGGGATCCTCTGTCGGAAACAATATTTTCAGGGATCCCGTGCAAACGAACCACATTTTGAAAAAACAGAGGAACCATCTCGGAGGAGGAAGGCAACTTAGGCAAGGGCACCAAATGGACCATTTTAGAAAAACGATCACACACCACCCAAATGACCGACATTCTCTGAGAGACAGGGAGATCTGAAATAAAATCCATGGAAATGTGCGTCCAAGGCCTCTTCGGGACAGGCAAAGGCAACAACAAGCCACTGGCACGAGAACAGCAAGGCTTAGCCCGAGCACAAATTCCACAAGACTGCACAAAGGAACGCACATCCCGCGACAAGGAAGGCCACCAGAAGGACCTAGCCACCAAATCTCTGGTACCAAAAATCCCAGGATGGCCTGCCAACACCGAAGAATGAACCTCGGAAATAACTCTGCTGGTCCATCTATCCGGGACAAACAGTCTCTCCGGTGGACAACGGTCAGGTCTATCCGCCTGAAACTCCTGCAGCACTCGTCGCAAATCTGGGGAGATGGCAGACAAAATCACCCCTTCTCTGAGGATACCAGCTGGCTCTGAATCACCAGGAGAGTCAGGCACAAAACTCCTAGAAAGAGCATCAGCCTTCACATTCTTCGAACCAGGCAGGTATGAGACCACGAAATCAAAACGAGAGAAAAACAACGACCAACGAGCCTGTCTAGGATTCAGCTGCTTGGCCGACTCGAGATAAATCAAATTCTTGTGATCAGTCAAGACCACCACACGATGCTTAGCTCCCTCGAGCCAATGTCGCCACTCCTCAAATGCCCACTTCATAGCCAACAACTCCCGATTACCAACATCATAATTCCGCTCGGCAGGCGAAAACTTTCTTGAAAAGAAAGCACATGGCTTCATCACAGAGCCATCAGAGCTTCTCTGCGACAAAACAGCCCCCGCTCCAATCTCAGAAGCATCAACCTCGACCTGGAAAGGAAGGGAGACGTCTGGCTGACATAAGACCGGAGCCGAAGAAAACTGGCGCTTCAGCTCCCGAAAGGCCTCCACAGCCGCAGGAGACCAATTAGTAACATCAGAACCCTTCTTGGTCAAATCCGTCAATGGCTTAACAACACCAGAAAAATTAGCGATGAAGCGACGGTAAAAATTAGCAAAACCCAAGAACTTCTGAAGACTCTTAACAGATGTAGGCTGAGTCCAGTCATGAATAGCCTGAACCTTGACTGGGTCCATCTCAATAGCAGAAGGAGAAAAAATGAAACCCAAAAAAGAGACCTGATGGACTCCAAAAAGACATTTTGAGCCCTTCACAAATAAAGCATTGGCACGCAGGACCTGAAACACCATCCTGACCTGCTTAACATGGGACTCCCAATCATCCGAAAAAAACAGAATATCATCCAGATACACAATCATAAATTTATCCAGATATTCGCGGAAGATGTCGTGCATAAAGGACTGAAAGACAGAAGGAGCGTTAGAAAGTCCAAAAGGCATCACCAAGTACTCAAAATGGCCTTCGGGCGTATTAAATGCAGTTTTCCATTCATCACCCTGCTTAATACGCACAAGGTTATACGCACCACGAAGATCTATCTTGGTGAACCAACTGGCACCCTTAATGCGAGCAAACAGATCAGATAACAATGGCAAAGGATACTGAAATTTGACCGTGATTTTGTTTAGAAGGCGATAATCAATACAAGGTCTCAAGGAACCATCCTTCTTAGCCACAAAAAAGAACCCTGCACCAAGAGGGGAGGAGGAGGGGCGAGTAATTCCTTTCTCCAAAGACTCCTGTATATAACTCCGCATAGCAGCATGCTCCGGCACTGACAAATTGAAAAGTCGCCCCTTAGGAAACTTACTACCAGGAATCAAATTTATAGCACAATCACAATCCCTATGAGGAGGTAGAGAACTGAGTTTGGGCTCATCAAATACATCCTGGTAGTCTGACAAAAACGCAGGGACTTCAGAAGGAGTGGATGAAGCAATTGACACCACAGGAGCGTCGCCATGAATTCCCTGACAACCCCAACTTGACACAGACATTGCTTTCCAATCCAGGACTGGATTATGAGTCTGCAACCATGGCAGGCCCAACACGACAACATCATGCAAATTATGCAATACAAGAAAGCGAATCACCTCCTGATGAACAGGAGTCATGCACATGGTCACTTGTGTCCAGTACTGAGGTTTATTCGTAGCCAATGGTGTAGCATCAATTCCCCTTAGTGGAATAGGGAATTTTAAAGGCTCCAAAACAAAACCACAGCGCCTGGCAAATGACAAATCCATCAGACTCAGGGCAGCACCTGAATCCACAAAAGCCATAACCGGGTAAGATGACAGGGAACAAATCAGGGTAACAGACAAAATAAACTTAGGCTGTAAAGTACCGATGGTGACAGATTTATCAATCTTTTTTGTGCGCTTAGAGCATGCTGAGATAACATGAGCTGAATCACCACAGTAAAAGCACAACCCATTTTGCCGTCTATAATTTTGCCGTTCACTTCTGGTCAGAATTCTATCACATTGCATAGACTCAGGTGTCTGTTCAGAAGACACCGCCAAATGGTGCGCAGGTTTTCGCTCCCGCAAAAGCCGATCAATCTGAATGGCCAGAGTCATTGACTCATTCAGACCTGCAGGCGTAGGGAACCCCACCATGACATTCTTAATGGCTTCAGAAAGACCTTTTCTGAAATTTGCAGCCAGGGCACACTCATTCCATTGAGTAAGCACCGACCATTTCCGAAATTTCTGGCAGTACACCTCTGCATCATCTTGCCCCTGAGAGAGGGCCAACAACGCTTTTTCAGCCTGGTTCTCAAGATTAGGTTCCTCATAGAGCAATCCAAGGGCCAGAAAAAAACGCATCCATACTGAGCAATGCAGGATCCCCTGGAGCCAATGCGAAAGCCCAATCTTGAGGATCGCCACGCAAGAAAGAAATAATAATCTTAACTTGCTGAACAGAATCCCCAGAGGAACGAGGTTTCAAAGAAAGAAACAACTTGCAATTGTTCTTAAAATTCAGGAACCTAGATCTATCTCCAGAAAACAACTCCGGAATAGGTATTCAAGGCTCTGACATAGGACTGTGCACAACAAAATCCTGAATACTTTGTACCCTTATATTCACATAAGACTTGCTCAATATTACAACAATACAACTCCCTCCCAAACGAGGGGTATATGTACCACTACGTTAGAACCATCACATATAGTGTGATCTGTACTAATAAATCGATCTCCACTCTGGTACTTATTTAAAACAATCAACTTTATTTAAGACAAAAACAATTTTTTTAAAAATAGAATTACTACATGTTAAGGAAGGTACATATCCTCCAAAGGGACTACCCGCCTGAGGAAAATGCAAACATATATAGGCTATAGACTTAAAAACAAATACCTATCGCTGCTATAGTTTAGGAATCTCATTCAGAAGGCACCCCTAGTGGGGAAAATACATATGCCCAATAAATGCTTAGAAATAAGACTCCCAACATATTTGGCACTCCATATATAATGTAACAATACAGGTATATAAAGGTATATTACCTCACTGTCAGCCTATAGCAATGACCTCGGCGTCCCTCTGCCCCGACGCGCGTTTCGCATTCGCTTCTTCTGGAGGCGTGTCAGGGCAGGGGATTAGCCGGTTTAAATATGTTTAAGCCCGTCATTCATTGGACAATTATATTGTTAATTAACCCCCAGCCGGGTAGAAGTCGTGCCGCGCATGCGTCTGAAGATGTCCCTCTAGTATACCCGTATACATCCTGCCTCTACTGCATTAATCGGTAAATACCGCCCCTGTACGGAACCAGGAAGCTACATTCAGGGACTTCCTGTCCGGCCTATTGTACGGAATACTGCTGCTCCAGGATCTCCTGGCGCATGCTCAGATTCGCAGAGTCCGGTATACAGTGGGGAGTCAGGTCGCGGTCCCGGGATTGCGGGCATCACGTCGTTCATAAGAACGACTTTGGTGCTCCGCTCCCAATTGACCGCTTGCCGCCCTCCCCTCCGGCCTGCAATCCATTCATGCGCACTCCTGGGGCTACCAGCGGGAAAAGGAACTAAACGAAGACAGGAGGAACGAGAAGTAAGTGAAGTAAGAAAAAAGAAAAAAGAAAAGACTGGAAACTGCTGAGCCCCATATGTATGAATGGGGCACATCTATATTTCTCAAATGGACTGGCCTATGCTAGGGCGGTGATGATAAAAAATAAATAAAAATAGAATTAAAGTGACTGTTGTGCTAGAATAATATTAATATCCAAAAATATAATGAAATATGTAAAGTGCTACTGTGCCAGAATAGCCTAAAAATACTATTACCTATTATATCCAAGTGTCTCTAACGGGATGTATAAACATATTAATACAATTAGTGGCTATATTAGAACTATCCATGGTACCTACTACTCTTGAATAGTAATCAGAAATTATACCATAATGGTACGTGCTGCAGTGCCTGGAAGTGCCAATGGTATCACTCTATATAAGTGCTAATGTGCTTTGAAAAAATCCACCTAATTAAATACCTGCCATATTTAAGTGGCCTATCCTCTATCTTATAAAGTGCCAAGTGCCCCTCTGTGCAAGCTATAAATAACTAACCCTACGCATACATAAAACCAAGCCCCAAAGATTAACATGTATCCCCATAATAACAAAACACATAGGGCCTAGCCCTAATCAAAAAATGGGGGATCTACTTAGTGACTGTGAAATTAATAATACTGAAATATATATCACTATTAGTACACTCATAAATATAATATAGCTTAAATATTACTCAATTAGCTCTTTAGAAGCCATATATTATAAATAATTGTAAGTTATAGGTGATGGATTATGATCCATGATGCATGATGATGGATTACTCAGTATTCTTCTCCTTACAGTATTCTTCCAGAAGCTCGGCTATTCATCTCTCCTCCACCACGGCCGAAGATAACAATTTTTCACCCAAATTTATATAATATAGATGGTTAACTGATTGTCCTGTGTACCCTTGCAGCAAGATGATCTACACTGGAGGCCAAACTCTGGATATCCATATCAGCAGCTGAACTCAGAGCCACACCAAGATTAAGAGGAGGAGAGAAGCCAGACACACAGCAGCTAGACACACGGCAGCAAAAAAAAAAAATATATATATATCTCCAAGCTTCTTTTCTCCTGCTTCTGCCATGCAATTAACACTTTATAGGCCGGCTGTACTGTTATGATCCTAGTGGCAAGGATCGCAGGTTGGACTAGCTAAGTAACTGAACAGACTACTAGCTCTGGGGAAGTGGTAACTAGATTGACCGCAACCTGATCCTATCCGCAAACAACTATAGGCAGCCGTGGAACGTTACCTAAAAATCCTAGACGTCTCGTCACGGCCTGAGAAACTGACTATTCCTGGAGGGAAAGTAAGTCCTCACTTGCCTCAGTGGAAGACCACAAAGATATAGAATAGCCCCCCACAAATATTAACGGTGAGTTTAAGGGGAAAGCACAAACGCAGAGATGAAATCAGATTTAGCAAATGAGGCCCGCTAATACTAGATAGCAGAAAATAGGAAGGAAACTGTGCGGTCAATAAAAAACCCTATTCAAAATATCCACGCAGAGATTGCTCGAGCCCCCGCACCAACTAACGGTGCGGGGGAAGCAACTCCGTACCCCAGAGCTTACCAGCAAAAAGAAATCACATGTTAGCAAGCTGGACTAGACTCATCATACACAGAAATCATATTGCAGGCAGATGAGCAAAAAATATTCAAACAGAACTTAGCTTATCCTGAAGAGGCCGAAAACGAGATAATCAGGAGTAATCAGAATAGCACTGAATACATTGACAGCCGGCAACAAGTGGAAGTGAAGCAGAGCTAAATAGGAGCCTCCCTGGTGAATAACGAGGCAGCTGATCCAGCAGACCCGCAGGATAATAAACCAAACCACCAGGGGGAGCCAAAAAACCAAAGTCACACAATACCATCTGTGACCACAAGAGGGAGCCTGAAAACGGAGTTCACAACAGGGGGGTGGATCGGAGGATGGAGGGGTGGCATCAGAGCACGGGGGGAGCAGGCAGGAGGACGGGGGAGTGGATAGGACGACGGAGGGGAGCGGAGCACCGGACGGAGGACCGGAGAGGAGATCGGTGGTGGTGGGGGGGTACATAAGTGTTTCCAGCCATGGCCGATGATATTGCAGCATCGGCCATGACTGGATTCTAATATTTCACCAGTTTTTTAGGTGAAATATTACAAATCGCTCTGATTGGCAGTTTCACTTTCAACAGCCAATCAGAGCGATCGTAGCCACGAGGGGGTGAAGCCACCCCCCTTGGGTGAAGTACCACGCCCCCTGTCCCTGCAGATCGGGTGAAATTGGAGTTAACCCTTTCACCCGATCTGCAGGGACGCGATCATTCCATGACGCCACATAGGCGTCATGGGTCGGATTGGCACCGACTTTCATGACGCCAACGTGGCGTCAAAGGTCGGGAAGGGGTTAATGAGCTGTTGCTGACTTAATGATTATACACAGCATTATTGGCGGGCATTACCTTGGCGGCGGGCAAATGCGAGAGTCTCTCCGCTCTCAGGATGACGCGCCGGCCTCGGTGACGTCATTAAGTCGCGCGAGCGTTCAAAGCTCGCGCATGTGTTATTCCGTGACTGCGCATCGCTGCGCATTGCCGGGGAACAAAACAAAGGGGGCACCATAGTTTGGGGAACTTTCCCCGCGGCACGCCCGACCATGTGTCGCGGCACACTAGTGTGCCGCGGAACACTGGTTGAGAATCACTGCAGTAGATAACACAGGATCCACCATTCACAATAGGTGATGTCACAGCTCACCTCCTCCTCCTGTACAATGACTGATAACACCTCTATATACAGTAGATAACACAGGATCCACCATTCACAATAGGTGATGTCACAGCTCACCTCCTCCTCCTGCACAATGACTCATAACACCTCTATCTACAGTAGATAACACAGGATCCACCATTCACAATAGGTGATGTCACAGCTCACCTCCTCCTCCTGTACAATGACGGATAACACCTCTATATACAGTAGATAACACAGGATCCACCATTCACAATAGGTGATATCACAGCTCACCTCCTCCTCCTGTACAATGACTGATAACACCTCCTATATACAGTAGATAACACAGGATCCACCATTCACAATAGGTGATATCACAGCTCACCTTCTCCTCCTGTACAATAACTGATAACACCTCTATATACAGTAGATAACACAGGATCCACCATTCACAATAGGTGATGTCACAGCTCACCTCCTCCTGTACAATGACTGATAACACCTCTATACAGTAGATAACACAGGATCCACCATACACAATAGGAGATGTCACAGCTCACCTCCTCCCCCTGTACAATGACTGATAACACCTCTATATACAGTAGATAACACAGAATCCACCATTCACAATAGGTGATGTCCCAGCTCACCTCCTCCTCCTGTACAATGTCTGATAACACCTTTATATACAGTAGATAACACAGGATCCATCATTCACAATAGTTGATGTCACAGCTCACCTCCTCCTCCTCCTGTACAATGACTGATAACACCTCTATATACAGTAGATAACACAGAATCCACCATTCACAATAGGTGATGTCACAGCTCACCTCCTCCTCCTGTACAATGACTGATAACACCTCTATATACAGTAGATAACACAGGATCCACCATTCACAATAGGTGATGTCACAGCTCACCTCCTCCTCCTGCACAATGACTCATAACACCTCTATCTACAGTAGATAACACAGGATCCACCATTCACAATAGGTGATGTCACAGCTCACCTCCTCCTCCTGTACAATGACGGATAACACCTCTATATACAGTAGATAACACAGGATCCACCATTCACAATAGGTGATATCACAGCTCACCTCCTCCTCCTGTACAATGACTGATAACACCTTTATATACAGTAGATAACACAGGATCCATCATTCACAATAGTTGATGTCACAGCTCACCTCCTCCTCCTCCTGTACAATGACTGATAACACCTCTATATACAGTAGATAACACAGAATCCACCATTCACAAAAGGTGATGTCACAGCTCACCTCCTCTTCCTCCTGTACAATGACTGATAACACCTCTATATAGAGTGCATAACACAGGATCCACCATTCACAATAGTGTTATCAATCATTGTACAGGAGGAGGAGGTGAGCTGTGACATCATCTATTGTGAATGGTAGATCCTGTGTTATCTACTGTATATAGAGGTGTTATCAGCCATTGTACAGGAGGAGGAGGTGAGCTGTGATATCACCTATTGTGGATGGTGGACCTTGTGTTATCTACTGTATATAGAGATGTTATGAGTCATTATATAGGAGGAGGTGAGCTGTGATATCACCTATTGTGGATGGTGGATCCTGTGTTATCTTCTGTATATACAGGTGTTATCAGTCATTGTACAGGAGTAGGAGGTGAGCTCTGACATCACCTATTGTGAATGGTGGATCCTGTGTTATCTACTGTATATAGAGGTGTTATCAGTCATTGTAAAGGAGGAGGAGGTGAGCTGTGACATCACTTATTGTGAATGGTGGATCCTGTGTTACCTGCTGTATATAGAGGTGTTATCAGCCATTGTACAGGGGGAGGAGGTGAGCTGTGACGTCACATATTGTGAATGGTGGATCCTGTGTTATCTACTGTATATAGAGGTGTTATCAGTCATTGTACAGGAGGAGGAGGTGAGCTGTGACATCACCTATTGTGAATGGTGGACCCTGTGTTATCTACTGTATATAGAGGTGTTATCAGGCATTGTAAAGGAGGAAGAGGTGAGCTGTGATATCACCTATTGTGAATGGTGAATCCTGTGTTATCTACTGTATATAGAGGTGTTATCAGCCATTGTACAGGAGGAGGAGGTGAGCTGTGACATCACCTATTGTGAATGGTGGCTCCTGTGTTATCTACTGTGCATAGAGGTGTTATCAGTCATTGTACAGGGGGAGGAAGTGAGCTGTGACATCACCTATAGTGAATGGTGGATCCTGTTTTATCTACTGTATATAGAGGTGTTATCAGTCATTGTACAGGAGGAGGTGTGCTGTGATATCACCTATTGTGAATGGTGGCTCCTGTGTTATCTACTGTATATAGAGGTGTTATCAGTCATTGTACAGGAGGAGGAGGTGAGCTGTGACATCACCTATTGTGAATGGTGGCTCATGTGTTATCTACTGTATATAGAGGTCTTATCAGCCATTGTACAGGAGGAGGTGAGCTGTGACATCACCTATTGTGAATGGTGGCTCATGTGTTATCTACTGTATATAGAGGTGTTATCAGTCATTGTACAGGAGGAGGTGAGCTGTGACATCACCTATTGTGAATGGTGGCTCCTGTGTTATCTACTGTATATAGAGGTATCAGCCATTGTACAGTAGGAGGAGGTGAGCTGTGACATCACCTATAGGGAATGGTGGATTCTGTGTTATCTACTGTATATAGAGGTGTTATCAGTCATTGTAAAGGAGGAGGTGAGCTGTGACTTCACCTATAGTGAATGGTGGATACTGTGTTATCTACTGTATACAGAGGTGTTATCAGCCATTGTACAGGAGGAGGAGGTGAACTGTGATATCATCTATTGTGAATGGTGGATCCTGTGTTATCTACTGTATATAGAGGTGTTATCAGTCATTGTACAGGAGGAGGAGGTGAGCTGTGACATCACCTATTGTGAATGGTGGCTCATGTGTTATCTACTGTATATAGAGGTCTTATCAGCCACTGTACAGGAGGAGGTGAGCTGTGACATCACCTATTGTGAATGGTGGCTCATGTGTTATCTACTGTATATAGAGGTGTTATCAGTCATTGTACAGGAGGAGGTGAGCTGTGACATCACCTATTGTGAATGGTGGCTCCTGTGTTATCTACTGTATATAGAGGTGTTATCTGTCATTGTACAGGAGGAGAAGGTGAGCTGTGACATCACCTATTGTGAATGGTGGATCCTGTGTTATCTACTGTATATAGAGGTGTTATCTGTCATTGTACAGGAGGAGAAGGTGAGCTGTGACATCACCTATTGTGAATGGTGGATCCTGTGTTATCTACTGTATATAGAGGTGTTATCTGTCATTGTACAGGAGGAGAAGGTGAGCTGTGACATCACCTATTGTGAATGGTGGATCCTGTGTTATCTACTGTATATAGAGGTGTTATCTGTCATTGTACAGGAGGAGAAGGTGAGCTGTGACATCACCTATTGTGAATGGTGGATCCTGTGTTATCTACTGTATATAGAGGTGTTATCAGCCATTGTACAGGAGGAGGAGGTGAGCTGTGACATCACCTATTGTGAATGGTGGCTCCTGTGTTATCTACTGTGCATAGAGGTGTTATCAGTCATTGTACAGGGGGAGGAAGTGAGCTGTGACATCACCTATAGTGAATGGTGGATCCTGTTTTATCTACTGTATATAGAGGTGTTATCAGTCATTGTACAGGAGGAGGTGTGCTGTGATATCACCTATTGTGAATGGTGGCTCCTGTGTTATCTACTGTATATAGAGGTGTTATCAGTCATTGTACAGGAGGAGGAGGTGAGCTGTGACATCACCTATTGTGAATGGTGGCTCATGTGTTATCTACTGTATATAGAGGTCTTATCAGCCATTGTACAGGAGGAGGTGAGCTGTGACATCACCTATTGTGAATGGTGGCTCATGTGTTATCTACTGTATATAGAGGTGTTATCAGTCATTGTACAGGAGGAGGTGAGCTGTGACATCACCTATTGTGAATGGTGGCTCCTGTGTTATCTACTGTATATAGAGGTATCAGCCATTGTACAGTAGGAGGAGGTGAGCTGTGACATCACCTATAGGGAATGGTGGATTCTGTGTTATCTACTGTATATAGAGGTGTTATCAGTCATTGTAAAGGAGGAGGTGAGCTGTGACTTCACCTATAGTGAATGGTGGATACTGTGTTATCTACTGTATACAGAGGTGTTATCAGCCATTGTACAGGAGGAGGAGGTGAACTGTGATATCATCTATTGTGAATGGTGGATCCTGTGTTATCTACTGTATATAGAGGTGTTATCAGTCATTGTAAAGGAGGAGGAGGTGAGCTGTGACATCACCTATAGTGAATGGTGGATCCTGTGTTATCTACTGTATATAGAGGTGTTATCAGTCATTGTACAGAAGGAGGTGAGCTGTGACATCACCTATTGTGAATGGTGGCTCCTGTGTTATCCACTGTATATAGAGGTCTTATCAGCCATTGTACAGGAGGAGGAGGTGAGCTGTGACATCACCTATTGTGAATGGTGGCTCCTGTGTTATCTACTGTATATAGAGGTGTTATCAGCCATTGTACAGGAGGAGGAGGTGAGCTGTTACATCACCTATAGTGAATGGTGGATTCTGTGTTATCTACTGTATATAGAGGTGTTATCAGTCATTGTACAGGAGGAGGAGGAGGTGAGCTGTGACATCACCTATTGTGAATGGTGGCTCCTGTGTTATCTACTGTATATAGAGGTGTTATTAGTCATTGTACAGGAGGAGGAGGTGAGCTGTGACATCACCTATAGTGAATGGTGGATCCTGTGTTATCTACTGTATACAGAGGTGTTATCAGTCATTGTACAGGAGGAGGTGAGCTGTGACATCACCTATTGTGAATGGTGGATCCTGCGATATCTTTTTATTACAATCCTCTTTTGTGATGTTAATGATATGAATTGATCTTTACAGAACATGGAGTCTCAGCCCAATATCTGGCTCTGTGGTGACAGCAAAACCTGAAAGATTTCATGATGCTTTCCTGCGATACCAAACGTATTGTTTTTATTAATTATTATTATTATGATATTACTGATGAAAACATCTTTTTAAATCTGACCTGGTGACAGACACCCCTTTTAGTGCACGCCTAGATGGTGGCAACAGGGCATCATTCCAGTAGGTGGCGCTCTGTGTCTATGGCTCCCTGCTAGGGAAGTGATGTGATGGAAACTATTCTAACAGCAAAGTGATTTCTCTACAAGCCTCACTTTCCTAATCCTCAGAAATGCTTCTCTTAAAGGGGCTACATAAAAGTTATGCTCTTATGTTATTCCCGCTGTTCCCCTGATTATGCCTTTTTTTTTTAAATGCACCATACGGTTCCTGAGATATCAGTCTTTACATTTAGTGTTAATTTTCATGGTTTTTGGTAAGGGGGCGTGGCTGACAGGATCCTCTGGGGCGTGTCTTTAGGTTGCTCTGCACAATTATCTGTGCCACGCCCCCCCCCCTTTTTTTTAAACTTAAAAAAATTATCACTAAATATAAAGGCCCATATCTCTGGCAGATTAAAAAAATCAAAAGCAGAATACTCCGAGGAGCGGCGGGAATAATAAACGGGCAGAAACTGGACACCAGTTATTATAGCCGTGGCCCCTATACGACTATGAGAGCGGCATTTAAGAGGATGAAAATGGCAACCAGGGGTCTTCGCCATGTTTGTGCGCCACAGATCGGGCTCCATAGGAGAACAGTTATATTACACTACAGTGCGAGCAACGGGGGGCCAAGGCCCCATAAAATGAATATAAAAGAAAAATATTTGAAAAAAATGAAAGATTTTCACACCCCTACCCCTTTTCCTGTTGAAGCAAAATTAAAACTAAAAAAAAAAATGTTGGCATTGCTATGAGCATCAGCATTGTGACTTCGCCTCTTAAAAAAATTGGAATAAAAAGGAACCAGAATGTCGTACGGACCCCAAAATGATTCCGATAAAAAGTGCAGCACGTTCCACAGAAAACGAGTCGTCACATCACCGCATCAGCAGATAGGTAAGAAGTAGGGTAGAAAATGCAAAGTGCAAAGGACGGCCCCCGAGGACCGGAGACACCTGAGATCCCGAGGCGGTAGTGCCCTGGGGGGTCATAAATGACCAATCCCAAGGTTATGGGGGCGGCTCACAGCAGAGGCTACACACAGCAGAGGCTACACACAGGTCCTGATACCCCGGAGTGCAGAGAAACATGAGTGCAGCGCCCCCTACTGCCCGGAGAAGGAGCTGCGAGATATTAGTCTGGGAAGGTTCCGCCTCCAGGCGGTAGAGGGCGGGCTCAGGCGCTGAGTATACCGCATGTATGCTCCTCCTCCGGGCGGTAGGGGGCGGGCTCCGGAGCTGAGTATACCGCATGTATGCTCCTCCTCCGGGCGGTAGGGGGCGGGCTCCTGCACTCTGCACTCCGCATGTATGCTCCTCCTCCGGGCGGTAGGGGGCGGGCTCCGGAGCTGAGTATATCGCATGTATGCTCCTCCTCCGGGCGGTAGGGGGCGGGCTCCTGCACTCTGCATGTATGCTCCTCCTCCGGGCGGTAGGGGGCGGGCTCCTGCACTCTGCACTCCGCATGTATGCTCCTCCTCCGGGCGGTAGGGGGCGGGCTCCGGAGCTGAGTATATCGCATGTATGCTCCTCCTCCGGGCGGTAGGGGGCGGGCTCCTGCACTCTGCATGTATGCTCCTCCTCCGGGCGGTAGGGGGCGGGCTCCTGCACTCTGCACTCCGCATGTATGCTCCTCCTCCGGGCGGTAGGGGGCGGGCTCCGGAGCTGAGTATATCGCATGTATGCTCCTCCTCCGGGCGGTAGGGGGCGGGCTCCTGCACTCTGCATGTATGCTCCTCCTCCGGGCGGTAGGGGGCGGGCTCCGGAGCTGAGTATACCGCATGTATGCTCCTCCTCTGGGCGGTAGGGGGCGGGCTCCGGAGCTGAGTATACCGCATGTATGCTCCTCCTCCGGGAGGTAGAGGGCGGGCTCCGGCGCTGAGTATACCGCATGTATGCTCCTCCTCCGGGCGGTAGAGGGCGGGCTCCGGCGCTGAGTATACCGCATGTATGCTCCTCCTCCGGGCGGTAGAGGGCGGGCTCCGGCACTCTGTATACCGCATGTATGCTCCTCCTCCGGGTGGTAGGGGGCGGGCTCCGGCACTGAGTATACCGCATGTATGCTCCTCCTCCGGGCGGTAGAGGGCGGGCTCCGGCGCTGAGTATACCGCATGTATGCTGCTCCTCCGGGCGGTAGAGGGCGGGCTCCGGTGCTGAGTATACCGCATGTATGCTCCTCCTCCGGGCGGTAGAGGGCGGGCTCCGGCACTGAGTATACCGCATGTATGCTCCTCCTCCGGGCGGTAGGGAGCGGGCTCCGGCGCTGAGTATACCGCATGTATGCTCCTCCTCCGGGCGGTAGAGGGCGGGCTCCGGCACTCTGTATACCGCATGTATGCTCCTCCTCCGGGCGGTAGGGGGCGGGCTCCGGCGCTGAGTATACCGCATGTATGCTGCTCCTCCGGGCGGTAGGGGGCGGGCTCCGGAGCTGAGTATATCGCATGTATGCTCCTCCTCCGGGCGGTAGGGGGCGGGCTCCTGCACTCTGCATGTATGCTCCTCCTCCGGGCGGTAGGGGGCGGGCTCCTGCACTCTGCACTCCGCATGTATGCTCCTCCTCCGGGCGGTAGGGGGCGGGCTCCGGAGCTGAGTATATCGCATGTATGCTCCTCCTCCGGGCGGTAGGGGGCGGGCTCCTGCACTCTGCATGTATGCTCCTCCTCCGGGCGGTAGGGGGCGGGCTCCGGAGCTGAGTATACCGCATGTATGCTCCTCCTCTGGGCGGTAGGGGGCGGGCTCCGGAGCTGAGTATACCGCATGTATGCTCCTCCTCCGGGAGGTAGAGGGCGGGCTCCGGCGCTGAGTATACCGCATGTATGCTCCTCCTCCGGGCGGTAGAGGGCGGGCTCCGGCGCTGAGTATACCGCATGTATGCTCCTCCTCCGGGCGGTAGAGGGCGGGCTCCGGCACTCTGTATACCGCATGTATGCTCCTCCTCCGGGTGGTAGGGGGCGGGCTCCGGCACTGAGTATACCGCATGTATGCTCCTCCTCCGGGCGGTAGAGGGCGGGCTCCGGCGCTGAGTATACCGCATGTATGCTGCTCCTCCGGGCGGTAGAGGGCGGGCTCCGGTGCTGAGTATACCGCATGTATGCTCCTCCTCCGGGCGGTAGAGGGCGGGCTCCGGCACTGAGTATACCGCATGTATGCTCCTCCTCCGGGCGGTAGGGAGCGGGCTCCGGCGCTGAGTATACCGCATGTATGCTCCTCCTCCGGGCGGTAGAGGGCGGGCTCCGGCACTCTGTATACCGCATGTATGCTCCTCCTCCGGGCGGTAGGGGGCGGGCTCCGGCGCTGAGTATACCGCATGTATGCTGCTCCTCCGGGCGGTAGGGGGCGGGCTCCGGCGCTGAGTATACCGCATGCATGCTCCTCCTCCAGGCGGTAGGGGGCGGGCTCCGGCGCTGAGTATACCGCATGTATGCTCCTCCTCCGGGTGGTAGGGGGCGGGCTCCGGCGCTGAGTATACCGCATGTATGCTGCTCCTCCGGGCGGTAGGGGGCGGGCTCCGGAGCTGAGTATACCGCATGTATGCTGCTGCTGCTTCTCCTCCTCCGGGCGGTAGGGGGCGGGCTCCGGCACTGAGTATACCGCATGTATGCTGCTCCTCCGGGCGGTAGGGGGCGGGCTCCGGAGATGAGTATACCGCATGTATGCTGCTGCTGCTTCTCCTCCTCCGGGCAGTAGGGGGCGGGCTCCGGCAGTCTGTACACTGCATGTATGCTCCTCCTCCGGGCCGTAGGGGGCGGGCTCCGGCGCTGAGTATACCGCATGTATGCTGCTGCTGCTTCTCCTCCTCCGGGCAGTAGGGGGCGGGCTCCGGCACTCTGTACACTGCATGTATGCTCCTCCTCCGGGCGGTAGGGGGCGGGCTCCGGCGCTGAGTATATGGCATGTATGCTCCTCCTCCGGGTGGTAGAGGGCGGGCTCCGGCACTCTGTATACCGCATGTATGCTCCTCCTCCGGGCGGTAGGGGGCGGGCTCCGGCACTCTGTATACCGCATGTATGCTCCTCCTCCGGGCGGTAGGGGGCGGGCTCCGGCGCTGAGTATACCGCATGTATGCTGCTCCTCCGGGCGGTAGGGGGCGGGCTCCGGCGCTGAGTATACCGCATGTATGCTCCTCCTCCTCCTCCTCCGGGCGGTAGGGGGCGGGCTCCGGCGCTGAGTATACCGCATGTATGCTGCTCCTCCGGGCGGTAGGGGGCGGGCTCCGGCGCTGAGTATACCGCATGTATGCTCCTCCTCCTCCTCCTCCGGGCGGTAGGGGGCGGGCTCCGGCGCTGAGTATATCGCATGTATGCTCCTCCTCCTCCTCCTCCGGGCGGTAGGGGGCGGGCTCCGGCGCTTAGTATATCGCATGTATGCTCCTCCTCCGGGCAGTAGAGGGCGGGCTCCGGTGCTGAGTATACAGCATGTATGCGCCTCCTCCGGGCGGTAGAGGGCGGGCTCCGGCGCTGAGTATACCGCATGTATGCTCCTCCTCCGGGCGGTAGAGGGCGGGCTCCGGCACTCTGTATACCGCATGTATGCTCCTCCTCCGGGCGGTAGGGGGCGGGCTCCGGCACGGAGTATACCGCATGTATGCTCCTCCTCCGGGCGGTAGAGGGCGGGCTCCGGCGCTGAGTATACCGCATGTATGCTCCTCCTCCGGGCGGTAGAGGGCGGGCTCCGGCGCTGAGTATACCGCATGTATGCTCCTCCTCCGGGCGGTAGGGGGCGGGCTCCGGCGCTGAGTATACAGCATGTATGCTCCTCCTCCGGGCGGTAGAGGGCGGGCTCCGGCGCTGAGTATACCGCATGTATGCTCCTCCTCCGGGCGGTAGAGGGCGGGCTCCAGCGCTGAGTATACCGCATGTATGCTCCTCCTCCAGGCGGTAGGGGGCGGGCTCCGGCGCTGAGTATACCGCATGTATGCTCCTCCTCCGGGCGGTAGGGGGCGGGCTCCGGCGCTGAGTATACCGCATGCATGCTCCTCCTCCGGGCGGTAGGGGGCGGGCTCCGGCGCTGAGTATACCGCATGTATGCTCCTCCTCCGGGCGGTAGGGGGCGGGCTCCGGCGCTGAGTATACCGCATGTATGCTCCTCCTCCGGGCGGTAGAGGGCGGGCTCCGGCGCTGAGTATACCGCATGTATGCTCCTCCTCCGGGCGGTAGGGGGCGGGCTCCGGCGCTGAGTATACCACATGTATGCTGCTCCTCCGGGCGGTAGGGGGCGGGCTCCGGCGCTGAGTATACCGCATGTATGCTCCTCCTCCGGGCGGTAGGGGGCGGGCTCCGGAGCTGAGTATACCGCATGTATGCTGCTGCTGCTTCTCCTCCTCCGGGCGGTAGGGGGCGGGCTCCGGCACTGAGTATACCGCATGTATGCTGCTCCTCCGGGCGGTAGGGGGCGGGCTCCGGAGATGAGTATACCGCATGTATGCTGCTGCTGCTTCTCCTCCTCCGGGCAGTAGGGGGCGGGCTCCGGCAGTCTGTACACTGCATGTATGCTCCTCCTCCGGGCCGTAGGGGGCGGGCTCCGGCGCTGAGTATACCGCATGTATGCTGCTGCTGCTTCTCCTCCTCCGGGCAGTAGGGGGCGGGCTCCGGCACTCTGTACACTGCATGTATGCTCCTCCTCCGGGCGGTAGGGGGCGGGCTCCGGCGCTGAGTATATGGCATGTATGCTCCTCCTCCGGGTGGTAGAGGGCGGGCTCCGGCACTCTGTATACCGCATGTATGCTCCTCCTCCGGGCGGTAGGGGGCGGGCTCCGGCACTCTGTATACCGCATGTATGCTCCTCCTCCGGGCGGTAGGGGGCGGGCTCCGGCGCTGAGTATACCGCATGTATGCTGCTCCTCCGGGCGGTAGGGGGCGGGCTCCGGCGCTGAGTATACCGCATGTATGCTCCTCCTCCTCCTCCTCCGGGCGGTAGGGGGCGGGCTCCGGCGCTGAGTATACCGCATGTATGCTGCTCCTCCGGGCGGTAGGGGGCGGGCTCCGGCGCTGAGTATACCGCATGTATGCTCCTCCTCCTCCTCCTCCGGGCGGTAGGGGGCGGGCTCCGGCGCTGAGTATATCGCATGTATGCTCCTCCTCCTCCTCCTCCGGGCGGTAGGGGGCGGGCTCCGGCGCTTAGTATATCGCATGTATGCTCCTCCTCCGGGCAGTAGAGGGCGGGCTCCGGTGCTGAGTATACAGCATGTATGCGCCTCCTCCGGGCGGTAGAGGGCGGGCTCCGGCGCTGAGTATACCGCATGTATGCTCCTCCTCCGGGCGGTAGAGGGCGGGCTCCGGCACTCTGTATACCGCATGTATGCTCCTCCTCCGGGCGGTAGGGGGCGGGCTCCGGCACGGAGTATACCGCATGTATGCTCCTCCTCCGGGCGGTAGAGGGCGGGCTCCGGCGCTGAGTATACCGCATGTATGCTCCTCCTCCGGGCGGTAGAGGGCGGGCTCCGGCGCTGAGTATACCGCATGTATGCTCCTCCTCCGGGCGGTAGGGGGCGGGCTCCGGCGCTGAGTATACAGCATGTATGCTCCTCCTCCGGGCGGTAGAGGGCGGGCTCCGGCGCTGAGTATACCGCATGTATGCTCCTCCTCCGGGCGGTAGAGGGCGGGCTCCAGCGCTGAGTATACCGCATGTATGCTCCTCCTCCAGGCGGTAGGGGGCGGGCTCCGGCGCTGAGTATACCGCATGTATGCTCCTCCTCCGGGCGGTAGGGGGCGGGCTCCGGCGCTGAGTATACCGCATGCATGCTCCTCCTCCGGGCGGTAGGGGGCGGGCTCCGGCGCTGAGTATACCGCATGTATGCTCCTCCTCCGGGCGGTAGGGGGCGGGCTCCGGCGCTGAGTATACCGCATGTATGCTCCTACTCCGGGCGGTAGAGGGCGGGCTCCGGCGCTGAGTATACCGCATGTATGCTCCTCCTCCGGGCGGTAGGGGGCGGGCTCCGGCGCTGAGTATACCACATGTATGCTGCTCCTCCGGGCGGTAGGGGGCGGGCTCCGGCGCTGAGTATACCGCATGTATGCTCCTCCTCCGGGCGGTAGGGGGCGGGCTCCGGCGCTGAGTATACCGCATGTATGCTGCTCCTCCGGGCGGTAGGGGGCGGGCTCCGGAGCTGAGTATACCGCATGTATGCTGCTCCTCCGGGCGGTAGGGGGCGGGCTCCGGCGCTGAGTATACCGCATGTATGCTGCTCCTCCGGGCGGTAGGGGGCGGGCTCCGGAGCTGAGTATACCGCATGTATGCTCCTCCTCCGGGCGGTAGAGGGCGGGCTCCGGCGCTAAATATACCGCATGTATGCTCCTCCTCCGGGCGGTAGGGGGTGGGCTCCGGCACTGAGTATACAGCATGTATGCTCCTCCTCCGGGCGGTAGAGGGCGGGCTCCGGCGCTGAGTATACCGCATGTATGCTCCTCCTCCGGGCGGTAGAGGGCGGGCTCCGGCGCTGAGTATACCGCATGTATGCTCCTCCTCCGGGCGGTAGGGGGCGGGCTCCGGCGCTGAGTATACCGCATGCATGCTCCTCCTCCGGGCGGTAGAGGGCGGGCTCCGGCGCTGAGTATACCGCATGTATGCTGCTCCTCCGGGCGGTAGGGGGCGGGCTCCGGCACTGAGTATACCGCATGTATGCTCCTCCTCCGGGCGGTAGGGGGCGGGCTCCGGAGCTGAGTATACCGCATGTATGCTCCTCCTCCGGGCGGTAGAGGGCGGGCTCCGGCGCTGAGTATACCGCATGTATGCTCCTCCTCCGGGCGGTAGGGGGCGGGCTCCGGCGCTGAGTATACCGCATGTATGCTGCTCCTCCGGGCGGTAGGGGGCAGGCTCCGGCGCTGAGTATGCCGCATGTATGCTCCTCCTCCGGGCGGTAGGGGGCGGGCTCCGGCGCTGAGTATACCGCATGTATGCTGCTCCTCCGGGCGGTAGGGGGCGGGCTCCGGAGCTGAGTATACCGCATGTATGCTGCTCCTCCGGGCGGTAGGGGGCGGGCTCCGGCGCTGAGTATACGGCATGTATGCTCCTCCTCCTCCTCCGGGCGGTAGGGGGCGGGCTCCGGCGCTGAGTATACCGCATGTATGCTGCTCCTCCGGGCGGTAGGGGGCGGGCTCCGGCGCTGAGTATACCGCATGTATGCTCCTCCTCCGGGCGGTAGGGGGCGGGCTCCGGAGCTGAGTATACCGCATGTATGCTCCTCCTCCGGGCGGTAGAGGGCGGGCTCCGGCGCTGAGTATACCGCATGTATGCTCCTCCTCCGGGCGGTAGGGGGCGGGCTCCGGCGCTGAGTATACCGCATGCATGCTCCTCCTCCGGGCGGTAGAGGGCGGGCTCCGGCGCTGAGTATACCGCATGTATGCTGCTCCTCCGGGCGGTAGGGGGCGGGCTCCGGCGCTGAGTATACCGCATGTATGCTCCTCCTCCGGGCGCTAGGGGGCGGGCTCCGGCACTCTGTACACTGCATGCATGCTCCTCCTCCGGGCGGTAGGGGGCGGGCTCCGGCGCTGAGTATACCGCATGTATGCTGCTGCTGCTCCTCCTCCGGGCGCTAGGGGGCGGGCTCCGGCAGTCTGTATACCGCATGTATGCTCCTCCTCCGGGCGGTAGGGGGCGGGCTGAGGCTGCGCCAGTCCTGGAGACGTCACCCCGGGATCCTGGATGCTCAGTGCACGGAGGCGCCGTGACTCACCCGCTCTCTGCATCCTCGGCGGCCGCGGACAGCACGGGACACCGGCTATGTGAGTCAGTGACTGGGGCAGGGTCGGGGGTCCGGGCTGGAGCAGGCGGAGGCCGGTGCTGGGGGCGCAGAGCTGCAGTGATTGTGTACGGAGGGTGTAGGGCTGTACATGGGACTGCTGCATCACTACGTGGGACTGCTGCATCACTACGTGGGACTGCTGCATCACTACGTGGGACTGCTGCATCACATGGGGAGGACGGCGGTAGTGTTTATTACACACTGGATGGGGGCTGTAGTGTTTATTACACACTGGATGGGGGGCTGTAGTGTTTATTACACACTGGATGGGGGGCTGTAGTGTTTATTACACGCTGGATGGGGGGCTGTAGTGTTTATTACACACTGGATGGGGGGCTGTAGTGTTTATTACACACTGGATGGGGGGCTGTAGTGTTTATTACACACTGGATGGGGGCTGTAGTGTTTATTACACGCTGGATGGGGGGCTGTAGTGTTTATTACACACTGGATGGGGGCTGTAGTGTTTATTACACACTGGATGGGGGGGCTGTAGTGTTTATTACACACTGGATGGGGGGCTGTAGTGTTTATTACACACTGGATGGGGGGCTGTAGTGTTTATTACACACTGGATGGAGGGCTGTAGTGTTTATTACACACTGGATGGGGGGCTGTAGTGTTTATTACACACTGGATGGGGGGCTGTAGTGTTTATTACACACTGGATGGGGGGCTGTAGTGTTTATTACACACTGGATGGGGGGCTGTAGTGTTTATTACACACTGGATGGGGGGCTGTAGTGTTTATTACACACTGGATGGGGGGCTGTAGTGTTTATTACACACTGGATGGGGGCTGTAGTGTTTATTACACACTGGATGGGGGGCTGTAGTGTTTATTACACACTGGATGGGGGGTGCAGTGTTTATTACACACTGTATATGGCGGCATCATATGATGAGAATATTATTGTTACTCTGATAATGTTACTAGTGGCGATGTGCGTCCCCCTGGTGTAGCACAATGACCGGGACCGTTCCTCGGGCTCCTGGGGCCGACCCTGCTCCCTACAGGCTGTGACTCTGTAGCGGGGACGGCCCGTGGCCTCAGGTCTGATTTTGGCAGATTCCATATAGGAGAAGTCCTCAGACTCATCCAGAGCTCCCTGGTGACTGGTCGCTGCCGGAGCTCCGGCTTCACATCTCGCCATTACAGACGTTTTCCTTGGATAATATTGAATTGTGAAGTTCGTTCTCTGCTCCTGGGAAAGCTGGGTGACTCTTCTGTCAGCTGCGCTTCTGTTGCAGCTTTTGCTGCGGTTTTGGTCCATTTCTTGTGCTGGTGCAGATGCGTTCCTTCCCGGCTGCGCGGACGATGTGTACAGACGTTGTTGCCCTTTTCCTGTGGATACGATGATCTGTGTTTATAATTAGAAGGTACAATATTACAGTAAATGTTTCCAGTGAAGGTTTCCTCCATGTGTCGGCGAGGAATGATGGGAGCTGGCGGTGTCTGTGGGTGTAGACGGAGGGGACGGTGAATCATGGCTAAATCCGTGCTGTCCCCCTCCCTATAGATGCTGTATACATGGTGTATACTGCGTGCAGAGACGTGCGCTGCCTGCGATATTCACCCACTTGTATGGATCATTTTGGATTAGGAAAAAAAAAAAATGGCCACGTTGCTGTGATTTTCTTCCGGACCCCAAACAAAACCCACAGACATGTGAACGGCCCCGTAGACTCTGATGGGTATGTGTCGTATCCACGAAAAAGACGGATAGGGCTTGTACGACGTCGCCCAAAACCTTTACGAATAATTTCCACTGCAGTTTTTGATATTTTTTTTTCTTGCCCTAAAGAAGAAAAACAAAAAAACCTGCCGTGTATGTATATATATAATTTTTTTTTAAATTGGCGAAGTTGGTTTTCCAAAGATTTTTGCCTAATTTATCATTTCCAAGTTTTTGAAATCGCAAATGTTCTCCACATCTTCCCCCATCAACCCTGGAGTGCTCTCATGTCCACCGGAATAAATATTGCCCGTACCCCACCTCTGCTATCCTTGCAATGATTTGCTCTTAAAAACAATCTGTCACCAGGATTTTGCTCACCCCACCTGCAAGCAGCATGATCAGGGCAGAGACCCTGATTCCAGCTGATAGTTCCAGCTACTTTTTTGAATTCTTCAGGTTTTTTTGTGCAACATCGAGTTGTGCAAAAATGTTGCAAAGTTTCAAATTTGTTTTACTCTCAAGAAAAGTAGTGAAAACACCTCAATGAATCGATCCCTAATATCTGGGTTTTTTTTTATCTTTGTGCAAAGTTCATAATCCGTGTGCAGCAGCAAAAAAAAAAAAAAAAAAGCAACGAGCCTGAAAGGGAATCTGTTACCTGGAAAAAAAACCAAACCGTTTAACCTGCGGTTATGGGGTTAGTCTGCAGGTTAATAGCATTATTAACCTGCACTTAGTCGACCTCTGCTGGGAGAAAATGAACTTTATTTCCCCCAGTAATGTTTCAGTTATGGGGGCGGCATCAGTCACCGCTCTGTATGGCGGTTGTTATCGTGCCCCCAGCGCCGACTGACACTCGCTCTGCATTGGGGCGACTGTCATCCTGCTGTAGATTGGAGCAATCTTCTCTTATCTTCTGGATCTTCTGCTTCTAGTCTTGTGAAATTTCATGTTGTGTTACTGGCAAAGTGGATACAATGTATGGAGTACAGACGATGCTTTGTGACTCCAGACTGATACATTGTAACAACCCAGCAGAGAGATCTGTGCAGCAGCTGCTGATGTTTAGCTCACAGAGCATTGTCTGCACTGGATACATTGTATCCACTTCTCATTGCATCTATTTTCCCGTAAGTATTATACGATTATATGAAAGCTCTGACGCAGGTGAAGAAATGGTTGTAGTTGTAATGTAATACATTTTTGCGGTTCTGGAATTTTTTTTTTTTTTAAATATATATCTCGGGTCAACAAACTGATTGCTCCATGTTAGAAAATTGACATGCAAATCATCCGTTTTCTCCGGGCCGATGTATTTGTTATTCTTTTCATCCTGCACCGGAGTTCTATGTTCTGGATTCTAGTATATAAAATGAATCTGGAAGGAATGTACACAGTGACATCTTCATACAAACGTTCCTGATTGTGGATTAACACAATCTTCTCTTATCTCTGCTGAGTCTTCTGCTTCTAGTCTTGTGAAATTCCATGTTTTATTGCAATTCTGGGCTGAAAATAAATATTGGACTATTAGAAAATAAATTATTAGGCCATGTTCTCACTTGTAGAAATGCTTTTTATTCTGCAGGCGACTGCACAAAATATGCAATAGCAATCTGCTGTGATTAATGCATTTTTTATGTTTATAATAATAATAATAGTAATAATATTTAATAACGAGTCTCTCCCTTTTTGGCGCAGACGTGACTGTTTTTTATGTAATTTTTTAACCTACATAAATGCTTTGACTTTGTACTAAAGATACATTAAAAAATTGTATTTTTTTCCTATTAAAGGGGAAAAAATGCGCTAACTAAAAACACACTTTTTTCCTCAGCATCTTTAACCCCACAGTGGATATAAATACTCAGGAAATCACATACTTATTCTGCCGAAAAAAACACAGCAGTTGACAATTCTATGGTATAGTATGTCCCGAGTATGTACCCACCGAGCTTATGTTCTGTGGGCGTCCAGTATTGATGACCTCCGTGGATATCATTGCAAAGTGTGAAACCCCTTGGTGCTGCGATAACACATTGGTTCCCCCCGACCGTGCCGCTGGGATCTGGTGGGCGCTTGCACCATCCATCGTGTTATATAAATTGACTGCGGCATTTACATAGTTATACTGCTGCCATTATAGGCAGATGCCGCCCCTGAGCCTGTCCCATACATGCACACGCTGACCTTGCAGTATGTGTACGGGGTTAATAGGATGACAATCTGCAGAGATCTTTTAGCAAAGAAAACTGAATTTTTAATTATTTTTTTAACAGACTTTTTTGTTTTTGTATATTGTCTGCTCTTTTACAGTTATTTTATTTATTGTACCTTTGCAGCTGCCTTTACTATTGTTTCCTGCAGATGTCCAGAGTATTTGCCTTGTAATCTGGATGATGTCCTGGTATAATGTTATTTTCCAGCTTTTGACCTTCTATATGGAGATAACAGAACAGAGTGTGAAGGGACAGAACTAAAACATTCAGGTCTCCTGAGAAGGTCCTAGAAGGTTGATACTTCTAAGAACGCGAGGGCGCTGCCTCCGGCTGGTGAAGGGGTAGAACATTACATTACGGCAGAAGCGTGGAAAGCGTTCTAATTCTACCCTCTAATATTGCTTTTCCGTTGTTTCGAAAATATGCTTTCATTCTGTCAGCGAATGACAACTTCAGAGACAGTAACCTGTACATCACTAATCCTGCTCTCAGCTGATACAATGTATCCAGTGCAGACAATGCTCTGTGAGTGAAACATCCTGAACTCCACACTGATACATTGTAACAAACCAGCGGAGAGATCTGTGCTGCTGCTGCTGATGTTCTCTGTATCTAAATCCCAATTAGAGATGCTTCTCACAGATGAGACTTTATCACAATGTATCCAGTGCAGACAATGCTCTGTGACTCCAGACTGATACAATGTATCCAGTGCAGACAATGCTCTGTGACTCCAGACTGATACAATGTATCCAGTGCAGACAATGCTCTGTGACTCCAGACTGATACAATGTATCCAGTGCAGACAATGCTCTGTGACTCCAGACTGATACAATGTATCCAGTGCAGACAATGCTCTGTGACTCCAGACTGATACAATGTATCCAGTGCAGACAATGCTCTGTGACTCCAGACTGATACAATGTATCCAGTGCAGACAATGCTCTGTGACTCCAGACTGATACAATGTATCCAGTGCAGACAATGCTCTGTGACTCCAGACTGATACAATGTATCCAGTGCAGACAATGCTCTGTGAGCTAAACTCATCAGTGGCAGCTACAGAGATCTCTCTGCTGGCTTGTTACAGTGTATCATTCCAGGATGTTTAAGAATAGACGTGCAATGGTTAATACCATACGCACATGATTTATGTGAACTAGTATATATTGCTGCGAGGCGACTGTATAATAAATCTGTATAAATCTGTAACGTTCTTTACTTATTGACTAATCCTTTCCCGGTAATGATTGCAGTCACTAATTAACCAGTGCGCGGCGGGTGTAGGCCGGTGGCCCCTCTGTTTAGTCTCCAGCAGTAATCGGTCGTTTTTTAATAAGTTCCTCAATGTCTTTTATTATGACTTTTTATTGCTTTTTATGGATTGTGCTAAATGGCTTCTAAAAGATTTAAAAAAAAAAAAAAAAAAAAAAAAAAAAGCAAAACTTTTTCTCTCTCCCTAATGGCGCCGTCGTTATCTAATGGCTGTGTGTGTTATTGCACTGTAGCATTTTTTTCTGCTGCTTTTTAATTGTGAAGTATGAGGGCAGCGACAGACGGCCGTATAACTCGGACGAGGATCACAATGCTCGGACTGGCCGGCGGTAGAGCAATCCAGCTGTCACAATGGGGTCGGGAGTCCGTGCATTGTGCTGTGATCCTCACCCGCCGTCTCACTCTGCCCTTATGGTGCAAAAAAAAAGGGATCTTCTCTGATTTGATTGTTGTTTTTTTTTTTTGTCTTTTATGAAGTCACATGCTAGCAATTAAAAAGAAAAACAGTGTTTGCGCTTGGTAATAATATGGCCTTAAGGGGGCGCTGTCTGTGCACAGCTGATGGCGCCTCCCCTGGATCTGCGGCTCTCGGTGTGGTTAGTGGTCAGGTTTTCCCTCTTCCTGTTGGTATTGCGCCTCTGCCGGCCGCAGCCTTGGCACCAGTCTGGTTTTGCATTCTTGTAGCCTCGGTGGCTGTTTACGGATTCCTTTCTCAGCCCCGTTACACCGCCCTCCTCTTCTTCTGGCACTGGGTAGATTAAGGTTTTGTTCACACGTTGCATTTTTTGCTGCGCTTTTTTTTTCCCCCACAGGCAAAACCTGTTCTAGGGACACAAAAGAACATGCTTAAAAAAAAAAAACCAGGTTTTGTTGCATTTTTGCTGTGTTTTAGCATTTCCCCATTGTTTCTTACAAATGAAAAAACACCGAAAGAAGTTTTTTTGTTTTTTTTTTATATAGCGCTAACATATTCCGCAGCGCTTTACAGTTTGCACACATTATCATCACTGTCCCCAATGGGGCTCACAATCTAAATTCCCTATCAGTATGTCTTTGGAATGTGGGAGGAAACCCACGCAAACACGGAGAGAACATACAGTTTAATTGCACCGATATTTACCTGATTTGTTACTTTTTTAGAATAAAATAATTATTGGACGCTGCCGTGCGATTGCACTGAGCTCAAGTTCATGTTCCTGTTTACAGTGACTCCTATTAATTGCTCAAATGTGTCTAAAATGGAAAATTAAAGGCACCTTGTCAGTGGCCTTAAAGGGAACTTCTCCTTAGATTCGTGCTGTCTGAACAGTCTCTGGGAACGGTCCCCGATCAACTTTGTCAAACTATTTTCTTTGAATTGCCGCAGATTTTGGCAACAGAGTGAAGTTGTAGGAAATGTTCACACGTTGTGTTTTTGCTGTTTTTTTTATGGCAGTAAAGAAGCTGCTTACAAAAAAGCAGAACTTGCTGAGTTTGTATGGCTTTTTTTTGTTGCGTTTTTGTTGTCTCTTGTGCATGTTGATAAAGTTTAGTGCCCTCAAAAAAAAATAAATCATGATTTAGCTTCCTTATGTTTTTGCACTAAAAAGGCAGCAAAAAAACCTGCATTTTTTTTTTTTTGCACTTTCCCATTGCTTGCGATGGCTGAAAAAAAAGCTACAAATACGCAGGAAAAAAACGTTGAAATAAGTGACATGCTGCAGTTTTCCAAATCGGTCAGGGAAAAAAAAAAACTATGCATGAGATTTCGGATATCCCATAGACTTTGCTGGAACTGTAAAATGCAGCTTTAAAATTTGCATTAAAAAAAAGCAGCAAAAATGTGGAGCGTGACAAGCCAGGCCTGGCATGTAAGGAGACTTGTAAGACATTATGTTGCCAGCTCTTCGGCTGCGTGTATCTGTCCTGTTAGGAGCTAGTGACTCGGCTCTCTCTGCGTGACCCGGCTCTCTCTGCGTGACCCGGCTCTCTCTGCGTGACCCGGCTCTCTCTGCGTGACCCGGCTCTCTCTGCGTGACCCGGCTCTCTCTGCGTGACCCGGCTCGCTCTGCGTGACCCGGCTCGCTCTGCGTGACCCGGCTCGCTCTGCGGTCAGCACTGGATTATCGCTGCTGTATCTGCTGAGTGTTCCAAACATTTTATTTCGAATCCTCCGTGGGCGTCCATTGTAGGGTATCCGTGTGCGGCTGCACCATCCAGACCCATGCTGAAGGCTTAATGTGATGGCTGGGAGGTAAATACGGCACCCGGGGGCCTCAGGTGGGCCCCTATGACGGCCATATCTAGTTGCCCATTAGGAATACATGTAAGAAATAAAGTTGAATTCTTCTGGGTTCTAACATTTTTACTTGTTACATTGTAACTTTTTTACTTGCAATGCACAAGAAAAGCGAACAGCCTAGATGCGTACGGAGAAGTTTATTCGAACCTTTGGAGTTTATTTCTTGAACTTTTACATGCATAACTTCTGTCCATGAGGAACATTTGATAGTGACAAGCCCGAGAGTCCGAACACATGGAGGGTGCGAGAGACGACCCCGTGGCTAAATATAGTCCCGATGAAAGCCAGGGATGAGCCCGACACTCTGCGTCATTCATCACGGAGATTCTGTGTCAGGGCCTCAATACCGACCGGATCAGTCTGAGATCATTATATTGATATCATTGCATCCCTTATTTTCCGGGACAAGGAGGGAAATTGCCCATTGGGTCCGAATCCCCAGTCTGGACGGTAATGATTGGGTCTCCAAGGTTTTCCCTCTTGTTTCATCCTGTGGGGTATTTCAGTTTCTATCCTTGCTGTGCACAATCCACACCCTCCATGGCGGGCAATCTGCAGATTTTTCTGAGATTAACCCCTCTTCTGGTCCGTATACAAATCATAATTTCATCTATCCAAGGTAGGAAAAAATGGACAAAAAATGTAAATTTGCACAATACCGCAATGTTTACTGTTTCGCAAGATGAAGCTTTTTCAGGAGTTTTTTTCCCCCCTTTTCTCTCCAGACTTTTGATCACCTCATGCAACCCCAGTCCATGGTTCAGGTCAATGCTCTCTAGCGGAGCATTGACCCCAGGGGGTTAATGAGATTTGTGCAGCTCCTGCCCATGGCCGGCAGGCACTGACCTGGTTCGGGGGTTGTGCAAAACAATCCGCTGCTCTCTATATGGGACAGTGGCTAGTTTGGAGAAGTTTCTTTCAGGATCCTCTACAAAGAAGTGACATCCACTTTTTCTTTTTTTTTTAGGCCAGAAGTATTTTTTTTTAAAACCTCTACAGAAACAATAAAAAAAAAAACCTCTTACAAACAATGAAGTGGATTTCCCATAGAAATCAATGGGGAGAGTTTTCCAAGTAGTTTTGAAGCTCAGCCTTCTTTGTGCATTGTTTTTGTCTTGCATATTAGTTCCCAGCCCACTGTTTCTTTGTAGACTACAGTGTGTTTTGCTTTATAGCTGCTTTTTTTTGTTTTGTTTTTTTTTTCCTTCCTCTGGCGTGTTTCCACTACAGGTCTTTACGCTACTTTAAATATATACCCCCCCCCCCCCCAAAAAAAAAAAATCAATGTAACCAAAGAGAAATAAATCACTAAAATCAGCAAAATGCTCCTGAATTTTTTTCTCTAAGCTTTCAAAATCCCAGAAAAAAAATTAATCCTAGCTCCATAAATAATTAGTGTGACCTATAGAATAGTGTTATACAGATGACGACAAGATTGTAGCTAGTTTAAAAATAATAATAATTAATTGGATGAAACTAAAGTTCCAATAATAATCCTCCAATATTCGGACGCTGCCTCCGGTCTGAGCTACTTCTTGCTGCATCATAAACCTCCTACTCCTCAGTCTGCAATGGAGATCTTGCAAGGCAAATGACGCCCCTTTAACCAGGCTTCTACTCCGAAGCAAGAGATGAGGGATCCCGGTATTTCTAGCTGATGACTACAAGATATATATTTATTATATATTTTTAACTATTGCTATATTTCCTTTGTATACATAAATGCTTTCAATTTCTGCTGCTTGCCCTTGGTAACCTGACAACATTCTATCCTCTTCTCTCTGCTGGTTGCCCTTGGTAACCGACAACATTCTATCCTCTTCTCTCTGCTGGTTGCCCTTGGTAACCGACAACATTCTATCCTCTTCTCTCTGCTGGTTGCCCTTGGTAACCGACAACATTCTATCCTCTTCTCTCTGCTGGTTGCCCTTGGTAATGGACAACATTCTATCTTCTCTCTGCTGGTTGCCCTTGGTAACCGACAACATTCTATCCTCTTCTCTCTGCTGGTTGCCCTTGGTAATGGACAACATTCTATCTTCTCTCTGCTGGTTGCCCTTGGTAACCAACAACATTCTATCCTCTTCTCTCTGCTGGTTGCCCTTGGTAACCAACAACATTCTATCCTCTTCTCTCTGCCGGTTGCCCTTGGTAATGGACAACATTCTATCCTCTTCTCTCTGCTGGTTGCCCTTGGTAACCGACAACATTCTATCCTCTTCTCTCTGCTGGTTGCCCTTGGTAACCGACAACATTCTAGCCTCTTCTCTCTGCTGGTTGCCCTTGGTAACCGACAACATTCTATCCTCTTCTCTCTGCTGGTTGCCCTTGGTAATGGACAACATTCTATCTTCTCTCTGCTGGTTGCCCTTGGTAACCGACAACATTCTATCCTCTTCTCTCTGCTCGTTGCTCTTGGTAACCGACAACATTCTATCCTTTTCTCTCTGCTGGTTGCCCTTGGTAACCGACAACATTCTATCCTCTTCTCTCTGCTGGTTGCCCTTGGTAATGGACAACATTCTATCCTCTTCTCTCTGCTCGTTGCTCTTGGTAACCGACAACATTCTATCCTCTTCTCTCTGCTGGTTGCCCTTGGTAATGGACAACATTCTATCCTCTTCTTGTTGCTCTTGGTAACAAACATTGTATCTTATATCCGCTGGTTGCTCTTGGTAACAGAAAACATTGTACAATCTTCCCTCTGCTGGTTACTCTCCGTCATGTTGTACCTGTAAAATATGACATTAAATAATATAAACCCCTTCAGGGTAATTTTCTTTTACTAAAATACTTATGTGTTAGACTGCAATTTTATATTAATTGGCTTTCATTACAAATTGTGTGTGCTGGCTGCAGATTGAGTTTACGGAGATTCCGTCAGCGAGCTTGTTCTGGTGGAAGAGTTTATAACTGGTTTCACTCTTTTTCAGCTGATTTAAGATCCTCCAGAAAGTTGAACTGAACTTGGTGGATACAAATAGGCAGAGATGAAAGGAAGATCAGTTTTATCATCTTTGTCCCATCAGAATGCGCTCACTCACAGATTCTCAGTTGACTCATTCTACAGTTGCAATATGTAGTAGAAGGCAAACGATGCAAATATTGTAATGAAACCCAATTGCAAAAATTAATTTTAATCCAAAATACATTTATTTAAATGAGAACTGCGTCTGTAAGATGATCAGTGATGAAAGTGATAGGATTAGCTACACACATTAGTGGATGCTGATGCTTGGGCATCCTAATATATTTGTGAGACCATAGCTACACGTTAACTGGTGTTTTCGGCAGGATCTGCTGGTAATTTAACTTTTACCGATACCGCAGCCTCAAGGGCAAATGTACCGGACAGGTTGGATTTCATCTGTTTTTTTTCCCTCCTCCCAAGATGAGCGGCATCAATGGTGTCTGGCAGCCACTTATCTTCCTCCGCTATGTGATGCAGCCGGTCATGGCGATCTGGCATGAGTCGGTGAAAGGCTTGTCTTTAAGGGGTTAATAACCAGCAGGAGCAGAAATGGTGCGACTGCCCCAGTCCTCCGGAACAAGGATGCCCATTGTAAGCGGAGGAAGCTCATGTCGTCCCTTCTGATCAATGGGTGTTCTGTCCGGTTTGGGCGATACTGCTCTTTTTATGGTGGTAGATAGCCCCCCATAACTATCCTGTGTTTTCTGGGGGGAAGTTTCCAGGAATGTTATTTATTTATTTATTTATTTTTTTAAACTGTCGCCCCTTAATATTGCAAGATCCTTTTTATCGTGTGTGTTTTGGGGCAAAATCTTTGGGATTCCCATTGAGAACTTAAGACAACCTTGTCCCAATGCTATTACAGCACAGGCGCTAAAGGGTTAAAAAAAAACAAAAAAAAACCCCGCTGTGTGTGAACTCCGCTGCATTGCAAAACTGAGGTCTGTTGCATTTGATTGTTCCGCTCATTAGTTGCTTCCCTTTTTGGCTTATGTATCATCAGATGTCCGCAGCACGCCTGCATTTTTTTTTTTTTTAGATTCTGCATTATGGCTACACGACCCTGACCCACCCCTGCAATTCAAGTGGATGCAACTCCACTTACCATAAGGATCTATGGTGAACTAGGGTCAGTCCATTCTAACCGCAGGGGGTTCCATATTTTACTACACCCCCCCCCCCCCAGAGGCTTTAATCTCCCCAGTCCTGGGCGTTCTATCAGTGACCCAATTTCTTTTGTCTCCCATTAACAAATACTCGACCATTCATACCTTGCACAAAGGCCACAGTTGAGGAGGAGCAGTAAATCTGCTTTTTGTATTAAAGACAAACAAGCTGAGAATAAATTCTGCTAATAAATAATGCAAATAGAGACGAAGGCACAACACTGATCGCTCCACGTACGCAGCGGCGCCCAGCAAGCGGATCATTACATGTTATATCCCCGCATTACTGGGCTCGTCAGCAGCTCAAGTGATCAGGGATCCCCAGCGATCAGCTAGTGTTCTGCAAAGGGATCCCCAGCGATCAGCTAGTGTAATTAATTGCCTTCCATGAACTGAAAACCCACCTCTGATATGCGGTTTCTCGGGTAAGATGGAAGACACAGGCTCGGGCTCCTGCTTGCTCTGTGGATTAGGGTGGGGTTGCAACTTAGGCCCAACCCCTGCTTGCTGTGTAGGGGGAGGGGCGCTGAAGTCGGCCCATCCCCTGCTTGCCGCTGGGGAGGGGCACTGGCCTGGCCCCTGCTTGCCGCTGGGGAGGGGCACTGGCCTGGCCCCTGCTTGCCGCTGGGGAGGGGCACTGGCCTGGCCCCTGCTTGCCGCTGGGGAGGGGCACTGGCCTGGCCCCTGCTTGCCGCTGGGGAGGGGCACTGGCCTGGCCCCTGCTTGCCGCTGGGGAGGGGCACTGGCCTGGCCCCTGCTTGCCGCTGGGGAGGGGCACTGGCCTGGCCCCTGCTTGCCGCTGGGGAGGGGCACTGGCCTGGCCCCTGCTTGCCGCTGGGGAGGGGCACTGGCCTGGCCCCTGCTTGCCGCTGGGGAGGGGCACTGGCCTGGCCCCTGCTTGGCGTGCGGAGGCGCTGGCCCCTGCTTGGCGTGCGGAGGCGCTGGCCCCTGCTTGGCGTGCGGAGGCGCTGGCCCCTGCTTGGCGTGCGGAGGCGCTGGCGGTCTCCGATCTTGGCGTGGATCTGATTCCGGATAGTAGGAGTTGTATATGGAGTCTTCACTCCCGTAGAGCGAGCCGCTGGTCGGGTTAATGTTATGGTCCGTCTCGTCCTGTGTATTAGGGTAATTCTGTGTATATCACACTTTCCCAGCAATAAGCCGAATAATTGGTCAGGCGGCTTCTCCTGAGTGCTGAGTTTTCTAATAGATCCCAGATGGGCGGAGGTGGCCGCTGCGGCTGCTGGACGGCCACTTATCTCCTCCACAGATCTCTATTGTCGCAGTCTGGAATCTTTTGGACTAATATTTAACTTGTGTTTTTAGACATTTGCCCAATCTTTTATTGCTCATTTGAAGTGTTTTGTTTAGTTTAATATTTGATCTGGATCCCTCAGGAGTTTTTGCTTTCCCAGTGTTGCTTGCACCATAGCGGGGGCGGTGTTTCTACCTGTTTTTTTTTATTGAGGCATGCATGAAATCTGGATCCATATACAAACCTAGTCACCAACATCTGAGTCTCAAATCATTGGACATTTAATGGGAATTATCCAGTTACTACAAAAAAAGTCTCTGCTCTCTAGTGCCACTACAGGTTGAGTGTGGTATTGCAGCTTGGTAACATTGGTTTCCAGGGAGCTGAGCTGCAGTACCAGACACATCCTATGTTAAGATGTGGGGCTGTTTCTGGAGGAAATCGGAGATATATATTTTAGCCAACTTTAATTTTTACCATGGAATGTAGACAGATATGAATGATTATTGCATTGCTGGAAACATGATGGTTTTTCTGTAGTTTTGGTTGGTCAAATTATAAACTTGTGGTTTTAATATTTTTTAATATTAAAGTCAGATTTTATAATGAGTAAAACGGAGCTAAAGGGGTCATGTAACCTGCCAGGGCCATTTTTTTTCCATTCTGATCCCTCAAATGCACATTTCCAGTCTGCTTTGAACACCACAGAAAATGGCAACTACTGCTGCACACTGGACCTTACAGCAGAAGTTGGGAGATGCAGCTTCAGCCAATGGCTGTACAGCTGGGAGTCTGGAAAGTGCAGCTTCAGCCAATGGCCGTAGAGCAGGGAGCCTGGGAGGCGCAGCTTCAGCCAATGGCCCTAGAGCAGGGAGTCTGGGAGGTGCAGCTTCAGCCAATGGCCGTACAGCAAGGAGTCTGGGAGGTGCAGCTTCAGCCAATAACTGTACAGCAGGGAGTCTGGGAGATGCAGCTTCAGCCAATGGCCATAGATCAGGGAGTCAGGGAGGCGCAGCTTCAGCCAATGGCCGTAGAGCAGGGAGTCTGGGAGGTGCAGCTTCAGCCAATGGCTAAAGAGCAGGAAGTGATGTCGGAAGTGGTTCTCTTTTAAAGGGAACCTGTCAGCAGGATTGTGCTCAGTAACTACAGACAGTGTCAGGTCGGAGCTGTTATACTGATTACAATGATACCTGGTGATGAAATCCGTCTTGTGGTTGTTGTTTACACTTTATTTGCAGTTTTGAGTTAATGATATTCTCGTGCTCCGGGGCGGGCTGTGGGGGGTCCTCATATGGTGCTCTGATTAGCTAGTCACAATTCAGACTGCTGACAGGTCACTGGTCCCTCACTGACCGCCCCCAATTTACATAATGAATATATGTACCTCCTATGAGGTTCACCATTATTGGAGAAGATGATTATTCTGTCCATGACCTGTGAATAAAATTGAGCCGACCCCGTCACGTGAACCGATTGATTCTGGGTCAAGAGTTTAACATTCTCTTTTATTTCAGCATAAAGTTCTCCAAAGAGCTGGAATAACAACTGAGACTTTTCTATTTCAAGAACTTTTGGAACTTTTTGTTAAACAATAGTTTTAAAAAGTACTAAAACAATAGAACAGCGCTCTTATCGCGCCCATGTATGGCTGGCGGTGACTATTATAAACATTTAATGGCCAACATTTTTCTTTTTCTTAGGGTATCGTCACACAGTGCCATTTTCATCGCTACGACGGCACGATTCGTGACGTTCTAGCGATATCGTTACGATATCGTTGTGTCTGACACGCTACTGCGATCCGGATCCCCGCTGAGAATCGTACGTCGTAGCAGATCGTTTGAAACTTTCTTTCGTCGTCTAGTGTCCCGCTGTGGCGGCATGATTGCATCGTGTGACACAGGTTGTATACGATGTGCGCACAGTAACCAACGGCTTCTACATCGCAAATACGTCATGAAATGATCGCTCCAGCGCCGTGTATTGCAACGTGTGACCGCAGTATACGACGCTGGAGCGATAATTATACGACGCTGCAACGTCACGGATCGTGCCGTCGTAGCGATGAAAATGGCACTGTGTGACGGTACCCTTATGAATTATGCTTATAGAAATAATGACAGAAATCGGAGTAAAGCTCTGATGTTAAAAGCATTGGAAAAAGTTTTTTTTTGAGCTTTTTCTGAGCAGAAACTGAAAAAAATGACACTTTGAAGAAGATTTGTAAAGTTTCTGCTCCGTTTTTGCAGATTGTTAGAGAATCCGTAGCTCAAATTTGCGCAAAATTTTAAAGCCGGAATCGTATTATGGTGAAAATTTACAAACTATTATTCTCCACCCTGCAAAAAGTCCAACTAAAAAAATAACTAAGTGGCCGAGCAGATCTCCGCTCCTCCCAGGGCAGCTGGGTGGGTGAGAACTTCTTGGCCGGGTTACAGTCCTGATTTCCGCGGTCGCTCGTCATCCTCTTCCTATAATGAATGTCCCTGGAGGCTTTTCTCTCCAGCAGATGTCATCGCTGCAGTTTCTCCCTTGGATTAGTGGCCGTCCCAGCTCTGCCAGTTACATAAGGTTGATATTTCCAGCCGGTAATGACAGCGTCCATGTTCGCTCCGGGAAGGTCTCTCCTTCCTGAACACTCGCTCCGACGGAAAAAAACAAACTTCCCTACCCTCCTGCAGGAAAAAACTAATGTTACAAGGCTTCACTCCTTTTTTTTTTTGAACAAGTCACCGAAATGTATCAGATGCTACGTTAATGATTAGTTTTTGCAGGTTTAGGGGGTAAAAACTAAGTAAAAATTCACATTTATTTTTTTGCAACAGTCTGTGATGTTCCACAAAGGAGCCTGAATCGTCCCATAAGTCCAACATATAGTAACGGCCAAAAGTGTTGGCACCTTTAATTGTTCCAGAAAATCAAGTATTTCTTAGGATTGAAAACTTCTTGAGGTTGTTGATACTGTTCAACAATTTTGGTTCTCAAGTCATCAGACTTGCTCATGCTTAATGTGACACACACAAATGTGAGGATCGAGTCAACTTCTCCCCTTTTTCTCTGGTTTCAGGTGTGATTTTCATATTACCGACACCTGTTACTTGCCACAGGTGAGTGTGAACAAGCATCGCACTATTGAAACAGTTGTTTACCCACAATTTTTGGAAAGATGCCAACAATTTTGTCCACCCCATTTTTGGGTTTTGTGTGAAATGATGTCCAATTTACATCTTTTTTTCCGTTTTTTTTTTTTTTGTTTGTTTTGTTTCAATACACACAAAGGAAATAATTTTCTGGGAGAAATACTTCATTTTCTGGAACAATTTCAAGGGTGACAACACTTTCGGCCACAACTGTATAATAATAGCCCATTTCATTTTATGTTTATTGGCCATTTACTGCTTCTCTTCAGGCTTTGTTCTCCAGTGAGAAGAAAGTAAAGTTCTACACATCTCATAGTTGATACAATGTATCCAGTGCAGACAATGCTCTGTGACTCCAGACTGATACAATGTATCCAGTGCAGACAATGCTCTGAGACTCCAGACTGATACAATGTATCCAGTGCGGACAATGCTCTGTGACTCCAGACTGATACAATGTATCCAGTGCGGACAATGCTCTGAGACTCCAGACTGATACAATGTATCCAGTGCAGACAATGCTCTGAGACTCCAGACTGATACAATGTATCCAGTGCGGACAATGCTCTGTGACTCCAGACTGATACAATGTATCCAGTGCAGACAATGCTCTGTGACTCCAGACTGATACAATGTATCCAGTGCAGACAATGCTCTGTGACTCCAGACTGATACAATGTATCCAGTGCGGACAATGCTCTGTGACTCCAGACTGATACAATGTATCCAGTGCGGACAATGCTCTGTGACTCCAGACTGATACAATGTATCCAGTGCGGACAATGCTCTGTGACTCCAGACTGATACAATGTATCCAGTGCGGACAATGCTCTGTGACTCCAGACTGATACAATGTATCCAGTGCGGACAATGCTCTGTGACTCCAGACTGATACAATGTATCCAGTGCGGACAATGCTCTGTGACTCCAGACTGATACAATGTATCCAGTGCGGACAATGCTCTGTGACTCCAGACTGATACAATGTATCCAGTGCGGACAATGCTCTGTGACTCCAGACTGATACAATGTATCCAGTGCAGACAATGCTCTGTGACTCCAGACTGATACAATGTATCCAGTGCAGACAATGCTCTGTGACTCCAGACTGATACAATATATCCAGTGCAGACAATGCTCTGTGACTCCAGACTGATACAATGTATCCAGTGCGGACAATGCTCTGTGACTCCAGACTGATACACTGTAACAAACCAGCAGATAGCTGTGTGCAGCTCACAGAGCATTGGACGGTGTTCCAGAGCACGATTTTAGTTACATTGTGTTCTTTCCCTCCTGCGTTGTGTCCCGACGCGGCTGTTATTACATCACGTCCCGGCTCGTCGCCAGGACTTGTGTGTGCCGCCATGGGACACTGTGTCTTGGCACAACCTCACTGCTGCTTCTTCTCTTCTTGGCAGAGGGCGGCGGAGAACATGTGGTTAATAGTGAGCGGAGAAAAATAATGTCTTGGGAGCGAGAAGCGCAGAGAACTTGTATGGAAAAATACCGGGTATGGAAGTGCGGCCACATTTCCGCTCCTCTGACCTCCTTGCTGCAGGAGGAAAGCGGGAAAACTTCGGATATTGTTCTTCCCATTGTGCACAAAGTCCTGACAGGCCGCGGGAAGGGAGGAGGCCGAAGACTGCGGGGGCTTCCGTGTCTCGGCTTCTTGTTTTCTCGGCTGCGACAGAAAAGCTTTCTCCGGATTCGGAACCATTATTAGCGGAGACGTAAAGGATATGGACACTTTTTTGAAGTTTTTTTTTTCAGTAGTGTTTTATTAAGAATCCTGCAGAATTTTAGTGATGACCGAATATTTCGGCGTTCTCGGAATATATGTACGAGTCCCCGCGGCTGCATGTGTCAACCTGTGCAGTGTTAGCCTGTGTGTTAGGCAATCCATGCATGTGTTGCGCGTGTCGAACAGTCGTGATAAATGCAGCCGCGGGGACCCAAACATTAATTTCGAGCATGCCGAAGACACTCAGATAACCCCTTATTCCAGCTCATCACTCATAAGTAGAGAATTTGTTTTCTGCATCCTCCTTGTATCACTGTACATAGGCTGCAGAATGAGTCACCAGTGATCCAGCAGCGAGCTCTTTTTGGGGTCTGTAACCTTTTTTCACTCTTTTTTTTTTTTTTTTTTTGCGCTAATTTATGGGCAGAAGGAGGCTTGATCTTTGCTTAACTTGCTGATCTCTGGGTTGTCCAAGCAGCGGGACCCCACAGTAAAGCTAGATGGGGGCTCTGTATCCCTGTTAGGAGACAAGTTGTGTGCGCACTTCTGCTGACAGTGATTGAAGGTGAGGTTAAGCATGGCCGCCTCTTCGCCGTCCTATAAGGCCAAACTGGGCAAGATCCTCCATGAATCCAATTTGGAAGAATATGAGCTTTGAAGCTCAAAAAAAAAAAAAAAAAAATCCCCCTTGAAGATCGATAATGTCCGAACATATGGTGAATATAACCCTTAAAGTCAGGCATAGTGGGCAGAGTGGCAGCATGGAGGCAGCAGTGTGGGGAGCGGACCGTCAGCCGTCTTGAGTGCAGTCACTTATGGCGCTGAGCTCCTTCTGGAGACGTGGCCTCCGCTGTTTACATCTTCCTCTTGGATCTATTCCCATTTTTGGAAAAATCATTCCCCTGAGCCACAACAGTCATGGATGAACCCAGCTGACATGGGGCTGCGCACCCAGGAGAGAGGCTGGCCACCTGCCAAGGCTCGTTAGGCTGTGAGCGTGCATTATTAACGAGGAGCGCGGGAGATGAGCGGCTGATCACCTCTGACGCCTCTTATTTCTGGAGAGTCTGATGTACTAAAATCCAACGTGTCCTGAATTCCCTCTGACATGGTGACTGTCTACCGGAGAGCGCGGCATATACCGGTGGAGCACTTCCACCCTGCTGATGAGCCCCGGGGCAGCGGATCCCTGAGTTCCCTCCGACACGGTAGTGGTCTCCTGGAGAAGGCAGCATATACCAGCGGAGCACTTCCACCCTGCTGATGAGCCCCGGGGGAGGGCAGAGGATCCCTGAGTTCCCTCCGACACGGTAGTGGTCTCCTGGAGAAGGCAGCATATACCGGTGGAGCACTTCCACCCTGCTGATGAGCCCCAGAGCAAATGATCCCTGAGTTCCCTCCAACACGGTAGTGGTCTACCGGAGAGCGCAGCTTATACCGGCGGAGCAATTCCATCCTGCTGGCGAACGCCAGGTGCAGCTGATCCCCTGAGTTCCATCTCCTTTTATAACTTTTCACTGAGTGAAGTTTTCCTACTTATTCCGTCCAGAGCGATCCTGGTCCCTGTGCCAGGGGTCACCGAGGGGATCCATGGGGCGTATTAGAGGACTCGTCCAGTTCGTTAAGTGTGGGCTGCAAATCACCTATGGACCCTGCGCTAGTGCCCATGGGGGAACTGGTGGTCTGCAGGAAAAATGTGGCAGGATGCACTATTGCGGTCCATTGTATACAGACCAGAACTGTACAGTAAAATGAAGATGCCTCCAGCACCCGATCAACACATGGGGCCAATCCGTGCCTGGTCTGACTCGTCATGGCCGGCTGCACACACCTGCATGTGGAGGACCGTAGGAAGAACTCCCGGAAAGACTCGGGTCTCCAGACCTGTACGAGCGGCCGTGTATACAGTTGAAACCAGAAGTTTCCATCCACTATATATAAAGACACATCTGCAGGTTTTTCCCAATATCTGACATGAAATCAGAATAAACCTTTCCCGTTTTAGGTCAGTTAGGATTACAATAATCATTAATATTTGCCAAATGCCAGAATAAAGAGAGAGAGAGAGAATGTTTAAGGCATTTTTATTACTTACTGCAAAGTCAAAAGTTTCCATCCATTTCAATAGTATTTGGTACCATTGCCCTTAAACTGAATGACTTGGGTTAGACGTTTGGGATCTCCTTCCACAAGCTTCTCACAATAGTTCGTGGGAATTTGGGCCCATTCCTCCTAACAAAACTGGTGTAACTGATCCAGTTTGTAGGCCGCCTTGCTCGCATTGGCCTTTTCAGCTTTGCCCATAAATTTTCAATAGGATTGAGATCAGGGCCTTGTGATGGCCACTTCAAAACATTGACTTTCTTATCCTTAAGCCACTTTGTTACCATTTTGTCAGTATGCTTCGGGTCATTGTCCATTTGGAAGACCCATTTTGCCCAAGCTTTGACTTCCTGACTGATGTCTTGAGATGTTGCTTCAGTATCGCCACATGATCTTCTTTTCTCATGATGCCATCTATTTTGTGAAGTGTACCAGTCCCTACTACAGGAAATAACCCCTCAACATGATGCTGCCTCCCCCGTATTTCCCAGTGGGGATGGTGTTCTTAGGCTTCCAAGCTTCTCCCTTTTTCCTCCAAACGAAACGATGGTCAATATGCCCAAAAGTTCAATTTTAGTTTCATCAGACCACTGGACATCTCAAAAAATTAAGATCTTTGTTCCTGCATCTGAAAACATTAATCTGGCTTTTTTATGTTTCTTTTGGAGTAATGACTTCCTCCTGGCAGTGACCTTTCAGCCCATGTTGATACAGTACTCGTTTCACTGTGGATATTGACACAATCTTACCAGCTTCCGCCAACATCTTCACAAGGTCTTTTGCTTTTGTCCTTGGGTTGATATGCACATGTCGAACCAATCATGTTCTTCTCTGGGACACAGAACCCATCTCCTTCCTGAGCGGTATGATGGCTGGATATTCCCATCTTGTCTGTATTTGCATATACCGTAATTGTTTGTACAGATGAACGAGGCACCTTTAGGTATCTTGAAATTGTATCCAAGGAAGAGCCAGACTTGTGCAAGCCCACAACTCTCTTCCTGATATCTTGGCTGATTTCTTGAGACTTTCCCATGATGCTACGCAAAGAAGCAGTGTGTTTCAGGTGTGCATTAAAATACATCCACAGGTGTGTCTCTGATTAACTCACATGTTGCTAAAAAAACTATCAAAAACTTAAAATTCCAGCCTTGTGCCCTTTTCAGATGTGCGGTTTTGCCTCCTGTTTTTGGCATTAACATATTCGTTGTTTTTTTTTAATGGCTAGAACATGCTCATGTTCTCATTATAGTCTTTTTTTTTTTTTCTTTTTTTTTTTGAGCTGTTCACACATCTGTGCATCAGAAATAAAAAGAAAAACTTGTAAATCCAAGTCACCCACTGAAATGAAAGGTTCCATAAAAAAAGACAGACGCAAATGCCTTTATTTGTATTTATTTTTTATATTGCCTAATTAGGAGAAACTGTTCTGTGTTTTTTGTTGTTGTTTTTTTTCCAGGCTCCCAAACTCCCAAAACAGATGGATAAAAATTGTATCCAGCGCAGGAAGTTTTTTTTTATGTTAATTTCTTTTTATTATTTGAAACCTTGATAATTGAAAGTGATACATGGTGAAAAATATTAATGAAAAATTGCTTTTTTTTTAAGAAAAATCACTGCTGTGTGAGCACGCTCCTAACAGTGACTTGAGGGATAACTAATGACAACACTGGGGCAATATTGGCAAACATGAATAAAATTGAGGACTAATTACAGCCCAAAGGTTTTGTGCACACAACAACTTTTCCAGGTTCCTCCGCTCTGTAACCGGCCTGGAAAGTGCTAAGTAAACATGAAAAGCGGTGAAGAAGTGCACCGTGATGTAAGAGCCACTCGCTCTACTTATGTTTAGAGGTTTTTTTTTGCTCTTCATGATTGTAAAGACCCAAAGTGGCTAAAAAGTGGCTGATAAAGAGTCAACGACCGAACCGCTGCCTGAATAAGTGAAAACACCGCCGGCATTCTGATTGAAAAACTTGATGGGTGCACCGACGTCTAAAAGGGTCGGCCGATTCTCTCACCCGAGTGTTCAGACGCTTCTCTTAGCCGCTTATCTACCCTGAGACAAAAAAGATTCAAAATTCCCATTCCTATTACCCCCAACATTCCCTGTCTGTAGTCCCCCACCCATATTAGGCTGGTTTCACATTTGCGGTTGTGTCCGCAGCGTTTTTGCCGCATACATCCGCATGCGTCTTGATTTCCTATCTTTAACATTGTAGGCGCAGGTGCTTGCGTTTGCACGCGTTTGCTTACGCATGCATTTTTTCGCAGGGCGCGGCTGACGCACCATGTTAGAATTTTTGAGGCGGCAAATTTCTGTCAAATATGCGCTTCCGGATGAGTGCGTTAAAAAACATTACTGTCTATGGGAACGCATGAGTACGCACGTCTTTGTGTACGCATGCGTTTCGATGCGCTTGCGTACTTCGGACTGCGCATGTCCAGGAGCTGATTGAGACACGCTTCCTGGAAATATCAAACGCATGCGCATAAAAAAAGGGAACGCATGCAAACGTTGCTTTTTTTTAACCGTCATGCGTAAGTTGATGGCGGATAAAAAAAAAAGCAGCGTTAGTATGCGTTTGCATGCGTTTTGCAATGCGGTTGTGGACGAGACGCTGCAGACTCATGGGCTGATGGAGGGGGCAATAGTTGGAGCTACGGTCGCCGAGCTGCAGATTTCAGGCCATGGCTGTCTATGTTCAGACCCGCAGTTGTCTTCTCGCAGGTTCCTGCTCATTTCTTGGAAATCTTCAGAACTTTGGTGACTTTTGCTGATGAACAGGATTTGGCTGAGCTGCAGCATAGTTGGGGTGCTGTCGGGTGCCATCTCGCCGCCGGCTATATACTACCTGTATATACACAACAGGCCTATTGTTTATTAAAGTCATTAAATGGTACAACTATTAATCCAGCGTGTTGGAAAGCGACCCAACCGGTTCTGTGCGGGGAAGGTGTTTGTTTTGGAGGAAAGCACACAAGACTATCACCTCTGATTACGTCAATAATTCAGTCTTACAAGAGAAATAAATCATTGAGTGTTCTGATCTGTAACCGGACGGCTAAAGGAGAACTCCGCAGTAATCCCGCAGATCAGTGCTGCGAAGTATGGTAAATCGCTTTACTTCTCCTCCTCTCCACTTATCTTGTGATCGTTGTCACTTACATTGGGTTTTACTTCTCCGTACATTGCACTGGATACAATTGTACAATGCTCTGTGAGCTAAACAGCCTGGACTCCACACTGACGCATTGTAGCAGAGCAGAAGATTATATGTTTAGCTCACAGAGCATTGTCCAGACCAGACACATCAGCAGCCGGGGCACAGATCTCTCTGATGGGTTGTTTCAATGTATCAGTCGGGAGATCATTGTCTGCACTTGATACATTGTATCAACTGAGAGCAGGACTAGATGTATACCGGATTACTGCATCTGAATGGAAACAACTGTTCTCATTCACTCACAGGAAAGTGATATGATGATTGAAACATTAACAGTCTGAGTCATTATTGTACTTTTTTGTTTTTTTTTTTGCATGTTTTGTCAATTTTTTTATTTTTTTACACTGAATTCATCATTCCCTTTGTGCCTTTTTTGTGTCTGTTATTTGTGTTGTGTTTTTGTTTTTTTATTCTTTTTTTTTAAGTTTAAAACTCTGGGTAGAGTTTAGCATTTCCATATTTTTTTGCCTAATCATTTTTTTTAACTTTTCAAAAAAGTAAAAAAAAATTGTCACATGTGTACTCAGAGCCCTTCCTCAGAGTGATTTTATGTATCCCAGGTAGATTTAATGTTGAATCCGTTTTATTAATTTCTTTTAATTAACTAGTACCAATAAGTCAGACAGGACCATCAAATTATAAGTACGAGATGTTGTACGATGTCGCTCGAATTCTCATGAATCGTCCGATAATGGTGGATAAAGGTCTATCTGTTAGAGAAAGTAAATAAAAGAGAAAACAAACATGAGAGAGAGGATAAAAGAAAAGCAGGAGGTGCCGCAATAGTAAGACCCAGGTCGTAGCTTAAGAAAAGAGTTTAAGTTGTCAGAGTCTTTGGATTCTTCTCATTGGTGCCATCTGCAAGAATTTCCCCCAATCGGGGTTTTCAGCAGAATTTTTTTTACATTTTTCTTTAAAAAATGATGAACCAGCCCAAAGTTTACTAGAAGGTTGTAGAACTTTCCGAACTTTCTGCTCGGTGTATCACACCCGGCTCCGTGCGGACGTGTTTGGGGCCACGGGGAGCCTTAGTCTTGTTTGCTATCGGACTTGTAAATGGAGCGATTCCAATAATATTTATTGTGCGACGGATTTAGGTCTCATCTGGATCCTGACGACGGCTCTAAACCGCGGCGTATTCAGGCGGCAGCTGCTCCGAGATGTTTTATAAACAGTTGTGTTTGTGTTTTATTAATGAGCCCATTGTATGTGATGAAGGCAGCGCTGGGGCAGCGCGCAGGTGGCAGGCTTGGCACAGACCGTCCACCGGAGTGATGACACAGGAGGAGGCACAGACGGTCCACCGGGGTGACGACACAGGAGGAGGCACAGACCGTCCACCGGGGTGACGACACAGGAGGAGGCACAGACGGTCCACCGGGGTGACGACACAGGAGGAGGCACAGACCGTCCACCGGAGTGACGACACAGGAGGAGGCACAGACCGTCCACCGGAGTGACGACACAGGAGGAGGCACAGACCGTCCACCGGAGTGACGACACAGGAGGAGGCACAGACGGTCCACCGGGGTGACGACACAGGAGGAGGCACAGACCGTCCACCGGAGTGACGACACAGGAGGAGGCGCAGACCGTCCAACGGGGTGACGACACAGGAGGAGGCACAGACGGTCCACCGGGGTGACAACACAGGAGGAGGAACAGACGGTCCACCGGAGTGACGACACAGGAGGAGGCACAGACCATCCACCCGGGTTATGACTCAGGAGGAAGCACAGACCGTCCAACGTGGTGACTGCACAGGAGGAGGCATAGACCGTCCACCAGAGTGACGACACAGTTGGGAGCACAGACCGTCCACCGATGTGACGGCACAGACCGTCCATCGGGATGATGACACAGGAGGAGGCACAGACCGTCCACCGTGGTGACGACACAGGAGGAGGCACAGACCGTCCACCGGGGTGACGACACAGGAGGAGGCACAGACCGTCCACCGGGTGATGAGACAGCAGGAGGCACAGAACGTCCACCGGAGTGACTACACAGGAGGTGGCACAGACCTTCCACCAGGGTTATGACGCAGGAGGAGGCACAGAACGTCCGCCCGGATGATGACACAGGAGGAGGCACAGACCGTCCACCGGGGTGACGACACAGGAGGAGGCACAGACCGTCCACCGGGGTGACGACACAGGAGGAGGCACAGACCGTCCACCGGGGTGACGACACAGGAGGAGGAACAGACCGTCCACCGGGGTGACGACACAGGAGGAGGCACAGACCGTCCACCGGGGTGACGACACAGGAGGAGGCACAGACCGTCCACCGGGGTGACGACACAGGAGGAGGCACAGACCGTCCACCGGGGTGACGACACAGGAGGAGGCACAGACCGTCCACCGGGGTGACTACACAGGAGGAGGCACAGACCGTCCACCGGGGTGACACAGGAGGAGGCACAGACCGTCCACCGGGGTGACGACACAGGAGGAGGCATAGATCGTCCACCGTGGTTGTGGCGCAGGAGGAGGCACAGCATGAGAATTTCTTAGAATGGCGTCTGCGTGGTTGGTGGGCACATATTGGTGACAGAGGATATTAAAGGTGTTGTCCCCTTTAAGAAAATGTCCTGCTATAAACTATGCTAGCTGATGTCACATCATCAGCGCTGCAGCCAAGCGGCAGGGCTAACGTCACCTCAAAAGCGCTGCAGCCAATCTGCAGGGCAGAGATCACATCATCAGCACTGCAACCAATCGGCAGGGCGGTCATCACATTAACAGCGCTGCAGCCAATCAGCAGGGCTGACGTCACGTCTGCGGCACCTCAGCACTTTTTGCAGTCTGCTTGGTCTAGGACGTCTGTTAGAAATGTCTCACACATGTCATGTACTGTGTGTGTTTGCTCTTATTTCCAGGGGACCCATACGGAACAATTTAAAGGGGTCAGACCCAGGTAAAAAAAAAAATCAAAACATGGCTATTTTTTTCTGGAAACAGTGCCTCTACCTCTCCCCAGGTTGTGTCTGGTATTGCAGCGTAGCCCTATACCCTTCAGTGGAGCTGAGCGGCCATACCTGAGCCAACTCATGGACAGGTGGCTTTGTGGGGGAGTTTGGGTGCCATTTCTGGAGAAATGTAATCGTGTGTTTCGAAGTGTCCGACCCCTTTAAATGTCCCGTATTAAGAATTTTAGATTAGATTTCCAGTATGTGAGGAGCGTCTTACCGGCACCATTAGCGATTATGCACTTCTAGAAGGAAATCGAAGCCGCCTCCGTGCCCCGTGTGGTTTTCTTATTTCATTTTGAAGCTTTGATTTGATCATTAATGTGAGAATTATCTCCGAAAAAATCTTTTTGTGAAATACAGGACTGGAAAGTTTCCAGCGGAAGTTGGTAACTCGGGAAAATACTAATTCTGCATAGGCAGCAACCATACAGCTTGGAATAATGATGTGAGCTTTGCCATCTTGGTCGCTGTCCCATGTAGAGCGCAACAGCCGATGGTGATAAACTCATCTCCACTTAAGCGCACTGCATAGGCAGCAAGGCAGATGATTAGCACTTAGAGGAAAGACTATATTGAATCAAGTGGAGCGCACATAATGGCTCTAATACATGCACATGATTAAAAAATGTCGTCATTCACTACTAAGAGCTGCTTTTATATTTTAACACTTTGTAACCCTAGCTAAGATTGTGGTTAGAGCTGGGGTCAGGGATAGGGTTGGGGTTAGAGATAGGATGATGGATAGGATTAGAGCTAGGGTTTGGGTACGTGCTGGGTTTGGAGCTAGGGACAGGGTTAAGGTTTGAGATAGGATTATGGATAGGGTTAGAGTTAGGGTACAGGGTTGGGGTCAGAGCTAGGGTCAGGGATAGGGTTGGGGTTGGATCTAGGGTTTTGGATAGGGTTAGACGTAGGGTTTGGGTACAGGGTTGGGTTAGAGCTATGGTTTTGGATACGGTTAGACCTAGGGTTTGGGTACAGGGTTGGGGTTAGAGATGGGGTTAGAGCTAGCATCAGGAATAGGATTGGGGTTAGAGCTATGGTTTGGGTACAGGGTTGGGGTTTGAGAGGATTATGGATAGGGTTAGAGCTAGGGTTTCAGGTCGGAGCTAGGGTTAAGGATAGGGTTGGGATCTGAGATTGGATTATGAATCGAGTTCCAGCTAGGGTTTGTGTGCAGGCTTGAGGTCAGAGACAGGGATAGGGTTGGGGTTAGAGATAGGATTATGGATAGGGTTAGAGCTAGGGTTTGTGTACAGGCTTGGGGTCGGAGTTAGGGATAGGGTTGGGATTAGAGATAGGATTATGAATCTGGTTAGAGCTAGGGTTTGGGTACAGGCTTGGGGTCAGAGTTAGGGATATGGTTGGGATTAGAGATTGGATTATGAATCGGGTTAGAGCTAGGGTTTGTGTACAGGTTTGGGGTCGGAGCTAGGGTCAGGGATAGTGTTGGGGTTGGATCTAGGGTTTTTGCCAGGGTTACACATAGGATTTGGGTACAGGGTTGGGGTTAGAGCTATGGTTTTGGATAGGATTAGACGTAGGGATAGGAATGGGGTTAGAGCTAGGGTTTGGGTACAGGGTTGGGGTTTGAGAGGATTATGGATGGGGTTTAGTGCTAGGGTTTCAGGTCGGAGGTAGGGTTAAGGATATGGTTGGGATTAGAGAGGTTGGGGTATGAGATTGGATTATGAATTGGGTTAGAGCTAGGGTTTGTGTTCAGGCTTGAGGTCAGAGTTAAGGATAGGGTTAGGATAGGATTATGAATCAGGTTAGAGCTAGGGTTTGTGTTCAGGGTTGGGGTCGGAGTTAGGGATAGGGTTGGGATTAGAGATTAGTTTATGAATCAGGTTAGAACTAGGGTTTGTGTTCAGGCTTGAGGTCAGAGTTAAGGATAGGGTTGGGGTTAGAGATTGGATTATAAATCAGGTTAGAACTAGGGTTTGTGTTCAGGGTTGGGGTCGGAGTTAGGGATAGGGTTGGGATTAGAGATTGGATTATGAGTCAGGTTAGAGCTAGGGTTTGTGTTCAGGGTTGGGGTCGGAGTTAGGGATATGGTTGGGATTAGAGATTGGATTATGAATCGGGTTAGAGCTAGGGTTTGTGTACAGGCTTGGGGTCGGAGTTAGGGATAGGGTTGGGATTAGAGATTGGATTATGAATCGGGTTAGAGCTAGGGTTTGGGTACAGGTTTGGGGTCGGAGTTAGGGATAGGGTTGGGATTAGAGATTGGATTATGAATCAGGTTAGATCTAGGGTTTGGGTACAGGGTTGGGGTTGGAGTTAGGGATAGGGTTGGGATTAGAGATTGGATTATAAATCAGGTTAGAACTAGGGTTTGTGTTCAGGGTTGGGGTCGGAGTTAGGGATAGGGTTGGGATTAGAGATTGGATTATAAATTGAGTTAGAGCTAGGGTTTGTGTTCAGGGTTGGGGTCGGAGTTAGGGATAGGGTTGGGATTAGAGATTGGATTATAAATTGGGTTAGATCTAGGGTTTGGGTACAGGGTTGGGGTTGGAGTTAGGGATAGGGTTGGGATTAGAGATTGGATTATAAATCAGGTTAGAACTAGGGTTTGTGTTCAGGGTTGGGGTCGGAGTTAGGGATATGGTTGGGATTAGAGATTGGATTATAAATTGAGTTAGAGCTAGGGTTTGTGTTCAGGGTTGGGGTTGGAGTTAGGGATAGGGTTGGGATTAGAGATTGGATTATAAATCAGGTTAGAACTAGGGTTTGTGTTCAGGGTTGGGGTCGGAGTTAGGGATAGGGTTGGGATTAGAGATTGGATTATGAATTGGGTTAGATCTAGGGTTTGGGTACAGGGTTGGGGTTGGAGTTAGGGATAGGGTTGGGATTAGAGATTGGATTATAAATCAGGTTAGAACTAGGGTTTGTGTTCAGGGTTGGGGTCGGAGTTAGGGTTATGGTTGGGATTAGAGATTGGATTATAAATTGAGTTAGAGCTAGGGTTTGTGTTCAGGGTTGGGGTCGGAGTTAGGGATAGGGTTGGGATTAGAGATTGGATTATAAATCAGGTTAGAACTAGGGTTTGTGTTCAGGGTTGGGGTCGGAGTTAGGGATAGGGTTGGGATTAGAGATTGGATTATAAATTGAGTTAGAGCTAGGGTTTGTGTTCAGGGTTGGGGTCGGAGTTAGGGATAGGGTTGGGATTAGAGATTGGATTATGAATTGGGTTAGATCTAGGGTTTGGGTACAGGGTTGGGGTTGGAGTTAGGGATAGGGTTGGGATTAGAGATTGGATTATAAATCAGGTTAGAACTAGGGTTTGTGTTCAGGGTTGGGGTCGGAGTTAGGGATATGGTTGGGATTAGAGATTGGATTATAAATTGAGTTAGAGCTAGGGTTTGTGTTCAGGGTTGGGGTCGGAGTTAGGGATAGGGTTGGGATTAGAGATTGGATTATAAATTGGGTTAGAGCTAGGGTTTGTGTTCAGGGTTGGGGTCGGAGTTAGAGATAGGGTTGGGATTAGAGATTGGATTATAAATCAGGTTAGAGCTAGGGTTTGTGTTCAGGGTTGGGGTCGGAGTTAGGGATAGGGTTGGGATTAGAGATTGGATTATAAATCAGGTTAGAGCTAGGGTTTGTGTTCGGGGTTGGGGTCGGAGTTAGGGATATGGTTGGGATTAGAGATTGGATTATAAATTGGGTTAGAGCTAGGGTTTGTGTTCAGGGTTGGGTTCGGCGTTAGGGATAGGGTTGGGATTAGAGATTGGATTATAAATTGGGTTAGAGCTAGGGTTTGTGTTCAGGGTTGGGGTCGGAGTTAGGGATAGGGTTGGGATTAGAGATTGGATTATGAATCAGGTTAGAACTAGGGTTTGGGTACAGGCTTGGGGTCGGAGTTAGGGATAGGGTTGGGATTAGAGATTGGATTATGAATCAGGTTAGAACTAGGGTTTGGGTACAGGCTTGGGGTCAGAGTTAGGGATAGGGTTGGGATTAGAGATTGGATTATGAATCAGGTTAGAACTAGGGTTTGGGTACAGGCTTGGGGTCGGAGTTAGGGATAGGACTGGGATTAGAGATTTGATTATGAGTCGGGTTAGAACTAGGGTTTGGGTACAGGCTTGGGGTCGGAGTTAGGGATAGGGTTGGGATTAGAGATTGGATTATGAATCGGGATAGAGCTAGGATTTGTGTTCAGGGTTGGGGTCAGGGATAAGGGTTGGTGTTAAGGTAAGAGATGGTATTAGAAATAGGGTTAATATTACAGATCGGCTTTGGGGTTGATCTAGGGATAGATTTGCAGCTGGTTTATCATGACGTTGAGAATGACTGGTCAAGACAACAAGCGTAGTTCTTGAATATGAGTAGAAATTGAATGTGCTTCTTTGTGTAGGAGACGCCTTCTTGTCACTTATTGGGAGTCACATAATATATTATTAGACTGCTTGCACCAACTTTCCTTGGGCAGAGAAATGGGTTCCTGGCAGAGTTGGCCGATGTCCCGTGGCGCAGCGCTTCCCTCCTGTGGATGCAGCTTGTGTGAATGACACTGAATGAAGGATTGAATTAAACTGCGGAATATGTTTGCTGCTGTCGCTTAGTCGCCTCCTCTTGACTCTGCGCATCCAGTAATCATGAATAATGGATGCTTTGTGGGGGTGGAGGGGGATCTTTTTTCTCGGCGAGGGGTCACAGCGACTAATCTATTCATGGGCTGCCAGTCTTGGATTTCAGGTGTATAAAGCTGTAGCCGCCTAGCAGCCGACCCTCCGCCCCGGACTGGTGTAGGATATCCAGATTAATGGGACATTTGGCCGCACGCCTTGTACTGTGTGATGTAATTGTTACAGGTGAAACAAAGACATGGGAATAATATGTAGGGGCAGTGAGCGACAGTTTTAATTAATGTTGAATTCCTGTAATAAATTGTATTTTTTATTTTTTGCAGGATTTTGTGGATCAGTTAAAAATGCAGCTCATGACAACGTAGCGAAACCCCAAGAGTTGTCAGGAGAATGTGGAGTATTGTCGGTGCGGTCAGTGTCCTGGCTGCTTTCCAGTGTCTGCTGCCCCATGTCTGCAGCCAGGCCTCCGGTGAGTGACCAGTAAGGGGAGGGTCACCGCATGTTGGGGTCCTCTCCATTAGATCTAATTATGGCTTCCCAAAGTATAATATAATATTGTGCAAGTATAATACTGCCATACAGTGATAAGTAACCGTGCAGGTCACACATAGCGCTGCCATATGTTACCTACCTGTCCTCCTCCTCTTTCTCTTAGCGCTTCCATAGTCGTCCTACTCTTCTTTCTTCTGGCGCCTCGGTCATCGTCCTCCTCGTTTGACCCTGACTCCCCCATAGTCATCCTCCTCTTCTTTCTCCTGGCATCTCCTTCGTTGCCCTCCTCCTCTTCTTTCTCCTGGCGCCTTCGTCATTCTCCTCGTCCACCTCCTCCTCTTTCTCCTACCGCTTCCATAGTCGTCCTACTCTTCTTTCCCCTGGCGCCTCGGTCATCGTCCTCCCCCTTTTCTTTCTCCTGGCGCCTCCGTCATCATCCTCATCGTTTGACCCCGACTCCTCCATAGTCATCCTCCTCTTCTTTCTCCTGGCATCTCCTTCGCTGCCCTCCTCCTCTTCTTTCTCCTGGCGCCTCCGTCATTCTCCGCGTCCTCCTCCTCCTCTTTCTCCTACCGCTTCCATAGTCGTCCTACTCTTCTTTCCCCTGGCGCCTCGGTCATCGTCCTCCCCCTTTTCTTTCTCCTGGTGCCTCCGTCGTCATCCTCCTCGTTTGACCCCGACTCCTCCATAGTCATCCTCCTCTTCTTTTCTCCTGCCGTCTCCGTCATCGTCTTTCTCCTAGCATCGTTGTCCTCCTCCTTTCTCTCACGGTGCCTCTTTCGTTGTCCTCCTTTCTCACGGCGCCTCAGTCATCCTCCTCCTCCTTTGTTGCGGCGCCTTTGTCATCGTCCTTTTTCTCCCAGCGTCTCCATAGTCGTAGTGGTCCTCATTTTCTCCTGCCACCTCCATTGTTGTCCTCCTTTCTCTCTCCGTCCTCTTAATTCTCCTCCTTTCTCCTGGCGCCTTCGTAGTTATCCTTCTCCTTTTTCTGCTTGCACCTCCGTCACCTTTCTTCTCATCTTTCTCACGGCGCCTCCGTCGTCCTCCTCCTTTCTCACTGCGCCTTTTTCATCCTGCTTTTTCTCCCGGCGCCTCCATAGTCATAGCGTCCTTATTTTTCTCCTGGCGCCTCCAGTGTCATTCTTTCTCCTGGCTTTTTTGGGGGCAAAAAAAAAGTATTGTGCAAGTTAAAATCCAAGCGCCGGATCCTCTTGTTCCCTGGCATCAGACATTGGGGGAGAGTTGGGGGCTCCTATACAGTAGCCGGTCAGCAGGTCCTGCCACAATCTGGGCTCGGTCGGTAAACCTCTATGTATGGACAGCTTCAGAAGTGTTTGTAGCCGGCTGCATCTGCTAGCTGCTATTAGATAGTGAAGAGCCTAAATCTCTGGTGACCCCAGACTGGTTGGTTTTAATTAATAATTGCTTATTAATAGTCGCAGTTTCTGCCAGGAGCAATTGTATCAGTTTATTAAGGCCCAGCTAATACTCTGTGCATAGAACTCATGGTCCTGTTTGGGGACTATAAGGACCCGGTGCGCAGACGTCCTTGTGAACGGAGTCCTCAGGACCAGGCGCGTAGACGTCCACGTGAGCGGAGTCCTAAGGACCCAGCGTGTAGACGCCCACGTGAGTGGAGTCCTAAGGACCCAGCATGTAGACGTGAGCGGAGACCTAAGGACCTGGTGCGCAGACGTCCGCATGAGAGGAGACCTCAGGACCTGGCGCGCAGACGTCTGCGTGAGAGGAGACCTAAGGACCCAGTGTGTAGACGTCTGTGTGAGCGGAGTCCTAAGGACCCAGAGCGTAGACGTCCGCGTGAGAGGAGTCCTAAGGACCCAGCGTGTAGATGTGAGTGGAGACCTAAGGACCTGGCGCGCAGACGTCCGCATGAGAGGAGACCTCAGGACCTGGCGCGCAGACGTCCGTGTGAACGGAGACCTCAGTACCTGGCGCGCAGTAGTCTATGTGACTCGGCGCGGAGACCCACGGGCTCATTCTATGGCCGTACTAGTCGGGTTGTATTTTACGTGTGATCGATCCCGCAGGCTCCCTTCAGTTATGTAACAGATTTTTTTTTTGCTGGTCTTTGGCTACAACCTCGTCTAGTAATGGGGATATCCGCTCTGCACTCGGCCATAGTGGCAGCTTGAAGTGCTGCGCTAATAAAAGTCATGAAAATGTTGAGTGTGGATTGTAAAAGTGACAGACATCCCCGGCATGGAATAAATCGTAAGGGATTTTGGCAAAAATGTAAAAATATTGTCTCCTCGGAAGAAGAAAAACCCATAAATCTGCAGGGAGATTAACGCTGGTGGTCGTGGATAAAGGTATCCGATCCTCGTCTGTAAGCGCAGCAGGTCGGGGGCTTAGGACTGGGGCAGTATGGAGCTGGAACACTGATGGAACGTGCCCCCGTAATTAGTGCCAAGACCCCCAGAGACACCGTAGATGCCTGTAAAGTTCTATGGGAGCTACACATGGGGGCGCAGCAGTGCTGCCCTGATTTCTGACTTCTCCTTTTTCAGTTTCTTCAGATTTCTTCAGGAACCTTGACTGCCTGACGCATGATTTTGAAACCATGTCCTGCCGGTGGGACACCCCGCTCCCCTCCGACCGGAACATCGTCTACAAGGTTTGCTCCAGGTAAGAAGCCAAAACTTCTTCTGGCAGCTGCAGACAATGTGATGACCGATCACTTATGGATTTCTCCTACAATAATTAAAGGGGATTTCTAGATTTATATTTAAAAGAAAAAGGGTGATCTATATAAAAATCAAAAGTTTTATAACTTTCTAACAAACTTTAGAATTCTGTCCCTCAATGGATGAGAAGACCGGAGGCCGCAACCTGCACCCAGCGGAGAGGAAGATCCAATGAGCTGAACATCCCGGACTGATACATTATTGCAGAGATCTGTGCCGCTCACAGAGCATTGTGTGCCCTCATAAAGCATGTGCGCATTATAGAGGGGTCCGCAGTCAGTCAGAGCTGACCCGGCCTATCCTTCTATTAGTCCACAGACAATACTAGATTTCAATCGGAGGAAATGTGTGTCTGATCACAAACCCAGCGAGGTCATGGGGGTGACGGGCCGGGGCCGCAGCGACGTCCATACATGTGATTGTATAGGATTACATTACGGGGTCTTCTGTGCTGCAGGTCCGGAATCTCAGCCGCATGTTTCGAAACAACTGGAAACAAGTTGGAAGTGGAGTTCCCAGTCTTCTCTGTGTCTGACATCAACATAGAAGCCATAGACGTTCCGGGGAGCCCGTCCATACGGTTTCAGAAGACCTCCTTAGATATTCGTAAGTGTCCTGTATCTTTATACGCATCCACTATTGGAGGTCAAAAGGCATCATGTCTATTCACAGATATTATAGCCCCTCCATGCCGTTATATACTTGTTAGGGTGCCCCTTGATGTTATATACAAGTTAGGGCGCCCCCTGTTGTTACATACTTGTTAGGGCGCCACCTGCTGTTATATACTTGTTAGGGCGCCACCTGGTGTTATATACTTGTTAGGGTGCCACCTGGTGTTATATACTAGTTAGGGCGCCACCTGCTGTTATATACTAGTTAGGGCGCCACCTGCTGTTATATACTAGTTAGGGCGCCACCTGCTGTTATATACTAGTTAGGGCGCCACCTGCTGTTATATACTAGTTAGGGCGCCACCTGGTGTTATATACTAATTAGGGCGCCACCTGGTGTTATATACTAGTTAGGGCGCCACCTGGTGTTATATACTAGTTAGGGTGCCACCTGGTGTTATATACTAGTCAGGGCGCCCCCTGGTGTTATATACTAGTTAGGGTGCCACCTGGTGTTATATACTAGTCAGGGCGCCACCTGGTGTTATATACTAGTCAGGGCGCCCCCTGGTGTTATATACTAGTTAGGGCGCCACCTGGTGTTATATACTAGTTAGGGCGCCACCTGGTGTTATATACTAGTTAGGGTGCCACCTGGTGTTATATACTAGTTAGGGCGCCACCTGCTGTTATATACTAGTTAGGGCGCCACCTGCTGTTATATACTAGTTAGGGCGCCACCTGCTGTTATATACTAGTTAGGGCGCCACCTGCTGTTATATACTAGTTAGGGCGCCACCTGGTGTTATATACTAATTAGGGCGCCACCTGGTGTTATATACTAGTTAGGGCGCCACCTGGTGTTATATACTAGTTAGGGTGCCACCTGGTGTTATATACTAGTCAGGGCGCCCCCTGGTGTTATATACTAGTTAGGGTGCCACCTGGTGTTATATACTAGTCAGGGCGCCACCTGGTGTTATATACTAGTCAGGGCGCCCCCTGGTGTTATATACTAGTTAGGGCGCCACCTGGTGTTATATACTAGTTAGGGCGCCACCTGGTGTTATATACTAGTTAGGGTGCCACCTGGTGTTATATACTAGTTAGGGCGCCACCTGGTGTTATATACTAGTCAGGGCGCCACCTGGTGTTATATACTAGGTAGGTCGCCCCGTTACATACCTGCTGTTACATACTTGTTAAGGACAGCTCAGGAGTGCCGACATTGCGGATGTAGCTATGAGCATCTCTTAGAACCCCCTTATGTATTGAGCCCCGTCGGTCTCTGATTTCCCTGGTGCAGCGGAGGACGGGTGGATTCTTCTTCCTCTTTACATCCGGTGCTGACACGTTGTATCCTGCGCCCGATCCGCTGATTAGAAGGATCTCATTAGTGAGATGGATGTAATGGCCGCTCGTTTCCTTCCTCCTCCCTGTGCTCTTCTATGTGGAGTCTGTGTTTCTTGCAGCCTACGTTCCCTATCCTCCAGAGATTCGCTCCCTGGTTGCCGATTATCAGTCCGACCTGCTGTCTGTGGACTGGGCTGTGAACGCCACGTCGATGCTGGACGGGGTGAAACTGACCTGCGAGATGAACGTGCTGCGAGGAGAGAACCTGCTGGCCCTGAACGTAGGTCCCTGTGTGCACAGCGCCCTGGGGGACAGAATGGGTATATCGATGATTCCCCTACACTGTAGCATTAGAAAACAAAACGATCTCTCCTCCACAGTGTACACAAGACCACCAGGGGTAAATGACCTCATAACTCTAGACCACCAGGGGTAAATGACCTCATAACTCTAGACCACCAGGGGTAAATGACCTCATAACTCTAGACCACCAGGGGTAAATGACCTCATAACTCTAGACCACCAGGGGTAAATGACCTCATAACTCTAGACCACCAGGGGTAAATGACCTCATAACTCTAGACCACCAGGGGTAAATGACCTCATAACTCTAGACCACCAGGGGTAAATGACCTCATAACTCTAGACCACCAGGGGTAAATGACCTCATAACTCTAGACCACCAGGGGTAAATGACCTCATAACTCTAGACCACCAGGGGTAAATGACCTCCTAACTCTAGACCACCAGGGGTAAATGACCTCATTACTCTAGACCACCAGGGGTAAATGACCTCATTACTCTAGACCACCAGGGGTAAATGACCTCCTAACTCTAGACCACCAGGGGTAAATGACCTCATATCTCTAGACCACCAGGGGTAAATGACCTCATTACTCTAGACCACCAGGGTAAATGACCTCATAACTCTAGACCACCAGGGGTAAATGACCTCATATCTCTAGACCACCAGGGGTAAATGACCTCATTACTCTAGACCACCAGGGGTAAATGACCTCATTACTCTAGACCACCAGGGGTAAATGACCTCATTACTCTAGACCACCAGGGGTAAATGACCTCCTAACTCTAGACCACCAGGGGTAAATGACCTCATATCTCTAGACCACCAGGGGTAAATGACCTCATTACTCTAGACCACCAGGGTAAATGACCTCATAACTCTAGACCACCAGGGGTAAATGACCTCATATCTCTAGACCACCAGGGGTAAATGACCTCATTACTCTAGACCACCAGGGGTAAATGACCTCATTACTCTAGACCACCAGGGGTAAATGACCTCATTACTCTAGACCACCAGGGGTAAATGACCTCCTAACTCTAGACCACCAGGGGTAAATGACCTCATATCTCTAGACCACCAGGGGTAAATGACCTCATTACTCTAGACCACCAGGGTAAATGACCTCATAACTCTAGACCACCAGGGGTAAATGACCTCATATCTCTAGACCACCAGGGGTAAATGACCTCATTACTCTAGACGACCAGGGGTAAATGACCTCATTCCCCTGGTGTTCTAGAGTGAACTGAAAGAGGCTAGCACATGATGACCCTGAGTATATAATGACCGAATACCCGGTGATATGGTATATACTGGGGAGGAGCAGTAGGATTTTGTTCGCTGGTGGCCTAGAGTAAATAATGGGTTAAAACCTTATATTCTGCTGTGTATTGGTGGAGGGGTCAATATTCTGTCCCCGAAGACTAGGGTATATAACGGGCAAAACCTGGTGGTCAGTGTTAAATGAAAAGGTGTTCTTTTGTTCCCTTACATTTTGAAGTTATCACTCCCTGTAATGTAACGTAGACCGCAGGTTTCTGACCCTTTTTTTACTCTAGGCTCCAGGGAAAAAATTGACCCCACCAACAATTCCACCCTCCTCAATATACGCCAAGGTTTGAACTCATTATTTACACTAGACCACCAGGGAAGTAATCACTGTCCCCCTCAATCCCCCATACACTGGACCATTAGGCCACCAGGGAGGTAATCACTGCCCCCCATAGCCTGGATCACTAGGCCACCAGGGAAATAATCACTGCCCCCCATAGCCTGAAACACTGGGCCACCAGGGAAGTAATCACTGCCTCCCTCACCCCCATGCGTTAGATCACTAGGCCACCAGGGAATAAATCGCTGCCAATCTCACCCCCCATACCCTCTCACTAGGCAGGTATTATCCTCTTATATACTCCAGACCAGTAGGAATAAACCCTTTAATGACTTTAGGCAACCAGGGACACAAATTATCACCCCTCAAATGTAATGTAAACAATTTAACTCCTTGTTTACTCAGTTCCACAATTCAACAAAATAGCCCACCCCACAAAAAAATACCATAGGGCGCAAGTATTAACTCATTAAAGCCTCTAGACCACCAGGGATATACTAGACCACTGTGTTTAAACCTTCCCACCCGCCCTCTTCGTTAATCTAAACCAGCAAGGAACAATCTATCATCCCTTAAATGTAAATGTATCCTTCACCTGTAGGTTTTAGCCCCTTATTTACTCTAGACCACCAGGGAACAAATTCAAAGTCTGTAGATAATCAAAATATTGTAAGTAACAATATAGAAATTCACTGTCAAATCCAATTGAGATGAAGTCTCCTCTATGGAACATCTTGGGGTGTAGGTTATATATTGAGGGGTTGATGCTTTGTTCCCTGGTGGTCTGGAGTACATGGCGCTGGCTTTTGCACATTTTGTGGGTCACATACTTTCTTTTCTCCCTTCAGGAGACGGTGGTAGAACATTGGTTTCCTCATTTCGAGACTTTTCACTGGAAATGGAAGTCTGATTTCCCTTTAAATTGCACCTCGCACTCGGTGAGGGTCCGCTGCTTCGTGCATGAAGAACACTACAACGGCGAAAAGAGGCAGAGCGGCTGGAGCACCACCAAAACCGTCAATGGTAACGTTATGGGGACGTAGCAGAATAATGCAACCGCTGGGAAAATGGCATCCTGTGCCCTCGGATGATGCATGTGTGGCGGTACAGTGCAGCATTGTGAGCACTATATGGCGGCACACAGGGTACCTATGGACGGGCTGTTATGGTGGTCTTGGGCTCATGCTCATCTCTCCGCCGTCCACAGGTAGCAGTGATGAAGGTGAAGATGAAGGTAGAGTCTTCCCTGAGGATATAACCGTCCTCGTCGGCTCCGATGTGAACTACTGCTGTAAACTGAAAAGCGGAGACCAAATCAAATCCATAAACTTCAAGTCCCACAAGGACGAGTATCCACTGGTCGATCTGGGAGACGGTGTCGCAGGGATCCGGCTAACAAGTCTCCCGATGTCCCACCCCAGCGGAGACAACATCTTCTGCAACACCCACGAGACACCGTACGTCACCGGGACCGTGGTCTTTGTCGGATGTAAGTATTAGACTCGTGTCCTTCCGGTGCTCGAACAGTAGAGAGGAGTGAACTGGCTCTCGGGATCCAGCGGTCAGGTCAGTAGTCTGTGGCCAAAAGACGAGTGCCCTCTGATCCACCTCCTACACGTCGCCGACCACTGCTTTTCTTTTGATTTGCCGACCCGGTGCAATGTCATCATAATGGCGTCAAACACCACAACGTCACGCCAGGCCAGGTAGTTAAAAGGGGAGCCAGCAATGCCGACGTGCTCCGGTCCCGCAGTCTCAGATTACTGACCTGCCCGCTAGACCAGGGTTCTGCTAGTCAATGAGCTCTTCTATATTAGTCCGTCATTTCTCTTCTGTTTCATATTTCAGAATTGCTTCATCCAACCAAATTGGGTTCATATCCACTTGGTCGACTTGAGGCACAGCCATATGTCTTTCCTTTTCTTTTCCCCTTCTCCTTTTCCATTTTTCCTTTCCCCTTTTTCCTTTCCCCTTTTTCCTTTCCCCTTTTTCCTTTCCCCTTTTTCCTTTCCCCTTTTTCCTTTCCCCTTTTTCCTTTCCCCTTTCCCCTTTCTCCTTTCTCCTTTCCCCTTTCTCCTTTCCCCTTTCCCCTTTCTCCTTTGCCCTTTCCCCTTTCTCCTTTCTCCTTTCCCCTTTCCCCTTTCCCCTTTCTCCTTTCCCTTTTTTCCTTTCCCCTTTTTCCTTTCCCATTTTTCCTTTCCCCTTTTTCCTTTCCCATTTTTCCTTTCCCATTTTTCCTTTCCCCTTTTTCCTTTCCCCTTTTTCCTTTCCCCTTTTTCCTTTCCCCTTTTTCCTTTCCCCTTTTTCCTTTCCCCTTTTTCCTTTCCCCTTTCTCCTTTCCCCTTTCCCCTTTCCCCTTTCCCCTTTCCCCTTTCTCCTTTCCCTCTTTCCCCTTTCTCCTTTCCCCTTTCTCCTTTCCCCTTTCTCCTTTCCCCTTTCTCCTTTCCCCTTTCCCCTTTCTCCTTTCCCCTTTCCCCTTTTTCCTTTCCCCTTTTTCCTTTCCCCTTTTTCCTTTCCCCTTTTTCCTTTCCCCTTTTTCCTTTCCCCTTTTTCCTTTCCCCTTTTTCCTTTCCCCTTTTTCCTTTCCCCTTTTTCCTTTCCCCCTTTTCCTTTCCCCCTTTTCCTTTCCCCCTTTTCCTTTCCCCTTTTTCCTTTCCCCTTTTTCCTTTCCCCTTTTTCCTTTCCCCTTTTTCCTTTCCCCTTTTTCCTTTCCCCTTTTTCCTTTCCCCTTTTTCCTTTCCCCTTTTTCCTTTCCCCTTTTTCCTTTCCCCTTTTTCCTTTCCCCTTTTTCCTTTCCCCTTTTTCCTTTCCCCTTTTTCCTTTCCCCTTTTTCCTTTCCCCTTTTTCCTTTCCCCCTTTTCCTTTCCCCCTTTTCCTTTCCCCTTTTTCCTTTCCCCTTTTTCCTTTCCCCTTTTTCCTTTCCCCTTTTTCCTTTCCCCTTTTTCCTTTCCCCCTTTTCCTTTCCCCCTTTTCCTTTCCCCTTTTTCCTTTCCCCTTTTTCCTTTCCCCTTTTTCCTTTCCCCTTTTTCCTTTCCCCTTTTTCCTTTCCCCTTTTTCCTTTCCCCTTTTTCCTTTCCCCTTTTTCCTTTCCCCTTTTTCCTTTCCCCTTTTTCCTTTCCCCTTTTTCCTTTCCCCTTTTTCCTTTCCCCTTTTTCCTTTCCCCTTTTTCCTTTCCCCTTTTTCCTTTCCCCTTTCTCCTTTCCCCTTTCTCCTTTCCCTCTTTCCCCTTTCTCCTTTCCCCTGCCATGCCTCGCATTATTTTTTGATGTTAATAATAGTTACGAGCGAATATACTCGTTTCTCGAGATTTCCCGAGCATGCTCGGGTGTCCGCCGAGTATTTTTTAGTGCTCGGAGATGTGTTTTTTTTTTTATTGCCGCAGCTGAATGATTTACGTCTGTTAGCCAGCTTGATTACATGAGGGGATTCCCTAGCAACCAGGCAACCCCCACATGTACTTATGCTGGCTAACAGATGTAAATCATTCAGCTGCGGCAATAAAAAAGACATCTCCGAGCACTAAAAACTACTCGGAGGACCCCTGAGCGTGCTCGGGAAATCTCGAGTAACGAGTATATTCGCTCATCACTAGTAAATACCATTGTGGGGTGCATACAACTTGTAATATCACTTTTTACCCCATTGTTTTTCCAAATGGAACAGAAATGGCAGTTGTGCTATTTTTTTCACCGTTTACAGTGGGAGATATATACTCTGAGAATGATAACATTAACAATCTGCTATGGAGTAAGTGATTTTCCTGCAGCAGTCACATACATGTAAAGAATGAGAGCGCTGAGGCCATTGATGGGATTGTCTGCAGTGGTCACAGACATGTACATGATGTTATTTATTATGTTGTCACGCTTCAATTCAGTGTTGTAGTGACACCTGCTGGATAGTGGAAGTATTATTTCTACTTCCAGTTCTCAAACGTGCCATAAACCAAGACTCCGAGCTCTGTGGAGAGAAGACGATGGCTGAAATAATTCTTACAGTGGAATTTTCTATTACATTCAACCAAGTACAGTGGCTTGCAAAAGTATTCACCCCCTTGGCATTTTTCTGTTTTGCTACCTCACAACCTGGAATTTAACTTTTTTTTGTTGAGGAATTGCATCAGTTCATGTAAAGCTCATGCCTAAAACTGTGAACATTTTGGTTTTCCTTTTATTGTGAAGTAAACAAATAGGACAAAATAACTGAAAACTTAAATGTGCTTAACTATTCTCTCCCCTAAGTCAGTACTTTGTAGAGCCTCCTTTTGCCGCAATTACAGCTGCAAGTCGCTGTGGATAATTCTCCTATGAGCTTTCCACATCTTGCCACTGGGATTTTTGCCCTTTCCTCAAGGAAAAACTGCTCCAGCTTTTTCAAGTTAGATGGTTTCCTCTAGGGAACAGCGATCTTCACATCTGACCACAGATTCTCCATTGGGTTAAGGTCTGGGTTGTGACATGGACACTCCAGAACATTTACATGTTTCCCCTTAAACCGCTCGAGTGTTGCTTTAGCAGTTTGCTTTGGGCCATTGTCTTGTTGGAAGGTGAAGCTCCGCCCCAGTCAGGGCCGGCCCGAACATATAGGGAACTAGGCGGCCGCCTAGGGCGCCGACCCTAAGGGGGCGCCAGAGAAAAAATAGAAAAAATTATAAAAAATCTTTTCAAAAGGCAATAAGTGTATGGAGCGGAGCTGAATGTGTATGAGGTGTATGGAGCGGAGCCGTGTGTGTATGAGGTGTACAGAGCGGAGCCGTGTGTATGAGGTATACGGAGCGGAGCCGTGTGTGTATGAGGTGTACAGAGCGGAGCCGTGTGTATGAGGTGTACGGAGTGGAGTCGTGTGTGTACGAGGTGTATGGAGCGCAGACGCGTGTGTAGGAGTAGCTATGTGTGGCCATTATACGGTACGAAGTATCATGTGCGGCCAATATACAGTATGGAGCATCATGTGTGGCCATTATACAGTATGGAGCATCATGTGTGGCCATTATACAGTATGGAGCATCATGTGTGGCCATTATACAGTATGGAGCATCATGTGTGGCCATTATACAGTATGGAGCATCATGTGTGGCCATTATACAGTATGGAGCATCATGTGTGGCCATTATACAGTATGGAGCATCATGTGTGGCCATTATACAGTATGAAGCATCATGTGTGGCCATTATACAGTATGGAGCATCATGTGTGGCCATTATACAGTATGGAGCATCATGTGTGGCCATTATACAGTATGGAGCATCATGTGTGGCCATTATACAGTATGGAGCATCATGTGTGGCCATTATACAGTATGGAGCATCATGTGTGGCCATTATACAGTATGGAGCATCATGTGTGGCCATTATACAGTATGGAGCATCATGTGTGGCCATTATACAGTATGGAGCATCATGTGTGGCCATTATACAGTATGGAGCATCATGTGTGGCCATTATACAGTATGGAGCATCATGTGTGGCCATTATACAGTATGGAGCATCATGTGTGGCCATTATACAGTATGGAGCATCATGTGTGGCCATTATACAGTATGGAGCATCATGTGTGGCCATTATACAGTATGGAGCATCATGTGCGGTCATTATACAGTATGGAGCATCATGTGTGGCCATTATACAGTATGGAGCATCATGTGCGGCCATTATACAGTATGGAGCACTGTGTGGCCATATTTTTTGTTTATAATCATTCATTATGAAACAGTGTGATCAGCAGTGCTAAATGGGTGTGGTTGGGACGCGGATATGGGTGTGGCTAGTTATGAATGGGTGTGGTCAGGCGATCTCCGAGCACTAAAAAATACTCGGAGAACCCCCGAGCGTGCTCGGGAAATCTCGAGTAACGAGTATATTTGCTCACCACTATTTATAACCCATTTCTGACTTGTACCTCTCACCATATTTGTCCTTGACTTGTTTGGAGATCTGCGTGGTCTTCATGGTGGTGTTCAGAGATTTCCTTGGTCTTCATGGTGTTGTTCAAAGATCTCTTTGGTCTTCATGGTGCTGTTTGGAAATCTGCTTGGTCTTCATGGTGTTGTTCGGAGATCTCCTTGGTCTTCATGGTGTTGTTCGGAGAGCTCCTTGGTCTCCGTGATGTTGTTTGGAGATCTCCTTGGTCTCCGTGGTGGTGTTTGGAGATCTCATTGGTCTCCGTGGTGGTGTTTGGAGATCTCCTTGGTCTTCATGGTGTTGTTTGGAGAGCTCCTTGGTCTTCGTGGTGTTGTTTGGAGATCTCCTTGGTCTCCGTGATGTTGTTTGGAGATCTCCTTGGTCTCCGTGGTGGTGTTTGGAGATCTCATTGGTCTCCGTGGTGGTGTTTGGAGATCTCCTTGGTCTTCATGGTGGTGTTTGGAGATCTCCTTCGTCTTCGTTGTGTTGCCGCCCCTGTGGCCTTTTGGAATAAGTAAAGTGTGTATAGTGACAGACATGTGACACTTAGATTGCACACAGGGGGACGTCCTGTCACTAAGCATGGGACATATGAAGGGAATTGCTTGCACCAGAAATTGTTAGGGTGAATACATACGCTCATGCCAATTTTTAGTTATTTGATCCCATAAATTAAATTTAGGCCTATATTTTTCTCACTTCACTAACTTACACTATTTAGTGCTGATGCATCACACACAAATACAAAAATATTTACACACAGGTTGTAATGTAATAAAATAGGTAAAAAGCTGGGGGGGGAGGGGAATACTTTCGCAAGACACTCTGAAAATCTGATCTGTTCGTCCTCCGTTCATCTGTATTTATCGAGCACAGTAATAGTGAAGTCACCTCTCCTAGATCCTCCTGACGAGCCCCAGGATTTCAGCTGTGAAGCCCGGCACCTCAACGTGATCAACTGTACCTGGAAGGCTGGAAGAGACACCGGACTGTACGGTGTGGACCGTGGGACAAAATACACCCTGTATGAAAGGTAAAATCCACATCCGTATGAATCGATAAAGGCATATCAAAATCTCCATGTGGCTTTTTTTTTTTTTTTGTAAGCTGCAAACAATTTTTGCAACTGGGTCTGATTTGCAAATTTCACAGTTTGCCTTCTAGAACGATCTATTGGCAACTGAATGATGAGGTAACTGAAAACCTATCAGCGAGCCTTCTTCTGACTTCCTTTCTCGGCTGACTTATGGGCACAGTGTTGAGCAGCACTTTCATGTGTTCATAACTCGGCTCAGAGGAAGAACAATTAGAAAGTCTCCCTTCAGAACGAGCTTACTGTTAGAATCTCAGTTAACTCATTCTGCAGCCACCAACACAGAGGCTACAGAAGGCAAAAACTATGCACAGTTTGTAATGAAATCCAATTGAAAAAATGATTGCATGTGCGTAAGAAAAAAAATTGGAAACTTTTAAAGGGATATTCCGGTGCCCTCATTTCCCGCTAATGGCACACGTCTCCTGGTGGGTTTTCATGAACCTCCCAAAACAGAAATGAGTGGCGCCAGAATACCCCTACAATGTGAACAGCGATTTTTAACACAAGAAGTAAAAGTGGGAACTTTTTTGGTAACGAGACGACTGATTGATATTTTAGGTTCTCGGGAGTTAACACTTCGTGTTCCGGATTTCGAGAAGATCAGGACGAATTCAACTGCAGCTACGACATAAAGAAGGAGCAGGAGCTGCACCAGTTCTTGCTCCTCGCTGAAAATCCATTGGGAACTTCCAACGCCTCCTTCACTATTAATGTCACCGAAAGAAGTAAGTGCGGGATCGTCACCTTGAGGAAGGCCACCTATTCTGATTAAGTTGGGCCTTCGTTTGATACTTTTGTTACAGCTGTCACGTGTGTCTCGAAAACAACTTGAATATTTGTTTTCCTTTTTGTTACATTGTAGATTTTTTTTGTTTGTTTTTTGTTTTTATTGTTACTTTTCATCTAACCATTATTTTATTTTTTCTATATATTTTTTTTCTAGTTCACCCTCTGCCTATCGAGAAGCTCATCATTCGTGACACCAGTGCCAGCGAGGTTTACCTCTCCTGGATTCTGCCGGGAACTTATACATCTGTCAATCTATTGTGTGAAGTTGAAGTCAAGCTGATGCACGGAGAGCCGGAGACGGTAAGGACCAATTCATTGTATCGGTCAACACTTGCCATCAGGCAAACCGCTTTAGATGCTGCTGCCTGAAGTGACCGCAGTGTCTAAGGGGTTTAGTAGCTTCAAATCCTGAAAAATTAGCCAAATATGTAAAATTATTGCATTAAAATATCTCCTAACAATTGTCTTTTACAGCGCAATTTTACTCTGGAAGGGTTAATAAAAGATTCACATTACCACTGTGATATCAACAACCTCCACCCGTTTCATGTTTACGACTTTGGTGTACGATGTGCATCTTACGATCATTTTTGGAAGTGGAGCGATTGGAGAAGCGCCAAGAGGCACCGCACACTGACTGCCGGTAGGACGCTGATCCCTGTATGGGGTGTGTCTGGTACCCATGGCGGTCCCATTTCAACGATGACTCCTTTAGCATCTTCTCACCCTCTAAAGAACAGTTTGACAGGAGGAGAGTTACTTTATTAATTTTAGTTTTTTCTGTCCACAGCCCCTTTTAGAAAGTTAGATATTTGGAGAGAGATACTCTGGAGCGCAGAAGGGCGTAAGATCGAGGTTTTTTGGAAGGTAAGCTGCCATAACTGCAGTGTGACGTCGTTGTCATTTGTTTTCCAAATTTAATCATCCCCCTCCCCTTTCCAAATTGGAAATAGGTTATTAATATAAACAGAGGTGACATCTTGTCCCGAAAGTCTGATCCTGGCGGCTCGATGCTATCTATGGCATCCTCGACACATTAATCTGCAGACAAGTCAATTAACCTCAACAAAGGCCAAAAGGTTCTGAGGGTACAGATGTCACCATAGGTGCAGATGTAGCGCCCACATTTTGCACAGCACTGTACAGAGATCAGGCATGAGCATTGCTGTCGGTGCTGACAATCTGACCGTCTCTTCCAGCGTTTCACCGTCCGAGAAGCTAATGGGGAAGTGATCGCCTACAGAGTTACATGGAGACCACTGCACGGTGTGGACACGATCCAGGAGACACAGGTGACTGCAGATCGCAACAGGACCAGCATCACCCTTACTGACGGGCGGGATTATGAAATCACTGTCAGGGCCGTCAATTCTGCTGGGTCTTCCCCGCCGTCCAGGATAACGACCGTGCTGCTGCCAAGTGGTGAGTGACCGGACATCAGAGCGGCGGGTGTCGCCATCAAGAAAATAATCTATTCACATCTAGAGCTGCAACGCATCCGTCCACTGCAGATATTGAAACAATTTATATTATGTTTATATACACTGTCATAAAGGCATCAGAATGCCGATCTAAAGCTTCATTTTGGTGCTCCAATGAAGCCAAGCCACAAGCAGAGCTTTATCAAAGGCCATTATTTTTACTATAGATTCTAATACTGTGAACATATAGTATATAATTTTAAAAAAAGTCGAAATGTATACATATTTTAAGCACCTTTTAAAATGGTTCAAATAAAAACTACAGGACAAGCCCTCACTCTGCTCCACCGACTGAAAAAAGAAAGCTATGGAAAATATTGACGCAAGCACAAATTTTTATTTTTTTTTTATTATTATTTTTAAGCCTCTAAAATAAAAACCTACCTCTATTGTTTGGTATCACTGTAACTGTACTGACGCTCCAGTGTTGTACCTTTTTTACTGAACAAAAAACTAAAGCGATATCGCATTTATTTATTTTTTTTACCATTTCAATGTACTTGGAATATTTCTCCAGTTTTCAGTACATTGCACCCAAACATTGCAATAAAATGCAATAAGAAGCGATCAAAACATCGCATCTAACCCAAAATGGCATCAATAAAAACGTCCACTCAGGGCGCAAAAAATAACCCAGCCACAGATGCGAAAAATGGAAACTCTATGGGTGTCGGAAAAAGGCGACACACAATTTTTTTTTTTATTTTAGAAATTTTTTGGGGAAAAAATCACAGCTTAAATTAAAAAAAACTATACGTTTGCTATCTGCGTACTCATACTCACTTGGAAAAACATATTGCCAGGTCCTTTTTACTGTACAGTGAACATGGTAAATAGAAAAAAATACAGAAAATCTCCCGGTTGTGAAGGACTGGTGGGGGGGAACTAAAAAAATATGGCCGATGCCTAACCGCTGAAAGTGATTGAATTTTCTATTACATTGTAGAGTTTACCTAAATTTCCATGCTTTTGTCTAATGGTTCTTTTTGTTTTATTTTTTATTTTTCTTGCTTCCAGAGGTGGCTGTGGAGCAGATTGATGGGGGCGGTAATGGCATTAACATCACATGGAGTCGAGACCCGAATGCTTCCTGCGGATATTTGGTGAAGTGGGTGCCATCCAGCCTCCCCCTAGATTCGTCGCTGATGTGGGAGAGGTTTTCCTCTAGCTCTTCCAGCGGCTTCATCAGCTCAAGTAAGAAGAGGGCAGTGGAACAGAATGCGTTTAATGTGGCTCTCTTCCTATCAGTCACTGAGGATCACGCTTGGACCCCCAAAAATTTTAGAAACTTGTCATGAATGATTCCACTTTTGTCTGGACGTATCTGGTATTGAAACATTCTAACTACAATACAAGCTGCCGCCATGGGCAAGCGTTAGCACTGTTTCTAGAAGTTGCTTTCTTAGCTTTATACAATCCATTTATAACGATTGACTTACATTTATTTAGCCGTGCATAAAAAATGTTTTGGCATTAAAATCGGCACAAAAATGTTGCTTTGTGCAACATTTTTGCAAAGCCAGAGAGATTCGGGATGTATTTGGCAATTTTTTTGTTGCCCCCATACTCTGCACAGAAGAGGAGTTTGCTGAGATTCTCAATACCTCCTTTATCTAAGATATGGGCATCATCAGTAGGCCGAGAGACCTCTGTGTCTTCGAGTGCTGCCTCCTCTTAGAATATCAGGAGATCCATCTACAACCATTATGACATTTGTGTAACTTTCTGCTTATCTGCATTCTCAGAACTTTTCCAACCTGGACAAAAATACAATGTGTCTCTGTACCGCTGTGAAAATGATGACCACCAGCTCCTGAGAGAAATGAACATGTACTCCGAGGAACTAGGTAATATCGCAAGACCCTATAGTGCCTTGCTCCCTAACTAGCTGTAACTACAACTTCCATCAAGCTCTGAGAGTCACTGTTCACTTCGACAGCAAATATAAAGGGACCGCTATGGGGACATCCCACCCCCCCACCTTCATTTCCCTATGATATCCATAAGTTCTTATAGGGCACATCAACAGAAGTTGGAAAGAAAAAAATGTTTTTTTTTCATGAACATTTAAGCAATCTAAAATTTCACTGCATAAGAAGCTTCATCCACCAATTTTCATTGCTTGTGAAACTGATTTTAGTACTTAATTGCTGCCATTTACATAAACGTGGTCAAGTCCACCACAGTCAAAGCTCACTGCTCCAGCTAGTAAAAATGGACCGCTATGCATACAAACAACTTCACTAAAGTCCATATGTCTTGATAGACCACACTACAGAACTTGTCATAATGAGACAACCGCTTGTAACTCTGTTTTATATTTGTTTGTATTAATGTTACTTGGTTGCTAAGATGAGGAATTTGTTTTTAAGAATAAAGTGTCTAGAATTTTTGGCAGTGATCTAACAACTGAGCAATATGAAAACCTTCCTGCTGTATATTTACATTTGCGTAATATTGGGGGTATACAAAACAGAGTGGAATGAAAAACCCATTTCCCCTTCTTTCGCAAGGATCTTTTACTCACTGCTTTCCAGTTTGCCCTGGGAGCCAGAGACTGATTTTGGTTTCTCACTTTTGCTGTTTTATATAACCTGGATATTATGCAGCGTATGCATACAGCAGGAAGGATTTCATATCGCTAGTTTATCAGTTCACGTCCAAAAATTCTATATGCTTAATTCCCAAAAACAAATACCAGCGATTAATTAGCATTAACATAAAAAAAAAATAGTTTTACAGGGATTTTGTCATTAACACAACCACTGTTCACGTACCCTATTAGGACTTCAGGGGAGTGATTTGTCCCCATAGCGGTCCCTTTTTATAATCTGGAGCAATGAGCTTTTACTGTGGTGTAGTTAGTCTATAGTATTACATGGCACATAAGCACTTTATTCCTTTTTAATGCTAAAAACAATCTATTTTCTCAGCTCCGTTAGTGGCTCCAAATCTCACTATACAGGAGACAACGTCCAGTTCTGTACTGGTGAAATGGGAAGATATATCTGAAGAAAACCTACGGGGATTCCTGCAGGGTTATTTGTTCTATGTTGTCAAACAGCAAAATAACGCGTCCTTCTCAAGGTTCCAGGATCTGGGTAATTAATATTAATGATTTTGCATACCTCCTAAAGATATGAATCCATAATTATGGTTCATTTAGCACCCCAAAAACTTCAAAACTTAATGCAAGTTTGTATAAGTAACGCACCTCTGTTGACCCCATTTGTGGGGCCCCTATGATCACTTTCCATGGTCCTTTTGAATATAATGGTGCGAACGCTTCCCCCTCCCGTGAACTTTTAATCTGTAATAGAGTATTGAATAAAAAATGTATTTATTTCATTTTACTTTTACTTTGTAGTTCGTCATACAGAGACAAAAATTAGGAATATCACAGACCCAGCGGTGCGGGTGTTAAAGATCCAAGACCTTCAGAGTGGAACAAGTTATACCCTGGGATTACAAGCGTATACCAACGGAGGCATGGGCCCAATCAAGTACTTCTCTGTTCTGACCAGTGACAATGGTAAGTGTTTACTGGGCTCCCACCTACCATCATCCACTTATAAAGCTGGAGTCTATTTCTGGGGGACTTTTAATTCTCTCGGGCATCGGGACCGGATGCAGCTGCGACCTCTGCATCCCCTATAGATTTTCCAATTTATTGTCGTGAAGAAACTCCACTTTTCCCTTTCCTTGTTGATTTTCTTCCAACTTTTAAAAAAAAAATGTTTTTGTATTTCTCTTATTTTTTCCCCCCTTTTTAAGAACACGTGATTTTTTTATTTTTTTTTAATTTTTTTTTATACCCCATGTTCTAAGAGTCATAAATTTTACACTTTTATTTTGCCATTGATCTATGAGTTGTAATTTTGAATGACACCATTCACTTTATCAAATAATGTGATGAGATTAAGAAAAAAGTACAATTTCATCATTTTTTTGGGGGGGTTTCATTGTGCGGTAAAAAATGAACAGAGGTTCTACAGTACTTCGGTAGGATGAAAAAAAAAAAATTATTTTAAAAATACATTTAAGACTTGAGGGTAATTGGGTTTGTCTTACCATTTTCTGACACCTGTAACTTTTTATATTTCAATCAATAGGAAGGCACGTTTTTTACTAGTACATTTTTCGGGTAGATACTATGATTTTATTGCTTTTTTCAGTCATCCGACATCACTCCCATAAAAAAAATGTTTTTCTAGTATTTACCATATGGGCAGCTTAATTTTATAATTTTATAAGCCAGACTTTTTTTTGTGAGTATTTTACAGTTGCTGCAATTCACATAAAAAAAGTGATAAAATGTGACAAATGTTTGTGTACCCCAAAATAGTATAGATAAAAATGTCAGCGCAAATAATAATAAGCCCTCATAAATGAAAAAAAATTAATGGTTTCAGAAAATAGCAATTAAAAACTTTTTTTTTTCTATTTTAATAATTTTTTATTATTATTAATAATAGCTGAATTATTGCTTCTTTAGTGTTTCTGTGCCACTTTTTCTTCCCTCTTGGAGCTATTTTTCCCTGTTTTTTAGTACATTGTAAGGTAAAATGAATGGTGGCATTCAATGGGAAAACTTGTCCTGGAAAAAACAAGCCCTCGTACAGCTGTGTGTTGGGAAAATAAAATTACCGTAGTTATGGGTCTTAGAAGGAGGGGAGAAAAAAATATCGCAAAAAAATCACCTGGTCCTTTTTTACAGTGATTAATGCCAGGGGGGGGGGGGCCAAGTGCGATTTCGGACTGACACAGGGGCCCAATTTTTTTTTTTGAGAACCTGACTAGTCGATAACACTTTCTGTCTATTTCTTATATCTTTGCAGCGGTCAAGATAATTCTCGCCATCCTAATCCCAATAGTGATTGTGGTGGTTCTCGTTATCATCACCAGTGCCATCTGCTACAAGAAAAGGGAATGGTAAGAAACAGGGTTTTTTTTTTTGCCAGGTTTAAAACAAATCCCTTTTCTCTTGAAACCATTGGAAAACTGCTGTTGACAGATCTTCAACCTCTTGGAGCAGCCTGACGGACCTGAATGTCAGAGCCAGAACTCTAGATTAGTTGGACAAGGACCCTCGTTGTTACCATTTTTGGGGGAGAAAAACAAATATTGCACTTTTTTTTGTTTTTATTTTGCCAATTAAGCGTTCAACTGATATTGACAGTTCCAGATTTTATTTCATTTTTTTTGCATATAAATATTCTTTATCTCTCCACCTAGGATCAAAGAAACATTTTACCCTGAAATCCCAAATCCAGAAAACAGTAAAGCTCTGCAATTCCCGAAGAACGTCACTGAGGTAACCGCGCCCCCCATCACGGTCCCCCTGTATATTGACGACCATTCAGTAAATCCGAAAATACATTATAAACTTCCCATTTTTTATCGTTAGGAGTTTGCAAAAATTAATAAATGCTCCTAAAAAGTTCTAATCCATTCCTGATATGGGACGTATTATGTCCTATGTCAGGTGCAAATGTATGAAGTGTGATCAGGAGCAGTGGTAAAAACTTAACAGTAGTGATGAGCAAACTGCAATCGCTGCAGTTTAGCCACTTAAACATCACTGTCAGAAATTGACAGCAGCATTTAAGAGGTGCGATCTGGGGTTGGGGGTCCATTCATGATACCCCTTGATGGGGAACTACTGAAGGTTCAGCTTTGTAGTCCCTGTGGAAACTTCTTTTTTTTTTTTTCCAATAGAAATAAATGACAAAAATAAGAGTATTTGACATTGCCGAGTCTGTGCTGTAAAAATCTAATGTGCTGAAATGTGAAATTATTTAACCTATTCAGTAAATGCCGTAAAGGTAGATGGGGGATGGTCAGGATTGCTGTTTTGTTTTTGTTTTTTTGTTTTTTTTGGTCACCACACCCTCTATCCCCTCTCCAAAAATAAATGTAATAAAAAGCGATCAAAATATTACATGTACCCCGAAATGGCATTGATTATAAAAACAAACCTTAGCTTGCTACAAAAAAACCCAACAAGCCTCCACTTAGCTCCATGGATGAAAAAAAAAAAAAAAGTTATGGGGTCTCTGTAAATGGCAAACGCAAACCCATTTTTTTTTGTACACAATTCTACATTTCTAACTGATAAAAAAAAAAGTTAATTAAAAGAATTTGCAGGACCATGGTTTGGTGTCCACATTTGTATTGCAACATCCTGGGCTTTTACAAGACCCCCACTATGTCATGACATGGATGCCAGATCAGGGTCCTGCTGTGAATCTTTTTGCTCATCTCCTATATGTGTTTGGCACATTCTTTCAAAAACCGCACTACCCCTGTCCTTAGGTTGAGCATGGTATTGCAGCTCAGACCTATCCACATCAATGGTGTTGAGCTGCAACCTAGGACCCCCATTTTTTCCCCCCATTCTTGGACAGATCCCCTTAGGTCAGGTTTGGATACTCGCAGCTCCAATGCTCCGTGTGTTTTCAGATTTTATTGTCCTTTTCTGAAGTTTGTGATCTTTTATTTATTTACAGGGGAGCAAAACCATTAAAACCCTGGAGATGAACCGGTGTACCCCCAGCAGCGTGGAAGTTGTGGAACCATTCCCGAAAATCCTGGACACGGAGCTTAACTCTCCGCTATCGGACAACGGTCAGACCCCGGAGGATGGCTCGAAGAGTCCGGATGATAATCACACCGGAGTTATATATTCCCAGCCCACTATACATGAAGACACATCCAATCCTGTTCTCGATGGGTCTGCGTCCCCCTCTGTGGTCTATATCGACGTCCAGTCCATGTACCAACCGCAAGCCGGCTCAGAAGAAGAACTTGACGTCGACATGGTCGATGGAGCTGGATACAAACCTCAGATGCAGTTACCGATCACTACTGTGAATATGAACCACCAGGCACCCAGAGATGACATGGCAGCTTCTTCAGGGTATAGGCCTCAGGAACACCCCAATACATGGGGTGGGGATTCTCCAGGTTCTCCTACGTCTATGGGAAGTGAAAATGCTTCTTTTGGGAGCCCGTGTTCGGTGAACTCCAGACATTTCCTCATCCCTCCAGTGGACGTTAAAGAACCCCTCAAACCGGCCCACGTGGGGTGGTCCATATCTTCCCTGTTTCAAAACAAGCAAGAGGAATAAGCATGGGCAACACCATCCAGCATGCCCCTCCAGCTGCTCATCAATGAAGGAGGTTTTGGTAGGCGGTGTCCATGGACTCAAGAGTAGAACTTGGGTTTTCGCGTCTTACGGCATTAATTGGATCAATACAATCATTGGTTCCTTCTCTCAAAGGGCAAAGAGACCGATTTTTAAGGGATTTATTGGTCATGGAGAACGTTCAAAAATGTTACCATATGGCCTTGATGCTGCATTCATCTCTTCAGAAGTAAAGCCGTCCGCCTTGTTTTGCTTGTGCCAGTCCGGTGCTGTAGGGTTTGGTGCCCAAAAATGTCCAGGTTGACTTGTGGCAGCCTTAGTTGGGTTCATCGTTGGTCATTGCGATGGTTGAGGATGTCAGTAATCACATCAAGCTTCCAGTGGTCAAATGTTTTAATTATGGCTGCTCCTGAATCCGAAGACCTGGTCCAAAGAAGATCATGTTGCAACTGTGCACGCCGTGGTCCAATTATTTCCATGTATGGGGTAATGTTGGACTTGTGGTGGTCCTGGTCTGTCAGATGTAGGGGAGGCTTTCCGAGGCTCCAAAAGGAACACGTGTGATAGCGCTGGATTTTCTTTTGAATGCCAAATATCGCAAAACAATAATTTCAGTGATGTTTTATTTACATTTTTTTAAATAATTAGTTCCTGGTCACACTTTTCTGAAGGGTCAACACCACTACACAGTAACCCCGAGCAATGAGAGGGGTTAACACTACATTCAAGGTTTTTGAAGGAAGTGGCTGTCCTACTAATGTGACTTTAATACGTAGCAGTCTTTCCAAAATCGTGTGGGGTTTTTATTTTTTACCAAAGGAATGTCCACATGTTTTTTCATTTTTCTCCATCGCTTTTGTTTTTACATTTTTTTCCTTTCGGTGGAATTGTATCGGCTCGTCCTGATTTTTGTCAGGTTTATGAATGTATTGCATTATATTTTTGTTAAAGAGCACTACTTATTTTTATGATTTTTTTTGTGTTTTTTTTTGTTACTTTTTGTGATCTGTTTCCCGGTGAACCTGTCGCACTTTTGAAAGCTCCGTTCACACTTGTGTTATGCAGTATCATCACTTTTGATGGCATTGAACAGCCCGCTGTCAAAAATTTGCGACCATGACCAGAATTTGAAGGACCCCCTTCATAAAGCAGTGGGATTTGTTGGGATCCTGCATAATTCGTGTGATCAGATCCTTGGCAACAAATGTGAATCCATACGTGTGAACGCTTCTGCTTTGCGTTAGATTTAGTATTTCTCTTTTTTTATTTCCAACTCCTTGAAATCTGTGAAGTGGGGCGGTCCATGTTTTACTTGAGTTATATCCTTGAAAATCCTATTTGTACCTTGCAAGTTATTTCTAAGTTTTTGTTCTTTTTTTAATTTTGTTTTTGTTTTGTTAGTTTTTTGTTTTTTGTTTTTTTTTCATTGTTTTGTTCTTTTTTGTTTTGTTCTTTTTTTTGTTTTTGTGTTTTGCTTTTTTCGTTGTTTTGTTCTTTTTTTTTTTTTTTTTTTAATTTATTTATTCTTTTTGTAACTATCAAAGTTAGCTGAAAATGCAAGAATTTGTGCAAAAAAACATTAGCCACTTGTGAGAATAATTATTCCTCCAGCTTTTGGGCCCCTCTTTATCCAGAATGGAGATTGGCTCTGGGTTTTGTGGACGCCACCAGTAATTATATTACATGTTAATTACTAATTATAATGGACCCCACATCAATATAGGTGGCCCCCACAATTTTTTCCCAGATCACCGCTGATCGCTCAAGATTTCTAAGAGCGATTTTTTAAATTCTAGTAGATTGTTCTAGCCCAGTAAAGACTTTACTGCTTAAAGGGGCTTCGAAAATTCCACAAATGTTTGTGATTTTATTATTTTTTTTTTCATGGTTGCACTCCGAAGATCATGTAAATTTTGAAAATTAAAGCAGTTGTACCCAATTTAGCAAGCCAGCACATATAGGAATTATTGGGGTAACTCAAAGGGGGGGTACATGGAGGAAGAAAGTTAAAGTGGTGACTTTTATGATTGGAGATTGGTTCGTTAGAAACACCTATAGTCCTAGTCATGTGACCAGGTTATTGTACAGTCCAGTGGGTGGAGGAGCTGTCCATAGAGGTCTATGCACTTATCCTATATGGATAAAGCTGTATTTTCTGTCCCTTATGTTTTTTCTGTCTTTGTCCAGGACATGGGTGATTCCTTTTGATCATGTGTGTCCGAAACTATTTTTGTATCGATGCATCCAAAAATGTAGCAACTTTTCAAACTGTCTTTAAATTTAAAAATCAACTGTACAGAATTGTTAGTCTCCATGGTAACAGACTACAAACTAACTCTGTAGTCTGGTCCTGCCGCCATACTCTCTCTTTTTTTTGTCAGTCCCTTAGTTCTTATTCATCAACTAAATGTTTGTCATCAAAAATTTGTGTAGATGGAAAGAAGTAACGGTCGTCTTCAGGGTTAGACTACGTGGGGTTGTTTTGTAGTCTGTTACCTTGGCGACACATAGGTCTGTTCAAGAGCTGCAGGCACCAAATTATAGTATTTTAATCCTGACTATTTGCAAAATTGCCTTTTTTTATGTATTGGAGCAAAATAATTTCAATTGTAAAAGTAGCAATGGTCAGCATAGAACGTCATTTTACTTCAGCGTTTTTGGGGAAGTAGGGACTGTTGCACTTTGAGTGAGGTTGATATATCTCCTTACTTTTTTTTTTTTTTTTAAGTCTGTTTCTGTCCCATTGATATAAATTGGACTATAATGTTCCTTTAAATTTAAAGGGACTGTCCAGAACTAGCAGAAATGGAATGTGTTTTTCCAGAAGCGGTGCTACCTTTGTCTGTCAGACATTGCCGGTATTGCAGCTCCGCCTTATTTACTTTATTGCAATACCAGTCATGGCCTACAGGCAAGAGTGGCGCCACCTGGTGAAAAATAAATCCAGACTCTTGCTAGAGCAACTCCCTTTAACACCAGTACAGCCCATGAAAGATTTCTAATAACTGGTCAGAGGATATTTATTTGTGCACATTCCCTTTTAATCTGAAGTTTTCACTTTCTCTCCTTCCCTTCCTGATATTTTCTACTTTTCTGTTAAAATTGAGATATTAAATGTTTGTTTTTATTTTTGCATAGAAGTATTATTTTTAGAGTCTTTAGTGAACTATTTTATCTACTGATTTTTTTTTCCACTTTTTTTGTGGCCTTGCACTGTAGATAGGGTTTTAAAGTTAATCACCACCAGTAAAGTTAATAGATTTTTATCAACAATTTTTATTTTAGATTTTTGCTGTTTTATGACATTTTTGATGACTTTCGCAACTAACCTGTTTTGTTTTTTTTGTGTGTTAGTCACAATTATTTAAAGTGATTGTTCAGGTAAACTGGATGTTTATGACTACAGGGATGAGATGGCAAGATAAAAGAAAAAAAATGTAGAATTTGTATACACTAATTATCAAATTAAAGACAGTAACCCTGTACAGGTCTCTGCTGATACAATGCATCCAGTGCAGACAATGCTCTGTGAGCTAAACAGGCTGGAATCAGGACTGATCCATTGTAACAATCCAGCAGAGCTCACAGAGCATTGTCCACACTGGATAGAATTGTAATAAAGTCTCATCTGTGAGAAGTATACACTATAAATGGGATTTAGATGCAGCTGCACAGATCTCTCTGCTGGTTTGTTACAATGTATCAGTCTAGATTCTGAGTGGTTTAGCTCACAGAGCATTGTTTGCACTGGATACATTGTATCAGGCTGGATTCCGGAATGTTTCGCTCACAGAGCATTGTCTGCACTGGATACATTGTATCAGCTGAGGGCAGGGCTCGTTATGAATCGGAATACTGTCTCGCAATTTGTCTCATTCACTAACTATATATTAACAATTGAGGAATTAAGAATATAATATCAATTCTTATTTCTATAAAATGCCTTTAAGTTCTGTAACGTTCCTTTTAAACATAGGATTTTGTGGGCTGTGGACTGTACAGCTAGTTATGGGGAAGGCAGGTGGAGGCTGGAAGGACACGCTTTAGGCAGCAGTGTGACCTTAGACTTGGGTTCTGGGTTTTCTGCTGTAGACCCTTGGTATATATAATGCTGGATACATTGTATCTTCTGACTACTGCTGGGATTTCTGCTGTGAGAGAGGCAGAGAGAGCTTGAGATTGTTTTATGGCAGCTAAAGAGACTCCGCAGCTGCAAATAGTTTACTGGGTCGTCAGATTTTATTTATCAGTTATATTAATTTAAAGGGATCCTGTCCCATTTATTTTAATTCATTTTTATATGTTCTACAAACTTAATTGTTAAAGAACCACACTTTATATAATAATCCACTGTGTTTTGCGTGATGGGTCAGGGACTTAGAATCTGGTTTCCTGCTGATTGTTTGCATATTTAAAGGGATTGTCCTTGTCATAATGGCTAAAGAAGCCTATACTTACCTCCTGGACTGGCGCTGCTGTTCCACTGGTGTCCGGTGCGTTGACCCAGCGATTTTGTGACTGCTAGTGAAATTTTCAGTATTTCATTAGAACGGACATCCGCTCTGGAATAGTGAAGGCTGCAGCCGATCAGCTGCCACTGATTGACTGCAGCAGTCAGAATCGCCGGGAGACACTGCACCGACAACAGAGGAACAGCGCCGAGTCAGGAGGTGAGTGCACGTTTTGTTTTGCAATTGTGAAGAGGACAACCCCTTTAAACATGCTGCCGATCGGCCCTGAGACCCTGACCCATCACTTTCTGATGCACTCACTTCTGCACGCTCTTGCATTAGTGCATGCATAGACTTTGTATTGGGCTGGATGCTGCTGATCATCAGAGTGTGCTGGATGGGTCGAGGTCTCGGGACTCAAAACCTAAGTGTTCGACCGTACATTTAAAAGGAATCTGTCAGTAGTTTTTTTTTTTTTTTGCTATGTAATCTGAGAGCAGAATGATGTAGGGGCAGAGACCCTGATTTCAGTGATGTATCCCTTATTGCTCTGCTTGCTGCAGTTTTGTTAGAATCCCCGTTTTCTCTGTTGTAGATGTAGCAGTGGTCAGAATGCTGAGCTGCGTATAACCCCGCCCCCAGCAGGGATTGGTAGCTTCCTGTATACTGTGCCAATCAGTAGTTGGGGGGCGGAGTTACACAAATTAGCCTGACTAACCTGCACATGAGACATAGTCTGTGATAATCTCCTGCTGATAAAACAATAATTGCGTTGAAACTGCAGCACGCAGCCTAATAAGTGACGCATCGTTGGAATCGGATTAAATTGCAAAAATCCGCTGACAGATTCCCTTTCAAGTAGGTGAAACATATAAAAAGAAAATTGATGAAAACAATAAAGTTGCGGTAGTCGCGTATCAAGGCCATTTCCTAGAACGCGGGCTCATCCCTGGGTCGTGGATGACTTCTCACCTTGTGCGGCAGTTTTGTGAATGTTACATATCCGGAATAACTTCCACTGCTGCGTATACGAGATATTGTAATCTGTGCCTGTAAAGCGTCCATATAGTCCTGCTATAATACACCTCGCTGGGGAGGAGGCGACACTACGACATGCACTACGATATTAAGAGACATTTAAAAATGTAAGATTTTTGGAGGTTTTTGTTACTTTTTTCCCTTCTTCTTTGCACTTTATCCAATGAGGATAGACCTGCGCCCTTTATACCAAAGACAGAATCCGTGCCTGCGCTTCCAGTATTAAATTGTAGTAAAGATGATTTTTTTTGTTCTAACTTTTTTTTTTTTTCTTTGTTGATTATCGTTTTGTGTATGCAGCTCCTATGCAGACCTATGCGTCTCCTCGTGTAGCCCGCTCCTGCAGTGATACTCTCATCTTTCTTGTCCCTTACAAGGGATGTATCACTGCAGAGACAGACTACACAGGGCTGGTTTGTAGTCTGTTACCACGGTGACACATAGACCTGCATGGGAGCTGTATACACAAAACGCAGGGAGCGTTTCTTAGAAGAGGATTTATAGATCAGCCAATATTTAACCGTTTTGTAAATGTAATCGTACCTGTATATCGGAGATAAGACGCCACTGTTCAGATTATTTGCGCTAATCTCTTGTGTAAATATGAAGAAGGGGGAAAAGTCCAAAAGTTTTTGGAGTCTACTACATTTTTGGGGTCTTATATGTGAAGCAAATGCACTTCTGGGGTCTCCTGTTTATAGTGATAGAAGATCATAAAAAAAAAATTCTATATGTATTCTGTATTTATAGTAGAATATATGTAAAAAAATGTAACAACTGTCTGCATGTGATAACCCCTCTATGACCCGCACTGTTCTGGGGATGAACCCCTTCAACTAGAAGTTACAACAACAAAAAAGTTTGTTTTCTATTTATTTTTCTGCAGGAATGGCGCCACCTTTGACCACAGGCTATGTCCGGTATTGCAGGCGACGCTTGTACCCGACACTTGTCTTGGACAAAAATGGCATCTCTGGGGGGGAAAAAACATGACCTTTTAGCATTGGCTTAAATTGCACTCAGCGGGTAGCACCTGATTGCCTAAGTAGCAGTTCCCTTATATATCGTTTGTCAGGGAATGCTGGGAGTTGTAGTTTTGCACCAAGTGGAGCGCGGATTCCTGCTGTAGATTGATTCCTTAGGGTTTTTTAAGGGGGGTTGCCAGTTATGCGATTGACTAGCGGAAAGCTGGTCCGGAGAATGACACTGGAAGCTCCTGCTGTAGGGTCAGAGGCGGTAATGGAAGTTCTTGGGGCCCAAAATAATGTAAGCGGGGCCCTTCTACTAATAACGGTGCCATCTTGTGTGGCAGAGGAAGCTTAGGGCCCCAGGAGCGATTGCCGCCTCTGCACCCCCTGTTGTTACCCCCCTGTGAATTGTTTTGCCTGTATGTGTAATATATAGGTTCCTCCTGGGCATTTCATGGCCGTCCCCCGAGGATCTGTCCATCGCTCTCGGTGACTTATTTTTGTAACTCCTCCTCTCGATCGTCACTGCCAGTAGATATTTTTTTTTGTGATTGTTCTTTAGTGTCCATGTATGTGAGTCGCTCCACGTCACATAAGCTACATCAGTATTTTTCTTTTGTTTGTTTTTTTTTTGTATAAAGTCACTTTTGATGCTGCTTTTTTTTTTATTTGAGCCAAATCCTAATTTGAGCTTTTGAGTTTTGTAAGAAAAATAAATAAAATCTCTGAGATGCAGATTGATGGTTTTGTCCTGGCGTTTATTCTTGTTTGTTTTTTGTTTTGTTTTGGGCAGTTGATTACACTGACAAGCCTATAACTTCACTTTGTTCTTTTCTGTTGGGGAATAACCCTTTAAAGGAGCGTTATCTCATCATACTTAAAGGGATATTCCAACTTTTAACACCATTTGACTTTTAGATCTTGTACGAAAACATTTCAGAATATGTTGTTTTGTTTTCAAATACAAAGCTCCAAATCCTAATAAGTGACTTTACAGGACAAGTATTCTAAGAAGTTTTCCTGCCGGGGGAGGGCAGTGCAGGGTGTCCATGGGGTGCAGCTTCAGCCAATAGCAACAGAGCAGGAAGTGATGTCAGAGTGGGCGTGGCTCAAACTTCTGCTGCACAGCTCAGAACATGCATCATTAGTTTTTGGGGTGTTAAGGATCTTTAGTGGACACAGCACCGTGGAATCTTATGTTTGGGGCCAAAAAAAAGGGAGAATATTACTAAGGTGACTACTTACATCTTAAATTCTTTGCAGCCGGACCTCCAGGTTCTCCTGGATACATACAAAGAGTTAAAAAATAATTAAATAAATAATGCTCCTTTCCTACTTATATCAAGTCTGGGGAATCTGGAGAGACATTTTGCTGTTCAGCAAGACACACAAAAAAATCTTCACTATGAAGAAAGTCTGCAAGAAGGTTAATAAATTAGAAATGTATATGCATTCTGCAACTTATGAATATTCAATTTGCTAATGGAAGTGTCCAGGATTGGAGAAAAAAATAATCTTTTGTCCTTTTATTGTGTTTAATATGCAATTATAGCAGTGAGCGTGTGGTTTCTGAGTGGCTGCATCCACCACTAGGGGGAGCTCAGGAGGTAAATGCGTACTGTTATACATTGAGCTCCCTCTAGTGGTGATGTAAGGCAACAGTTTATGCAGGGAGTGAATTAATAAACTATGAGGTCTGATATATGGGAAGTATATAGGGTTAATTATGGATATCCCCCTTGTCAAGTGTAGTCTTCTTTATGGAGGTCATCGAAAATCTCATTGGTACTGTTTAGAGTTACAGTGGGGTAAAAAAGTATTTAGTCAGCGACCAATTGTGCAAGTTCTCCCACTTAAAGATGAGAGAGGCCTGTAATTGGCAACTATGAGAGTCACAATGAAAAAAATCCAGAAAATCACCTTGTCTGATTTGGGAAGATTTATTTTGCAAATTATGGTGGAAAATCAGTATTTGCTCATTAACAAAAGTTCATCTCAATATTTTGTTATATTTCCTTAGTTGGCAATGACAGAGGTCACATGTTTTCTGTAAGTCTTCACAAGGTTGCCACACACTGTTGGTGGTATGTTGGCCCATTCCTCCATGCCGATCTCCTCTAGAGCAGTGATGTTTTGGGCCTGTCCCTGGGCAACACGGACTTTCAACTCCCTCCAAAGGTTTTCTATGGGGTTGAGATCTGGAGATTGGCTAGGCCACTCAGGACCTTCATATGCTTCTTACGAAGCCACTCCTTCATTGCCCTGGCGGTGTGCTTGGGATCATCATACTTAAAGACCCATCCACGTTTCATCTTCAATGCCCTTGCTGATGGAAGGAGGTTTGCACTCAAAATCTCACGATATATGGCCCCATTCATTCTTTCATGTACACGGATCAGTCGTCCTGGTCCCTTTTCAGAGAAACGGCTCCAAAGCATGATGTTGCCACCCCCATGCTTCACAGTAGGTATGGTATTCTTTGGATGCAACTCAGCATTCTGTATCCTCCAAACACGACGAGTTTTGTTTCTACCAAACAGTTCTACTTTGGTTTCATCAGACCATAAGACATTCTCCCAATACTCTTCTGGATAATCCAAATGCTCTTTAGCAAACTTCAGACGGGCCCAGACATGTACTGGCTTAAGCAGGGGGACACGTCTGGCACTGCAGGATCTGAGTCCCTGGCGGCGTAGTGTGTTACTGATGGTAGCCTTTGTTACGGTGGTCCCAGCTCAATGCAGGTCATTTACTAGGTCCCCCCATGTGGTTCTGGGATTTTTGCTCACCGTTCTTGTGACCATTTTGACCCCACGGGGTGAGATCTTGCGTAGAGCCCCAGATCGAGGGAGATTATCAGTGGTCTTGTATGTCTTCCATTTTCTTATTGCTCCACAGTTGTTTTCATCACACCAAGCTGCTTGCCTATTGCAGATTCAGTCTCCCCAGCCTGGTGCAGGGCTACAATTTGGTTTCTGATGTCCTTCGACAGCTCTTTGGTCTTCACTAGGGTTGAGCGAAACGGATCGGTCATTTTCATAAGTCGCCGACTTTTGGCAAAGTCGGCGTCTCATGAAACCCGACCCGATCCCAGCGTGGGGTCGGCCATGCGGTACGCGATCTTGGCGCCAAAGTCGCGTTTTGAATGACGCCTTCCCCGTCATTTTTTCAGCCAATTAATTGTGGGCAGCGTGATGACATAGGTTCCGGCCCGGTTTCTGCGGCGTCATAGAGCCATATTACCGCTTGGGCTGCAGTGATTTCCAGAGTCAAATAGAATATATGCACAGAGGAGAGAGAGAGAGAAGGAGAGAGAGAGAGAGACTGACTGACTGACTGTTGTGAATTCTGTTTTTGGCTCCCTCTGGTGGCTACTGGTGGTACTGGCTTACTTTTGTCTTTTATTTCCAGTGCACCTGTTCCCATCAGGTATTGGGAGTTTCCTATTTAGTCTGGCTTTTCAGTCATTCTAGTGCCGGCAATCAATGTTACCAGAGTACCTCTGTTGTTTGCTACCTGCTCCAAGTCTGCAATTCAGCTAAGTTGGATCTTCTGCATTTTTTGTGTTTGTTTGTCCAGCACGCATTTATATACTCTTGCTGCTGGAAGCTCTAGTGATCTGAAATTACTACTCCGGTGTCATGAGTTGATATCAGAGTTAAAGTAATTTCAGGATGGCTTGTGAGGGTTTTTAGGTGACCGCGAAGTCCTCTTTTGTATCTTCTGCTATATAGTCAGAGGGCCTTTCTTTGCTGAACCTATATTCATACTACGTACGTGTTTTCCTCTTACCTACCCATTATTATATGTGGGGGGCTACTATCACTTTTGGGGTTTCCCTGGAGGCAAGCCAGGTCTGTGTATTCCTCTACTAGGGGTAGCTAGATCTCCGGCTGGTGCGAGATGTCTAGGGATAAAACGTAGGCGCGCCCCCCGGCTACTATTAGTTGTGTGTTAGGTTCAGTATCGCGGTCATCTGAGATTCCATCATCCTCGAGCAGTCCGTTTTTGCCTAAGTCCCTGCCATTGGGAATCATGACAGTATTGCCGGCCATAATGTATTAAAGGTATTGGCTGAAGAAAGAGAGAAAAAAGAAGTTTCTGACACTTTTTTTTTTTTTATTACTCAGAAGTTCTGTCTAGCCATAATTGCAATCTGTTGCTTTTTCTCTCCTCTTAATCCCTGAATGGCTCAGATCTCAGCTGTTGAGAAATGGATATCCAGAGTTTAGCTTCAAACCTGAATACTCTTGCTTCTAAAGTTCAAAATATCCAAGACTTTGTTATACATGCTCCTATGTCTGAACCCAAGATTCCTATACCTGAGTTTTTTTCTGGAGATAGATCTCGTTTTTTGAATTTTAAGCACAATTGTAAATTGTATCTTTCTCTGAGATCTCGCTCCGCTGGAAACCCCGCTCAGCAGGTTAAAATTGTTATTTCCTTGTTGCGGGGTGACCCCCAGAATTGGGCATTTGCATTGGCACCAGGGGATCCTGCGCTGCTCAATGTGGATGCGTTTTTTCTGGCACTGGGGTTGCTCTATGAGGAACCTAATTTGGAGATTCAGGCTGAAAAAGCCTTGATAGCCCTCTCTCAAGGGCATGATGAAGCTGAAATATATTGTCAAAAATTTCGAAAATGGTCTGTGCTTACTCAGTGGAATGAGTGCGCCCTGGCGGCGAATTTCAGAGAAGGTCTCTCTGACGCCGTTAAAGATGTCATGGTGGGGTTTCCTACGCCCACAGGTCTGAATGAGTCCATGACAATGGCTATTCAGATTGATCGGCGTTTACGGGAGCGCAAACCTGTGCACCATTTGGCGGTGTCTTCTGAGCAGGCACCGGAGAATATGCAATGTAATAGAATTCTGTCCAGAAGTGAACGGCAGAGTTATAGGCGTAAAAATGGGTTGTGCTTCTACTGTGGTGATTCTGCTCATGTTATATCAGCATGCTCTAAACGCACAAAAAAGGTTGATAAGTCTTTTGCAATTGGCACTTTACAGTCTAAGTTTATTTTGTCTGTAACTTTGATCTGTTCATTATCATCTATTACCGTGGATGCCTATGTGGATTCTGGCGCTTCCTTGAGTCTTATGGATTTGTCCTTTGCCAGACGCTGTGGGTTTAGCCTAGAGCCTTTGGAAGTTCCTATCCCTCTGAAGGGTATCGACTCCACACCATTGGCTAGGAATAAACCACAATACTGGACACAAGTGACTATGTGTATGACTCCTGACCATCGGGAGGTGATTCGCTTCCTTGTGTTGCATAACTTGCATGATGTCTTAGTGCTTGGATTGCCATGGTTGCAAACTCATAATCCAGTCCTTGACTGGAAAACAATGTCTGTGTTAAGCTGGGGATGTCAGGGGGCTCATGGGGAAGTACCTTTGGTTTCCATTGCTTCATCTACTCCCTCTGAAATTCCGGCATTTTTGTCTGACTATTGTGATGTTTTTGAGGAGCCTAAACTTAGTTCTCTCCCCCCTCACAGGGATTGTGATTGCGCTATAGAATTGATTCCTGGCAGCAAGTTTCCCAAGGGTCGTTTGTTCAATCTGTCTGTGCCTGAGCATGCTGCTATGCGAGAGTATATTAAGGAGTCCTTGGAAAAGGGACATATCCGTCCATCCTCTTCCCCTTTAGGAGCAGGTTTTTTTTTCGTGGGTAAAAAAGATGGTTCCCTGAGGCCTTGTATTGATTATCGCCTGTTGAATAAGATTACAGTCAAATACCAGTATCCATTGCCACTATTGACTGATTTATTTGCTCGTATTAAAGGGGCAAAGTGGTTCTCTAAGATTGATCTTCGGGGTGTGTATAATTTGGTGCGGATTAAGCAGGGAGATGAGTGGAAAACTGCATTTAATACGCCCGAGGGCCATTTTGAGTATTTGGTAATGCCTTTTGGTCTTTCTAATGCCCCTTCAGTCTTTCAGTCCTTTATGCACGATATTTTCCGTGAATATCTGGATAAATTTATGATTGTGTATTTGGATGATATTTTGATTTTTTCGGATGACTGGGAGTCGCATGTTCTACAGGTTAGGAGGGTTTTTCAGGTTTTGCGGGCCAATTCTTTGTTTGTAAAGGGTTCAAAGTGTATTTTTGGGGTTCAGAAGATCTCTTTTTTGGGGTACATTTTTTCCCCTTCTTCTATTGAGATGGATCCTGTCAAGGTTCGGGCTATTTGTGATTGGACACAGCCTACTTCCCTGAAGAGTCTTCAGAAATTCTTGGGCTTTGCTAATTTCTATCGTCGATTTATAACTGGGTTTTCAAGTGTTGCTAAGCCTCTGACTGATTTGACTAAGAAGGGTGCTGATGTTGCCAATTGGTCCTCTGCGGCTGTGGAGGCCTTTCGGGAGCTTAAGCGCCGCTTTTCTTCTGCCCCTGTGTTGCGCCAGCCTGATGTTTCGCTCCCTTTTCAGGTCGAGGTTGATGCTTCCGAGATTGGAGCGGGGGCGGTTTTGTCGCAGAGAAGTCCCGATTGCTCAGTGATGAGACCATGTGCATTCTTCTCTCGAAAGTTTTCGCCCGCCGAGCGAAATTATGATGTCGGTAATCGGGAGCTCTTGGCCATGAAGTGGGCATTTGAGGAGTGGCGTCATTGGCTTGAGGGTGCTAGACATCAGGTGGTGGTCTTGACTGATCACAAGAATCTGATTTACCTTGAGTCTGCCAGGCGTCTGAATCCTAGACAGGCGCGCTGGTCGTTGTTTTTCTCCCGGTTTAATTTTGTGGTTTCATACTTGCCGGGTTCGAAAAATGTGAAGGCAGATGCCCTTTCTAGGAGTTTTGAGCCTGACTCCCCTGGTGATTCTGAGCCTACCGGTATCCTTAAGGATGGAGTGATTTTGTCTGCTGTCTCCCCAGACTTGCGACGTGCCTTGCAGGAGTTTCAGACTGATAGGCCTGATCGTTGTCCGCCTGGGAGACTGTTTGTTCCAGATGAGTGGACCAGTAGAGTCATCTCGGAGGTTCATTCTTCTGTGTTGACAGGCCACCCTGGAATCTTTGGTACCAGAGATTTGGTGGCCAGGTCCTTCTGGTGGCCTTCCCTGTCTCGGGATGTGCGTACTTTTGTACAGTCTTGTGATGTTTGTGCTCGGGCCAAGCCTTGCTGTTCTAGGGCTAGTGGATTGTTGTTGTCCCTGCCTATTCCGAAGAGGCCGTGGACGCACATCTCTATGGACTTTATCTCGGACCTTCCAGTTTCTCAGAAAATGTCCGTCATTTGGGTGGTTTGTGACCGTTTTTCTAAGATGGTTCATTTGGTACCCTTGCCCAAATTGCCTTCTTCATCGGAGTTGGTTCCTTTGTTTTTTCAGAATGTGGTTCGCTTACATGGTATCCCGGAGAACATCGTTTCTGACAGAGGATCTCAATTTGTGTCTAGGTTCTGGCGAGCGTTCTGTGCCAGGATGGGCATTGATTTGTCTTTTTCATCTGCGTTCCATCCTCAGACTAATGGCCAGACGGAGCGAACTAATCAGACTTTGGAGACTTATTTGAGGTGTTTTGTGTCTGCTGATCAGGATGATTGGGTCGCCTTTTTGCCGTTGGCAGAGTTTGCCCTCAATAATCGGGCCAGTTCTGCCACTCTGGTTTCTCCTTTCTTTTGCAATTCAGGGTTTCACCCTCGTTTTTCATCTGGCCAGGTGGAATCTTCGGATTGCCCTGGAGTGGACACTGTGGTGGATAGACTGCACCGGATTTGGAGTCATGTGGTGGACAATTTGAAGTTGTCTCAGGAGAAGACTCAGCAGTTTGCTAATCGTCATCGTCGTGTGGGTCATCGTCTTCGTGTTGGGGACTTGGTGTGGTTATCTTCTCGTTTTGTCCCTATGAAGGTCTCTTCTCCTAAGTTTAAACCTCGGTTCATAGGTCCTTATAAGATTTTGGAGATTCTTAATCCGGTATCTTTTCGTTTGGACCTACCAGCATCTTTCACCATTCATAATGTCTTCCATCGGTCGTTGTTGCGGAGGTACGAGGTACCGGTTGTTCCTTCTGTTGAGCCTCCTGCTCCTGTGCTGGTGGAGGGTGAATTGGAGTATGTTGTGGAGAAGATTTTGGACTCTCGCGTTTCCAGACGGAGACTTCAATATTTGGTTAAATGGAAGGGATACGGTCAGGAAGATAATTCTTGGGTGACTGCCTCTGATGTTCATGCCTCTGATTTGGTCCGCGCCTTTCATAGGGCGCATCCAGATCGCCCTGGTGGTTCTCATGAGGGTTCGGTGCCCCCTCCTTAAGGGGGGGGTACTGTTGTGAATTCTGTTTTTGGCTCCCTCTGGTGGCTACTGGTGGTACTGGCTTACTTTTGTCTTTTATTTCCAGTGCACCTGTTCCCATCAGGTATTGGGAGTTTCCTATTTAGTCTGGCTTTTCAGTCATTCTAGTGCCGGCAATCAATGTTACCAGAGTACCTCTGTTGTTTGCTACCTGCTCCAAGTCTGCAATTCAGCTAAGTTGGATCTTCTGCATTTTTTGTGTTTGTTTGTCCAGCACGCATTTATATACTCTTGCTGCTGGAAGCTCTAGTGATCTGAAATTACTACTCCGGTGTCATGAGTTGATATCGGAGTTAAAGTAATTTCAGGATGGCTTGTGAGGGTTTTTAGGTGACCGCGAAGTCCTCTTTTGTATCTTCTGCTATATAGTCAGAGGGCCTCTATTTGCTGAACCTATATTCATACTACGTACGTGTTTCCCTCTTACCTACCCATTATTATATGTGGGGGGCTACTATCACTTTTGGGGTTTCCCTGGAGGCAAGCCAGGTCTGTGTATTCCTCTACTAGGGGTAGCTAGATCTCCGGCTGGTGCGAGACGTCTAGGGATAAAACGTAGGCGCGCCCCCCGGCTACTATTAGTTGTGTGTTAGGTTCAGTATCGCGGTCATCTGAGATTCCATCATCCTCGAGCAGTCCGTTTTTGCCTAAGTCCCTGCCATTGGGAATCATGACACTGACTGACTGACTGACTTGCATTGGGTTTCGTGTTCCGGGACCGGAACCCGACTTTACAGTAGAATCGGCCGATTTCACACGATCCGACTTTTGAGAAGGTCGGGTTTCACAAAACCCAACTCGATCCTAAAAAAGCAAAAGTCGCTCAACCCTAGTCTTCACCATAGTGGAGTTTGGAGTGTGACTGTTTGAGATTGTGGACAGGTGTCTTTTACACTGATCACAAGTACTAACAGGCGCCATTACTACAGGTAATGAGTGGAGGACAGAGGAGCCTCTTAAAGAAGAAGTTACAGGTCTGTGAGAGCCAAAAATCTTGCATGTTTTTTTGGTGACCAAATACTTATTTTCCACCGTAATTTGCAAAATAAATCTTACCAAATCAGACAAGGTGATTTACCTATGATGTCAATTACAGGCCTCTCTCATCTTTATAAGTGGGAGAACTTGCACAATTGGTCGCTGACTAAATACTATTTTTCCCCACTGTATTTGGTGAGGGCTCCCACGTATTCACACACATCCTCCAATCATCCTCGCTCAGGATCACATTTACAACATTTTTAATATTTTATTAAGATGTAAAACAAACATGAAATTACAAAAAAAAAAAAAAGTATCGGAAGGAAATGGACAAACGGCAAAAGACAGATTTTATATTACAAACACATGTAAACTGTGCAAAGCGGACGATGGCCGAAATTCTACAGGACACCGGATGACGAGTTCAGGAGAAGTTTTATATAAAAATATACAAGTACAAAATGCCGATGTCCGAGCTACAAAACGGAAAGTCAAGCACAATACAAAATAGGTCGGTCGGGTCGTACAGTCGCGGAACGTGAGGAGGGTCCGCACCACGACGACTACTGAAAAACATCTGATTACTACGGCAGAGCGAAATGGAAAAGTCCGGAACCCCACTATTCGGTCTATAGAAGTTTAGGGCGATGAAAGTGGGGGGGATCCCAATGATTCGGCTGTAAAGTTATAAAAAACATCTGAGAATGTAACTAATATCACAAGTAAATTACATGGAAACCACAGCATAGCTTAAAGCGATATTACCCCAGAAAGCGAAATACCGTAATTCCCTATCTATAGGGTAGAAATCTTGCTGTTCGTTGGGGTTCCTATCACTGAGACGCCCAGCGATCCTGAGAATGGAGATCTGCAACCTCGTCCTGAAAAGGAGAGCGGTGCGCATGCGTGTCCTCCGCTACAATCGTCCTATAGGACTGCCTAGTACAGCACTTGGATCTTTCTTCGTATGCTCAACCTTCACTCCATTCATTGTCTATGGGACTGCCTAGTACAGCACTCGGATGTTTCCATCAGTCTATGGAAGAAAGACGAATCGATCACTTGCCTATTTCTATCAGTCCCATATACAATGAATGAAGTGGAAGTGTGCATGCTCGGTCTCTGCTCCTTTCATTGTCTATGGGTCTGTGTAGTACAGAACTTGGCTATTTCCATCAGTCCCATAAAAAATGAATGAAGCGGAAGTGCGCATGTTCAGTCTATGCTTTTTCATTGTCTATGGGACTGCCTAGTGCAATGCTTGCATATTTCTGACGCATTGGAGCAGAGAGGTGCATGCTTGGACTTTGCTCCTTTCATTGTCTACGGGACTGCCTAGTACAGCACTCGGCTATTTCCATCCGTCCCATAGACAATGAATAGACCAAAGGTCCACATGCTCGATCTCTACTCCTTTCATTGTCTATGGAACTGCCTAGTACAATGCTTGGCTGTTTCCAGCAGTCCTACAGATAATGAATGTCGGGGAGCAGCGCCTGCACAGACACCTCTGCTTGATTCATTGTCTATGGGACTGACAAATAGCAGAGTGCTGTCCTCGGCATTCCCACACACAATGATGGTAGCAGAGGCATCTGTATTCTCTTGAGGATGAGGTTGCAGAGTCCCCTTCTTGGGATCACTTGGAGTTTGTCCTTCAGATAGGGGTTAATTAGATTTTTTGTGTGTGTGTTTTTTTTTTTTTTAGACTAAACCTTAAAGACTGCATTGGCTTTGTACTGGTATTTGTCAGTCCATACTATTCTCAAAAGACAAACCATGTTCTACCCATGACCTTTACCTCTGCACCCCCGCTAACTGCCCACCATGGTACTCCCAATCTCAACCAGGATTGGTAAAAGATTTTTTTTTTTTCTAAATAATTTGTATATAAGAAAAAAAAAAAAACCTTTTGCAATGTAAGAAGGTCACAAACTGGGGCTCAGGTAGGAGATGGCAGATACAATCTATGCCAAATGTAGCACTTTTATGTAGATAGAAAAAAGTAAAACTACTAAATTCTGCATTCGAGATGTCTACACATAGAAAAATATTCAGGAAATGAATGAGATGTGTCTCCTGTGGTTACATCCGGACATGTTCATCTGTCCCACCTTATGGCCCTTGCAGGAAGCTAGAAATACCTGCGTGGTACCCAGGAGGTGGTGGCCACCAGCATTGCTCTACAGCCCCAGACAGAACCATGGTGGAGACTTCTGCTGCGTCCAGTTGCCTTCCAGCCAGACAGAGGATTGTGAGAAGGAGATGGATGGACAACTCCTTAGACACAGCCCAATTATTATCTTCTAAATCAAGAAATTAATCCAAACGCCACCTTTTAAATGAACGAAAATAAATACTCCGACATAGCTAGTGGAATAGTAAGTAAAAGTAAGAAAGATGGTAACTTTCCCGATTATCCACATCACTGCTGTAAACAATGTAGAAATCCCTGGTGGTCTAGGAAGGTGAAAAGTGTAAGGGAGACCTTTCTGGTGAACGGTAATATCTAATGAATTAATGGAGACATTGCTGGTGGTCTACGCTGGAAGAGGATTTGATGGAAACATCTATGGTGGTTTAAGGTAAATGAGTTGAAGGAGATATTGTTGGTGGTCTACAGTAGAGGAAGAGTTGATGGAGACATGTCTGGTGGTCTACAGTAGAGGAAGAGTTGATGGAGACATGTCTGGTGGTCTGCAGTAGAGGAAGAGTTGATGGAGACATGTCTGGTGGTCTACAGTAGAGGAAGTTGTTGATGGAGACATGTCTGGTGGTCTACAGTAGAGGAAGAGTTGATGGAGACATGTCTGGTGGTCTACAGTAGAGGAAGAGTTGATGAGACAAGGCTGGTGGTCTATGGAAGATGATTTTATGTACACATGGCTGGTGGTCTACAGTAGAGAAAAAAATGAAGGAGACTGCTGGTGGTCTATGATGGAGGAGTTGATGGAGTCATGGATGGTGATCTGTGGTAGAGGAGGAGACATGGTTTGCGAAGAATGGTTTCTAATGAATTAATCGACACTTTGCTGATGGTCTAAGGTAGAGGAGACATTAATGGAGACATGGCTGGTGCTCTGTATTCGAAAAGGAGTTGATGGCAATATGGCTGGTGGTCTACAGTAGAGGAGGAGTTGACGGAGACATGGCTGGTGGTCTACGGGAGAGGAGGAGTTGACGGAGACATGGCTGGTGGTCTACGGGAGAGGAGGAGTTGACGGAGACATGGCTGGTGGTCTACGGGAGAGGAGGAGTTGACGGAGACATGGCTGGTGGTCTACGGGAGAGGAGGAGTTGACGGAGACATGGCTGGTGGTCTACGGGAGAGGAGGAGTTGATGGTGACATGGCTAGTGGTCTACGGAAGAGGAGGAGTTGATGGAGAAATCGATGGTGGTCTGTGGTTGAGGTGGAGTTGATAGTGACATGGCTGGTGGTCTATGGTAGAGGAGGAGTTGATGGAGAAATCGATGGTGGTCTGTGGTTGAGGTGGAGTTGATGGTGACATGGCTGGTGGTCTACGGAAGAGGAGGAGTTGATGGAGAAATCGATGGTGGTCTGTGGTTGAGGTGGAGTTGATGGTGACATGGCTGGTGGTCTATGGTAGAGGATTGGGACTGTGGACATTTCCAGTTAAATATAAAGCTTCTAAGTCGGCTTATTATAGCACCAGAATACAGCAGAAAAGACAATTATGACGACTTAAAGGGAGGATGTAGGAAAAAATAATCTGCATAGAATTCCCCTGTTAATGGAAATGGTCCTCTTTAAACCGAAAACATTAAAAAAAAAAATGTGTAATGCAATGTTTGACAGCGGCCTTCTATAAAACCTGTACATCTCTAATCATGGTCTGGGGTGTGCTACCGCCACCGCCTTGTTAATTACGCAAATGCACATTAAAAGGGAGTTGACAACTTTTTTCATTAGAAATTTTTCCTTTAAAAATAATTAAAAAAAAAAATTGACCTCCAGCGATCAGCTATGATCTGTGAAGAGAAAAAAAAAAAAAATATATATATATATAAGTGCTCAATTTCCCTACAGCGCCGCCGGAGGAGAAATGAAGCATTACAAAATTCTTGGAATAAAAGGATGTATCTGGTCCTCCAGAGCGGGATGCTTTTTTGCATTTTCTCTCCTTTCAACCTTTGGAAGGAAGGGGCCTAAAACAAGTCTGTGCAGGATGGAGAGAAAGTCCACTCTATAGCAAAATAACCTAGAGATCACTTCTCAATTCCCACGATGGCCATTCAGACAGGAGATGACGGCAAATGCTGCAAGACCAACAAAATGAGGTCCGGTACCATGAGGAATGCAATAAGAGCTGGGCAACTCCAAAGTTAGGGAAAAACATAGTTATGCAAAACCGAGTCCTCGGAAAATAAATAGCTGCTAATGACCGGTCACGGGGTGGACAAAAGGATCTATGACATCGTCCGGTTTCTCAATGACCATTTTGGGCTGGTTGTGCGGAAAAGGCACGCATTTCTCATACACGAGTCTGCTCTCCGCGCAATACAAACTTCTTTTAGAAGATTCTTTTTGGTTTTTCTGGCTTTCTTGTAACAGACATGGAAAGACAAGGATTGCAGATTGTCCTCTGAGTGCAAAAGTCGTCCTTTCTCCCATCAGAATAAAAAACGAACAAACCTAAGAATGTGTCCATTCCTATTTGGTGCCACAAGTGTTAATGTTTTTCCCATCCGATGCGTCTTCCACCAGCGACACGTGATAGTCTGTAGAGAGGGTGAAGTGAGAGATGCAGCCTATAAGGCCTCCGATATATTGCCGATTGGTGTGTGACGCGATCTCCTTCATCCCACCTGGAATCCAAAACCAAACATCGTTACTTACAGGGGTCATGAAATGTAGCATACCTTAATGTTTTTTTTCTCCAAGTTCTTCAAAATGGCACAAATGTTTGATGAGTATTGCACAAAATCAAAACTGCTCTTTACTTTTGCCTTTAAACTTTTTTCCAAAGTTCTTAAAACAAAAAAGTTGTAAAAAGTGCAGTGCAGACAAAAAATAAAATCGCTCCGGGAGGGGGGACTGAAGTAAAAGTGCACAAAAACGGTGTGAACTTCTTAAAAACTGCAATTCATGAATTGGTCAAAAACATCTAGAAGCCACGAAAGCCTGCCCAAAATGACAAACAAACCAGATAAAAAAACAGACAAACGTGAAATAGACTTTAAAATAGGCACAAGTTACAAAAGTAACGAGGCACAAATGTAATAATGGATCAACTCTAAAAGTTTTACATTTTCTGTGTAATCTCCACTTATGAAGTATAAAAATCAAATACGAAATTAGATTAATGCAAAAAAACTGAAAAATGCTACCAAAACTTGCACAAATAACTATGAAAGTATAATGAATGCTAATGTTACATAAAAAAGACGTCGTCGATGTAGCGCCCGCATGTTCAATAACTTAACAGTCAACCTTGGTAATATGAAAAATGTGTTCAGATATATGTTTACACGTCACTGACAATATTCAGGATAGGGATCAGTAACAGAGACCACCACTGAGGGGTGAGACCACCACATCTCCTTGCTGCTGTACAGACCTACCATTGACACTCGCCACATGCATGAAGGCCTCGCAGTGGCACCAATACTTTTCATATTAAGTTGTCGGGTTTATTAGAAGTAAATGGAGTTGTAGATACTGTTGGGTTTTAGTATTTGTGATCAAACTTAAATTATAAGAGCCGATAGCGTCACTCACCAACATATAGGTCTCCGTTAATATTCAGCTGACGCATTAATCCTGGAGATTTTCCCGTTCTTGCTCCATAGTCATCCACAGTTACCTTTCCTGACTGACCGTCACTGAAACAGAAAATTTATTTAGTATCTGGTTAGATACTTCACGTGTGTTTGCAAATAATTCTATCATATACATTCGCCATTATGCCACGCTCGCACCAGTGTTGTCTATGTCCATCAATGTCCATGTACATAAAGGGGCCACATAACTGCCAATATGGAGGAGCAGGAGGTGATCGGTGACCTGTACCTCTGCTAATACACCCCATAAACATTAGAAGTTTGCACCCCAATGGATTTGCGGGTTTCAGGGAAAGTCATCTGATGTGTATAACAAGATCGAAGATTATAACATTCTCTTACCGTACGGCCTTCACTCGATGCCATCTGCCGTCATTAAAGGTTCCATTGACCATAACTGACACCATTCCGCTGCCCAAATTATAACTATGGAGAGAAGAACCAAAGGGAAGTGTTACTGGATCCCTCCTGTCATTCCTCCCTGTAAATAATGCATTGATCTTTTGGTTTTATTGAAAATTGCGGATCCATAATATAAAGTAGTCAGTGGGATTTCAGAACCATCAAGGAGATTTCAAAATGTATTGGTCCTCCAGCAAAACTTCCCTAGCCTTCTAGTCATTCTGTCTCAAAAGAAGACATTGGTATTACAAAATAGAATATGATATCTGCCGGTCCTGGTACAAATGCATTAAAGCCCAGGAAAATTCTAATTTGTTTCCTATAAACCTTAATATGGAGCAGAGGTTCATTCTACAATACTGAGCTCCAAACCATAGCAATAGCTTTAGAAAAATAGTGTCTACCAGCAAACAGAGATACATGATAAGATCCTGTCTGTAGCCACCACTAGGGGGAGCTCCCTGTATACAGAGATGCATGATAGGATAAGATCCTGTCTGCAGCCACCACTAGGGGGAGCTCCCTGTATACAGAGATACATGATAAGATCCTGTCTGCAGCCACCACTAGGGGGAGCTCCCTATACACAGAGATACATGATAAGGTCCTCTCTGCAGCCATCACTAGGGGGAGCTCCCTGTACACAGAGATACATGATAAGATCCTGTCTGCAGCCACCAGTAGAGGGAGCTCCCTGTATACAGAGATACATGATAAGATTCTGTCTGCAGCCACCACTAGGGGGAGCTCCCTGTATACAGAGATACATGATAAGATCCTGTCTGCAGTCACCACTAGGGGGAGCTCCCTGTATACAGAGATACATGATAAGATCCTGTCTGCAGTCACCACTAGGGGGAGCTCCCTGTATACAGAGATACATGATAAGATCCTGTCTGCAGTCACCACTAGAGGGAGCTCCCTGTATACAGAGATACATGATAAGATTCTGTCTGCAGCCACCACTAGGGGGAGCTCCCTGTATACAGAGATACATGATAAGATCCTGTCTGCAGTCACCACTAGGGGGAGCTCCCTGTATACAGAGATACATGACATGATAAGATTCTGTCTGCAGACACCACTAGGGGGAGCTCCCTGTATACAGAGATACATGACATAAGATCCTGTCTGCAGTCACCACTAGGGGGAGCTCCCTGTATACAGAGATACATGATAAGATCCTGTCTGCAGTCACCACTAGAGGGAGCTCCCTTTATACAGAGATACATGATAAGATTCTGTCTGCAGTCACCGCTAGGGGGAGCTCCCTGTATACAGAGATACATGATAAGATCCTGTCTGCAGTCACCACTAGAGGGAGCTCCCTGTATACAGAGATACATGATAAGATTCTGTCTGCAGTCACCACTAGGGGGAGCTCCCTGTATACAGAGATACATGACATAAGATCCTGTCTGCAGTCACCACTAGGGGGAGCTCCCTGTATACAGAGATACATGATAAGATCCTGTCTTTAGTCACCACTAGAGGGAGCTCCCTGTATACAGAGATACATGATAAGATCCTGTCTGCAGCCACCACTAGGGGGAGCTCCCTGTATACAGAGATACATGATAAGATCCTGTCTGCAGTCACCACTAGAGGGAGCTCCCTGTATACAGAGATACATGATAAGATTCTGTCTGCAGTCACCACTAGGGGGAGCTCCCTGTATACAGAGATACATGACATAAGATCCTGTCTGCAGTCACCACTAGGGGGAGCTCCCTGTATACAGAGATACATGATAAGATCCTGTCTTTAGTCACCACTAGAGGGAGCTCCCTGTATACAGAGATACATGATAAGATCCTGTCTGCAGTCACCACTAGGGGGAGCTCCCTGTATACAGAGATACATGATAAGATCCTGTCTGCAGCCACCACTAGGGGGAGCTCCCTGTATACAGAGATACATGATAAGATCCTGTCTGCAGTCACCACTAGAGGGAGCTCCCTTTATACAGAGATACATGATAAGATTCTGTCTGCAGCCACCACTAGGGGGAGCTCCCTGTATACAGAGATACATGATAAGATCCTGTCTGCAGTCACCACTAGAGGGAGCTCCCTGTATACAGAGATACATGATAAGATTCTGTCTGCAGTCACCACTAGGGGGAGCTCCCTGTATACAGAGATACATGATAAGATCCTGTCTGCAGCCACCACTAGGGGGAGCTCCCTGTATACAGAGATACATGATAAGATTCTGTCTGCAGCCACCACTAGGGGGAGCTCCCTGTATACAGAGATACATGACATAAGATCCTGTCTGCAGCCACCACTAGGGGGAGCTCCCTGTATACAGAGATACATGATAAGATTCTGTCTGCAGTCACCGCTAGGGGGAGCTCCCTGTATACAGAGATACATGATAAGATCCTGTCTGCAGCCACCACTAGGGGGAGCTCCCTGTATGCAGGTCTTATAATCTGTACTAGCTGTATACAGTACAGTATCAGTAGTGAGCTACATGGAAGAATAGGTATACCGAGGTGATCATATAGTACAGAACATTTGGGGCCAAAAGTTTTCAGACTGAGAGAAGTTTTGTTTTTCACATTTTGCCTCTTCAGTATTTTTCGCTCTTTTAGTCGGATGTTTCTCTGGTTACTTACGGACAATTATAACATTCTATAACTTTTTACACTTTTATTGACATCCATGAAGTTTCTGTGACTCCTCAATATTCCCAGCGCTGTCCCTTCTGCCCCCTATTCTCCAGACTTCTGCCCTTCTCCCCGACAGCTGGATATCGGCTTCTGGGCAGCCCCCGACTGATGGCCGCCCGTTCTTGTCTCATCAGACCTCAGAGTTATCACAAATTCTGGTCTTTGTTTGTCGCTTTTTGATAGTTCTCCACAGGTTGTCAGTTAGGAGTTTCCATCCGTGGTCCAAAAATATCAATATTTTGCTCCCCGATCCACTTAGTTCTCACTTTTCCTTGTGACTTGGTCTCCATCCTGCTGGAGAAAGCATCATCACCACTTTGTCCTAGATGATTGGAGAAGTTGCTCTTGGAGGAGGTTTAGATCCCGTTCTTTATTATTGTCCATGTTCTTAGGTAAATTGTTAGTGACCCTCTCCATGGATGAGAAGCCCCCACACATGAAGGGTCTCAGGAGGCTTTACTGCAGTCAGACACAGGACTCATGGCAGCGTTGACTTTTGTCCTCCAGACAATCATTCTTCTGGATGTCCCAAACAGTCTGAAGGGCCTTCATCATGGAAAATAAGTTTTACCCCATCTTCTGAAGTCCGGTCCCTGCACTTCATGCAGAATGTCAGTCTTTGATGGTTTTCTTGGAGAGAAGTGTCTTATGTGTTGCATTTTCTTAATCCCAGGCAGCCTCCCAAGTCCTTCTCCTCACTGTGCAGTGACACGTGCCTGCTGCCATTCCAGGGCAAGCTCCGCACTGGTGTAGAACGCAGTGACACCTGCCTGCTGCCATTCTAGGGCAAGCTCCGCACTGGTGTAGAACGCAGTGACACCTGCCTGCTGCCATTCCAGGGCAAGCTCCGCACTGGTGTAGAACGCATTGACACCTGCCTGCTGCCATTCCAGGGCAAGCTCTGCACTGGTGAAGAACGCAGTGACACCGGCCTGCTGCCATTCCAGGGCAAGCTCTGCACTGGTGTAGAACGCATTGACACCTGCCTGCTGCCATTCCAGGGCAAGCTCCGCACTGGTGTAGAACGCATTGACACCTGCCTGCTGCCATTCCAGGGCAAGCTCTGCACTGGTGAAGAACGCAGTGACACCTGCCTGCTGCCATTCCAGGGCAAGCTCTGCACTGGTGTAGAACGCAGTGACACCGGCCTGCTGCCATTCCAGGGCAAGCTCCGCACTGGTGAAGAACGGAGTGACACCAGCCTGCTGCCATTCCAGGGCAAGCTCCGCACTGGTGTAGAACGCAGTGACACCTGCCTGCTGCCATTCCAGGGCAAGCTCCGCACTGGTGAAGAACGCAGTGACACCAGCCTGCTGCCATTCCAGGGCAAGCTCCGCACTGGTGTAGAACGCAGTGACGCCTGCCTGCTGCCATTCCAGGGCAAGCTCCGCACTGGTGTAGAACGCAGTGACGCCTGCCTGCTGCCATTCCAGGGCAAGCTCCGCACTGGTGTAGAACGCAGTGACGCCTGCCTGCTGCCATTCCAGGGCAAGCTCCGCACTGGTGTAGAACGCAGTGACGCCTGCCTGCTGCCATTCCAGGGCAAGCTCCGCACTGGTGAAGAACCGACCCCGTAGCTGAATCCTCTTTAGGAGATGGTCCTGGCATGTGCTGGATATTCTTGACTATCCCCGAAGCCAATCTTACAACAACTGTCCCTTTCGATTTGAAGTTCTAGATGATGAATGTATAAATGCCATTCATCTGATCATTTTTCATAACAATCGAGAGTTTAAGGCAAAATTGCAGCTAAGAAAACAGAAGCGGCAAACTTTGTGAAACCTTTAGTCCCTGATTGTACAGAGAGTCAGCACCGATTTACCTGAACATCAGGTTTCCTTCCTGAAGGCCCAATGAGATAAAGTCGCTGTTTGGCCTCATGGGGCTGTCCCCCCTCCACATGAGCAGCCCATCCTTCACGGTGGTCTTGAATCTCATGAAAATGTTTGTTCGAGATCCGGAAACTCTGGAAAACATAAAAAAAAATAGTGATGATGAATATATGAACTGCAGACGCCATACTGCAAAGCACAGACTGCAGCAGCCACCACTAGGGGGAGCATACACTTCCAGACTTGTACTCCTAAGCTCCCCCTAGTGGTGGCAAAATAGCCCCAAATTAATCAATTAGTAAATTTTGACACCTCTATATATATTGTTCTAAAGGCAGAAAATGAAATCAGAACCGCACAGACAGAGTGACCGGTGACGCTCACCTTTTCAGGATTTCCCGGCTGTCGTAAATGAGATAACTTCGCCCAATGAACTGTGGAATCTCGATGGCCTCTGTAATGACTAAGAACAGGTCATGTCACGTTACATTACCTCTACTGGTCATTTTGGGGGTCGGTTTATAAAATTTCCCCTCCCCCCCCCCCACAAGTGTACTACATGCATTAACTGACCCGGCGATCATCTGATCACCGCAGGGCTGGGGTCTCTACCCAATCTGTAATGAAAGGACCAGAGGGGGAGCTACTGCCCTCCATGCTGGGTAATACAGTGGAAGACCCTCCGAGCCCCTATATGACGTGGAGAGGGGTCGTCCTCAGCAGACGGAGGGAGCAAAGCTCTTACTCTACTTACTATTGATGCAGTAGTTCCCACACTCTGCAGGCAGTTGGCAAAAAACAAGAACATTGACAATCAGAGAAGAAGCTCAGCGCCGGCATAGAACGTATCTATACTCCATCTAATACATAGATCATGCCCAGACAATATTTGGTTTTTTCTAGGATTATAGTCCGGTATATGAGTGACCAATTATACCAGACGGGTGATAATAATCATCAATTTAATATGTAAGGTGAAACAAAGCCATAAACGAAAACAGCTGCGTAGGAGGCTTAAAACTGGGTGAGGAACAGACAAACTCTACTACAAAGGTGAGGCTGTGGAAGACAGATACATCAGCACAGCAACAAGACACAAGGTAGTTATACTGCATCAGCAGGGGCTCTCCCAGGCAAGGATTTCACAGCAGACTGTACATCCACATTATATACACCTATACCAGTATACCCCAACACGTGAAGATTCCCCTCCGGGGTAAATACGTCACAGTATATGACATTACTGATTGTATTCTCCTACTAGATAATATAGGAATTACATCTAATAAAGTATCACTCCTTATATTCATGTCATCCTCCTCCTGCTTTATTTTAATCATTCATATGGTTCCATAGATATGAACCTTTTAATTTTGGGCTACTTTTTATATTATCTACCAATTGGGCTGTGCTTAGAGTGTAATACTACAGAGAAGCCCCGCCCCCGAGGATCCTGTGAGCCATGCCCCTTGGGAAAAGAGTTTAAAAAGAACAAAAAGAAAGACGGAATAAACATTGGAGCAGCGGGAATAAAATAAAGGAGGACACTACTCACTGGGTAATGGCCGAGTGCGTCACAATCTAAGCCCAGACCTACAATCACACGGGCACAATGCGTTTTTACCTTTCTGACAGTTCTTGCCATCAAAGCCCAGGGGGCAGTCACAGTCATAGCTGTCGTGTTTGGGTCTACAGCTCCCATCGTTGGCGCACGGCACATTGGCGCAGGGATGGAGAGCGTTTACAATGTTCACCCCAGAAGTCAGACCGTGCACGAGGTTCACCATCCTGTCATTGAGTATTAGCTGCAAGCAAAAAAAAGCTGTATCAATATAAAGGTTTTAATTATATATAATAGCACATGCCGACCACTAGAGGGAGCTCCTATTTGTAATAGCACATGATGACCACTAGAGGGAACTCCTATTTGTAATAGCACATGATGACCACTAGAGGGAGCTCCTATTTGTAATAGTACATGCCGACCACTAGAGGGAGCTCCTATTTGTAATAGCACATGATGACCACTAGAGGGAGCTCCTATTTGTAATAGCACATGATGACCACTAGAGGGAACTCCTATTTGTAATAGTACATGCCGACCACTAGAGGGAGCTCCTATTTGTAATAGCACATGCCGACCACTAGAGGGAGCTCCTATTTGTAATAGTACATGCCGACCACTAGAGGGAGCTCCTATTTGTAATAGCACATGATGACCACTAGAGGGAGCTCCTATTTGTAATAGCACATGATGACCACTAGAGGGAGCTCCTATTTGTAATAGCACATGATGACCACTAGAGGGAGCTCCTATTTGTAATAGCACATGATGACCACTAGAGGAAGCTCCTATTTGTAATAGTACATGCCGACCACTAGAGGGAGCTCCTATTTGTAATAGCACATGATGACCACTAGAGGGAGCTCCTATTTGTAATAGTACATGCCGACCACTAGAGGGAGCTCTTATTTGTAATAGTACATGATGACCACTAGAGGGAGCTCCTATCTGTAATAGTACATGCCGACCACTAGAGGGCGCTCCTATTTGTAATAGTACATGCCGACCACTAGAGGAAGCTCCTATTTGTAATAGTACATGATGACCACTAGAGGGAGCTCCTATTTGTAATAGTACATGCCGACCACTAGAGGGCGCTCCTATCTGTAATAGTACATGCCGACCACTAGAGGGAGCTCCTATTTGTAATAGTACATGCCGACCACTAGAGGGAGCTCCTATCTGTAATAGCACATGATGACCACTAGAGGGAGCTCCTATCTGTAATAGTACATGCCGACCACTAGAGGAAGCTCCTATTTGTAATAGAACATGATGACCACTAGAGGGAGCTCCTATTTGTAATAGCACATGATGACCACTAGAGGGAGCTCCTATTTGTAATAGTACATGCCGACCACTAGAGGGAGCTCCTATTTGTAATAGCACATGCCGACCACTAGAGGGAGCTCCTATTTGTAATAGCACATGATGACCACTAGAGGGAGCTCCTATTTGTAATAGCACATGATGACCACTAGAGGGAGCTCCTATTTGTAATAGTACATGCCGACCACTAGAGGGAGCTCCTATTTGTAATAGCACATGATGACCACTAGAGGGAGCTCCTATCTGTAATAGTACATGCCGACCACTAGAGGGAGCTCCTATCTGTAATAGCACATGATGACCACTAGAGGGAGCTCCTATCTGTAATAGCACATGATGACCACTAGAGGGAGCTCCTATTTGTAATAGCACATGATGACCACTAGAGGGAGCTCCTATTTGTAATAGTACATGCCGACCACTAGAGGGAGCTCCTATTTGTAATAGCACATGACGACCACTAGAGGGAGCTCCTATTTGTAAGAGTACATGCCGACCACTAGAGGGAGCTCCTATTTGTAATAGCACATGCCGACCACTAGAGGGAGCTCCTATTTGTAATAGCACATGATGACCACTAGAGGGAGCTCCTATCTGTAATAGTACATGCCGACCACTAGAGGGAGCTCCTATCTGTAATAGCACATGATGACCACTAGAGGGAGCTCCTATCTGTAATAGCACATGATGACCACTAGAGGGAGCTCCTATCTGTAATAGTACATGCCGACCACTAGAGGGAGCTCCTATTTGTAATAGCACATGCCGACCACTAGAGGGAGCTCCTATTTGTAATAGCACATGATGACCACTAGAGGGAGCTCCTATTTGTAATAGTACATGCCGACCACTAGAGGGAGCTCCTATTTGTAGTAGCACATGCCGACCACTAGAGGGAGCTCCTATTTGTAATAGCACATGATGACCACTAGAGGGAGCTCCTATTTGTAATAGCACATGACGACCACTAGAGGGAGCTCCTATTTGTAAGAGTACATGCCGACCACTAGAGGGCGCTCCTATTTGTAATAGTACATGCCGACCACTAGAGGGAGCTCCTATTTGTAATAGCACATGCCGACCACTAGAGGGAGCTCCTATTTGTAATAGCACATGCCGACCACTAGAGGACGCTCCTATTTGTAATAGTACATGCCGACCACTAGAGGGAGCTCCTATTTGTAAGAGTACATGCCGACCACTAGAGGGATCTCCTATTTGTAATAGTACATGCCGACCACTAGAGGGAGCTCCTATTTGTAATAGCACATGATGACCACTAGAGGGAGCTCCTATTTGTAATAGTACATGCCGACCACTAGAGGGAGCTCCTATTTGTAATAGCACATGATGACCACTAGAGGGAGCTCCTATTTGTAATAGCACATGATGACCACTAGAGGGAGCTCCTATTTGTAATAGCACATGATGACCACTAGAGGGAGCTCCTATTTGTAATAGCACATGATGACCACTAGAGGGAGCTCCTATTTGTAATAGCACATGCCGACCACTAGAGGGAGCTCCTATTTGTAAGAGTACATGCCGACCACTAGAGGGAGCTCCTATTTGTAATAGTACATGCCGACCACTAGAGGGAGCTCCTATTTGTAATAGCACATGATGACCACTAGAGGGAGCTCCTATTTGTAATAGCACATGATGACCACTAGAGGGAGCTCCTATTTGTAATAGCACATGATGACCACTAGAGGGAGCTCCTATTTGTAATAGCACATGCCGACCACTAGAGGGAGCTCCTATTTGTAATAGCACATGCTCTCCACTTGAGGGAGCTCCTATTTGTAATAGTACATACAAACCAGAAGAGGAGGTTCCTATTTGTAACTGCACGTCGACCACTAGAGGGAGCTTTTATGTGTAATACAACATGCTCACCACTAGAGGGAGCTCCTGTAATACTGTAAGGGGTTACCAGGACTGATGTGCGCCCCAACCCCTATAATTCAATTATTACTGTATACGTGACTGTGTATTTATGTAAAGTAACGTTGCTGTCACTGTACTGCATTTATATAGGGAAAGTGCAGTATTCCTTTTTGGCCACTAGATGGGGGCATTATAGTGACCGAGTTGTAAATAGGTATTCTGTGTAGCAAATAGTTAAACTTAGGAGGGGCACGGTGGATAAGGCAGGGAGGACTTCCTGACAGAAGGCAGTTGGGGCCAGGGCGTCCGTGCAGCTCACTTGGGCTAGCCAGCCCTGGGCAACACCGTGCCACACAATGTTGGAGAAGCATAAGGCCCAGCCATACAGCATCCTTGACCAGTACCTCATCGGAAGGAGCAACAGCATCAGTGCTAGAGGTGCAGTATTAGTGGGACTGCAGTTGCTAGGGGAGGCTAAGCAGTACGGGCAGGTCGCTCATCATGTGGCAGCTTATTGCGTGGGCTAACATCCTCAGAACCGGGGCGAAACAGCTGAGGGAGTCCCCAGACGGACTAAGGCTGAGCAGAGGGGACGCTGCGGGACCGAAAGGTACGGTCCGTCCCGTAAGCGGGCTTAGCGATGGAGAGAGAAGGACAGAAGAGGAGTTGCATGTTGTGAAACCTGATGTTGATGCTGGAAAGAATGTGGATATGCTGTGTACCGAACCAAATAAAGCTGTTATTGTTAAAGATGAGCTGGACTGTGTCTATCTTTGTGCGATGCCGTCTACAAAGCATCAATGGCAGTCCAGGGTGGACCATGATGGCATGGAGACCCAGAACACAGGTATGCCGAAGGAAAGGCAGTACTGTACTGTGGGAAGAGGCCGGGGCATGATACAGGGATTACTATCAGCCATGACTACCGCCCTGGCTGACCCCAACACTACTATGTGCCGGCCATTAGAAGGAGCGCTGAAGTTTAATGACAATTGCTAGGGAGTTCCAGTATGGCTACACAGTGGCTCAGTGGTTAGCACTTGTTACTTTGCAACTCTGGGGTCTAGAGGGAGCTCTAACGTGTAGAACCATATCTGTCCAAAAAGAGAAACTCAGGAATGTAATATTGCATACTGACCACTAGAGGCAGTATTGCATACACTTCAGTCCAGGTTTGGCTTGAAAGTCCGCAGTCGCACAGCCCTAAGTGCGGCAGGAACCTCCGGGTACAGTCCGACTAGACATGTGCAGCCTTGCTCAATACACGAGGCTGGACACATCTAATTGGAATGTGGTCAGGACTGCAGACTATTGTGACAAACCTGACCAACCCCTTTAACGGTGACACCCGGAGAGTTGAAGAGTCTGCTCAGTTTCTGGAGCCTTTAGAAATGGTAATTAGGCAATGGTGCTATTTCCCTAAGGCCTTGTCCAAGATGAAGATATTGATGCCCTATCATCAATCAGATAGGGGGGATCTGACATCTAACACCATCACTGATCAGCTTTTGGCAACTCCTACAGATGTACAGTGTATAGAGCCAGAACACAGCGCCGTATGATGTGTAGTGGCCATCCTCGGTACTGCAGCTCAGCTCCTATTCAAGTGAGTGTGATCTTACCTGCAGTACTGAGAATGGCCACTACACAGTGAGTGGAGCAGTATTTTCTGGCTCCATAAACTGCACTTATGACAATTCCAGGACCTGCTGACAGCTGTTCATGGAGATGTCAGGTGTCTTATCTTAGTCCTGATTAACCCTTTAAACATTGCCCAGCTTCCCTTCCCATAGCTAACAAGTTACATGATAACTTTCCATAGACTTTCTGCGACCACCAGGGGGAGCTCCTACAAAACTCAATAATAAACCCTCTGTGAGCTCCCTCTAGTGGTGGCAGAAAGAACTTTAGAATAATCATTAACAAAATTTCTCACTTTCTGAATACTTCCACTAAACGGCCGTAGGACTCCGGAGTTTTTCTTCACCGTATCGTAATCAGGAACGCCACCGATATAGATGTCACGATTACACTTGATTTGGGTGAAACCTCCCTGGAAAATGAAATAATTGATATTAAAAATAATAATAATAATAATCTTTATTTATATAGCTCCAACATTAAATAAATATTTACTATTATTAGGAAAGTAGATACAATGTATCCAGTGCGGACAATGCTGTGACTCCAGAATGATACATTGAAACAAACCAGCAGAGAGATCTGTTCCGCTGCTACTGATCTGTTCAGCTCACAGAGCATTGTCTGCACTGGATACATTGTATCAGTCTGGAGTCACAGAGCATTGTCTGCACTGGATACATTGTAACAGTCTGGAGTCACATAGCATTGTCTGCTCTGGATACATTGTATCAGTCTGGAGTCACAGAGCATTGTCCGCACTGGATACATTGTATCAGTCTGGAGTCACAGAGCATTGTCCGCACTGGATACACTGTGTCAGTCTGGAGTCACAGAGCATTGTCTGCACTGGATACATTGTATCAGTCTGGAGTCACAGAGCATTGTCCGCACTGGATACATTGTATCAGTCTGGAGTCACAGAGCATTGTCCGCACTGGATACATTGTATCAGTCTGGAGTCACAGAGCATTGTCTGCACTGGATACATTGTATCAGTCTGGAGTCACAGAACATTGTCTGCACTGGATACATTGTATCAGTCTGGAGTCACAGAGCATTGTCTGCACTGGATACATTGTATCAGTCTGGAGTCACAGAGCATTGTCTGCACTGGATACATTGTATCAGTCTGGAGAGATAGAGCATTGTCCGCACTGGATACATTGTATCAGTCTGGAGTCACAGAGCATTGTCTGCACTGGATACATTGTATCAGTCTGGAGTCACAGAGCATTGTCCGCACTGGATACATTGTATCAGTCTGGAGTCACAGAGCATTGTCCGCACTGGATACATTGTATCAGTCTGGAGTCACAGAGCATTGTCCGCACTGGATACATTGTATCAGTCTGGAGTCACAGAGCATTGTCCGCACTGGATACATTGTATCAGTCTGGAGTCACAGAACATTGTCCGCACTGGATACATTGTATCAGTCTGGAGTCACAGAGCATTGTCTGCACTGGATACATTGTATCAGTCTGGAGTCACAGAGCATTGTCCGCACTGGGTACATTGTATCAGTCTGAAGTCACAGAGCATTGTCTGCACTGGATACATTGTATCAGTCTGGAGTCACAGAGCATTGTCTGCACTGGATACATTGTATCAGTCTGAAGTCACAGAGCATTGTCTACACTGGATACATTGGGCCACCGATTTGGGCTAGAAAACTACGAAGTCCATATTGTGAATTTCCATCGATAGATCTGTCAACCACTGTAAGTGCTAGCAGCTAAACACAAAGTGCAGATTTCTCTGGAACCGTGTGGAACAACTAGTACAAATTTGGTATCAATAGAAAGCTAATTTCAATACAAGATGAATGATGTGGGTGCCGTTACTCTGCTAGGTTGTCCAGGGAAGATATAATAATAAGTTAGGCTGGCAAATCTGTAACTTTGTGGGAAAGGGGAGGGCGGTGGTAACTCAGCCCCTTTAGTGATGTCACAAGCCTGCAGGTATTAGTGACTGCACTCCACCCAACCTTCAGTCTTGTCTGATGAACTGGGAAATTTGGCTTCGCCTACCAGCCTGGTTAGCCTGAAATGACTTAAGCAAAATGTGAGTTTTATCTTTCTTTAATCCCTGTTTATTTTATAATTGCTGTACATACTTTGTCTCATATTGTTAAATCTTGATATACCTTTTATAAACACTGCCTAATCTTTTTATAGAGTAAAAGTTATAATATTTACTAGTTTCGTTCCCTTGTTCTAAAACGTACCCTAAGTCTTTTGAAGTTAATTAAGCTACTAATTTGGGTTGGCTCTGAACCCCTCTCCTGTGAGAAATCTGAGCTGGTGGCAGCGAAGTGTGTTCTGGGCTAGGTGGGTGCCACTGGCAGCGACGGAACGGGATTTTATAAGCTATTGTCTGGCTGCGGCCTGAACATTTGTAATTCCCTCGCTGCAGCGTGCCTGCTAGCCAGTCCACAGTGAAGTGGCCCGTCCGGCGACTAATTATCCTAGGTGTAGTTCCCTGACTGACCTAAGGGTAAAGGGGGCGCCAGAGAGCTGCAAGTTCCGAAGCGGAACTGGAAAGCGGGATATACATAAATCCCTGCAGTTCTTGATATTGTAGCAGCAGTGGGATAACTAAAATAAGCCCCTGCAGTAAATTGATAGGTCAATAGCCTTGTTTGTGTTTTCATCACATTGTAGCAGTGGAGGGATAACTAAGATAAGCCCCTGCACATGTGATAGCCGTGTGCTGGCCAATGGTCACCCCCGATTTGTGACATAGTGGTGTCAGCATGGTGTGAATCGTGACATTTTGGTCACTCTCTGAGTCCGTTCTCCCTCTTACAGACATAGCTTCCATTCATGACACAGATGCTGCTGCCTCTTTTTTTGACACCACAATAACAGCAACACTCGATTCGGCCGCCCCGCTCATGCATAGCAAAACTCGTACAATCAACAGGCAGCCCTGGCTGACCAGCCAGACCAAAGAACTGAGACGGGCTTCCAGAGTCGCTGAGTGGAGATGGAAGCGATCCCGCTCTGCCGACCACTACACTGCATACAAGCAGTCCCTCACCAGCATCAAGTCCACGCTCACTGCCGCAAAACAAACTTACTTCTCATCTCTCATATCCTCCCTGTCTCAACCCTAAACAGCTTTTCAACACTTTCAATTCTCTCCTCCGTCCCCCAGCACCTCCACCCTCCCCTCTCATTTCTGCTGAAGACTTTGCCTCTTTCTTTAAACAGAAGATCGATACGATCAGAGAAAGCTTTGGCCCACAGCGCCCACTGCCCCTCTTAGCTGCTCAACCCTGCTCCTCCAAAACCAGCTTCTCCACCATGACAGAAGATCAGCTCTCCACCCTCCTGTCAAGATCACACCTCACCACCTGCCCGCTCGACCCGCTCCCATCCCACCTCATCCCTAGCCTTTCCACAGTCTTCATCCCAACCCTAACGCACCTCTTCAACCTCTCACTCACAACAGGTGTCTTCCCCTCATCCTTCAAACATGCCAAGATCACACCCATCCTCAAAAAGCCCTCCCTGACCCATCCTCTGTGACTAGCTATCCCCCGATATCTCTTCTCCCCTATGCCTCCAAATTACTGGAGTAACACATCCATCTTGAACTGTCCTCCCACCTCTCCTCCTGCTCCCTCTTTGATCGATTACAATCTGGCTTCCGTCCCCATCACTCAACTGCCCTAACTAAAGTCACCAATGACCTACTAACTGCCAGGAACAAGCGACACTACTCTGTCCTCCTTCTCCTGGACCTGTCTTCTGCCTTTGACACTGTGGACCACTCCCTTCTGCTACAGATCCTCTCATCTCTTGGCATCACAGACTTGGCCCTATCCTGGATCTCATCATATCTAACAGACCGGACATTCAGTGTCTCCCACTCGCACACCACCTCCTCACTTCGCCCCTTGTCTGTCGGTGTTCCTCAAGGCTCTGTTCTAGGACCCCTACTCTTCTCCATCTACACCTTCGGTCTGGGACAGCTCATAGAATCCCACGGTATGCAGAATCATCTCTACGCCGATGACACTCAGATCTACCTAATCGGACCTGACCTCACCTCCTTACTTACCAAAATCCCACACTGTCTGTCTGCTATCTCAGCCTTCTTTTCTGCTCGCTTTCTAAAACTGAACATGGACAAAGCAGAATTCATCATCTTTCCCCATCTCACTCTACCCCTCCACCAGACCTATCCATCAATGTCAATGGCTGCTCACTTTCCCCAGTCCCACACGCTCGGTGCCTCGGGGTGATCCTCGACTCTGCCCTCTCTTTCAAGCCACATATCCAAGCCCTTACCCTCCTCCTGCCGCCTCAAACTCAAAATATTTCCTGGATCCGCGCATTCCTTGACCACAAAAACACTAGTGCATGCCCTTATCATCTCCCACCTTGACTACTGCAACCTCCTACTCTCTGGCCTCCCCTCTAGCACTCTGGCACACCTCCAATCCATCCTACACTCTGCTGCCCGACTAATCTACCTGTCTCCCCGCTATTCCCCGGCCTCTCCCCTATGCCAAGCCCTTCACTGGCTTCCTATCGCCCAGAGACTCCAGTTCAAAACTCTTACAATGACCTACAAAGCCATCCACAACCTGTCTCCTCATACATCTGTGACCTCATCTCCCTGTACCTACCAACACGCAACCTCCGATCCTCTCAAGATCTCCTTCTCTACTCCCCTCTCATCTCTTCTTCCCACAACCGCATCCAAGACTTCTCCCGTGCTTCCCCCATACTCGGGAACTCTCTACCCCAGCACATCAGACTCTCAACTACCATAGAAACCTTCAAAAAGAACCTGAAGACTCACCTCTTCCGACAAGCCTACAGCCTGCAGTGATCCTGAACCTACTGAACCGCAGCACGACCAGCTCTGCCCTCTCCTAGTGTATCATCACCCATCCCTTGTAGATTGTGAGCCCTCGCGGGCAGGGTCCTCCCTCCTTTATGTACCCGTGTGCCTTGTTTTTTGCTCATGTTTAATGTACTTGTCTATATTTGCCCCATTTTCACATGTAAAGCGCCATGGAATAAATGGCACTATATAAATGTATAATAATAATAATAATAATAATAAATAATAATCTGAATGGAAACAACTGTTCTCATTTACTGACAAGCAGCAGATGTTTTTACATTGAAATCTAAAAGTCTATTAAAAAGTTGTGGAACTTTTCATGTAGAGAAAGAAGAAATCCCACCTCGGACATCCCCTCCACCTGCTTCTGGCTGTCCACCTGCAGGAGGCCGTTCCTAGCTGTCCTGGAGACTCGCGCTTCATGCCACTGGCCGAGGGTTACAGGATTTTCGCTTCTGAAATCAGAAAATGAGGCTCAAGATCACGTACAGAACATTGGAAGAAAGGTTTCATCACTTAATAAATGCAAAAGCTGTTTGTTTTTTTACAGTCGCTCACATTATCTCAGTAAACAGCAATACCGGATACAAATCTGCCCTCTAGTGGCCGCACAGAGTAATACCAGATACAAATCTGCCCTCTAGTGGACACACACAGTAATACCGGATACAAATCTGCCCTCTAGTGGCCACACACAGCAATACCAGATACAAATCTGCCCTCTAGTGGACACACACAGTAATACCGGATACAAATCTGCCGTCTAGTGGCCGCACACAGTAATACCGGATACAAATCTGCCCTCTAGTGGCCGCACACAGTAATACCAGATACAAATCTGCCCTCTAGTGGCCGCACACAGTAATACCAGATACAAATCTGCCCTCTAGTGGCCGCACACACTAATACCGGATACAAATCTGCCCTCTAGTGGCCGCACACACTAATACCGGATACAAATCTGCCCTCTAGTGGCCGCACACAGTAATACCAGATACAAATCTGCCCTCTAGTGGCCGCACACAGTAATACCGGATACAAATCTGCCCTCTAGTGGCCGCACACACTAATACCGGATACAAATCTGCCCTCTAGTGGCCGCACACAGTAATACCGGATACAAATCTGCCCTCTAGTGGCCGCACACACTAATACCGGATACAAATCTGCCCTCTAGTGGCCGCACACAGTAATACCAGATACAAATCTGCCCTCTAGTGGCCGTACACAGTAATACCAGATACAAATCTGCCCTCTAGTGGCCACACACAGTAATACCGGATACAAATCTGCCCTCTAGTGGCCGCACACAGTAATACCAGATACAAATCTGCCCTCTAGTGGCCGCACACACTAATACCGGATACAAATCTGTCCTCTAGTGGCCGCACACAGTAATACCGGATACAAATCTGCCCTCTAGTGGCCGCACACAGTAATACCAGATACAAATCTGCCCTCTAGTGGCCGCACACAGTAATACCGGATACAAATCTGCCCTCTAGTGGCCGCACACACTAATACCGGATACAAATCTGCCCTCTAGTGGCCGCACACAGTAATACCAGATACAAATCTGCCCTCTAGTGGCCGTACACAGTAATACCAGATACAAATCTGCCCTCTAGTGGCCACACACAGTAATACCGGATACAAATCTGCCCTCTAGTGGCCGCACACAGTAATACCAGATACAAATCTGCCCTCTAGTGGCCGCACACAGTAATACCAGATACAAATCTGCCCTCTAGTGGCCACACACAGTAATACCGGATACAAATCTGCCCTCTAGTGGCCGCACACAGCAATACTGGATACAAATCTGCCCTCTAGTGGACGCATAGAGTAATACCAGATACAAATCTGCCCTCTAGTGGACGCATAGAGTAATACCGGATACAAATCTGCCCTCTAATGGCCGCACACAGTAATACCGGATACAAATCTGCCCTCTAGTGGCCACACACAGCAATACCGGATACAAATCTGCCCTCTAGTGGACGCACACAGTAATACCGGATACAAATCTGTCCTCTAGTTGCTGCACACAGTAATACCGGATACAAATCTGCCCTCTAGTGGCCACACATAGTAATACCGGATACAAATCTGCCCTCTAGTGGACGCACAGAGTAATACCGGATACAAATCTGCCCTCTAGTGGCCGCACACAGTAATACCGGATACAAATCTGTCCTCTAGTTGCTGCACACAGTAATACCGGATACAAATCTGCCCTCTAGTGGACGCACAGAGTAATACCGGATACAAATCTGCCCTCTAGTGGCCGCACACAGTAATCCCGGACACAAATCTGCCCTCTAGTGGCCGCACTTGGTACCTGAAAATTTGTAACATTACTTCTGAAATAGATGAAAGGGAATTCTGTCATCCGGATCTTCATTAAAACTACTCTTTATTGTAGAAAATAAATGAAAAAGTTGCGAGTCCAGTGCCGACTATAACTGGCTAAAGGCAGCAATCAAACTCTGAAACACGTCTAATAGTCATAGTCGGTATTGGACCTGCGACTTTTACATTTTTCTACAATAAAGAGTCGAGTTTTAATGAAGATCCAGATGTTTGAATTCCCTTTTTTCTAGTTGTTTGATCCTTCATTTATGGGTCAGTCGACTTTTCCTTCTTTTTCACTATTACTTCTGAAATGGGTAAAATTCCAAAGCGGTTGTAAAAAGGAACATAAAAATTATTCTGATCTTGAGAACGGAGGGATTTTGAATATTATAATTTACCGCTGAGAATCAGCGGTGGTCGGTCTCGCAGGCAAAGAGCACAGTGCTTACAAGCTCGATGATGATATAGAGCTTGTGAGCGCTGCTCCGGGGCTGGCCGATTCAATGGATCTTGTCATTTTCACTCCACTGTCGAGCGCCCAGTTCGGGCCGGTGGCTCAGCCATGCGGCTGTTCTGGACTGTCAATCATCAGAACTGGACCATCCCCCGACAAGCAGAGAATCAGGAGGTTGTGCAGACAGAAGATGAGACGACCCCTTTAATTGTGGGAACAGCTGACTGATAACATGTAGGAGATGAGCTAGAGGTTGAAATAATTATTTCCTCGGGTTGCAAAAAAAAAAAAAGAGTCATTTCAGGTTTGAAGGAACAAAAAACACAGAAATTGTCCAAAATGACTGTCTGCAGCAGGAGCCTCCCCCCTCTGAACAAGATTGCTAAGCCATCCCCATTGCTAAGCCATCCCCCTCCATTATCGATCGCAGTCTGTGCTCTGTGGATTGTAGGAGACGTTGGATACAAAAAAAGACAAAAAGTGCAAAAAAGTTAGCGCCCCACACACTCACCGTATCATGGCCGTGCCTGAGCCGCAGTCAAACCTGAAGACCACGTAGCCTTCCACCATGGCGATGGATATGAAGTCCCTGCTGTCCTTGTCGTAGCTGTAGAGGATGGTGCCGTCGTCCGCATCCGGCCGGAACGTCATGTCGAGCTCCATGAAGGAGAGGTAATGGTGCGGCTCAAACGGCCATCGAGTCACGGCGTAGGAGCGGGCAGACTCATTGAACTGGGGGACGGCCAGGACGAAGGCTGCGAGGAGGGAAGGAACGGACGTGAGACAAGGGTTTATACAGGATAGGAAAGACATGGCAACGGCGCCACATCTGTCCACAGGACGTGTCTGGTACTGCAGCTAAAATGAAGGAGGCTGAGCTGTAATACCGCATACAACCTGTGGACAGGGGTGGCGCTGTTAGCGGAGGAAAGCAGCTGAGTCTTTCTAACCCTTTAAGATAGGCTTTAAAAGAGTTAAAGGAGACTTTCAGATTCTTTGTAGATCCCTGCTTGCTGTCAGTGAATGAGAACACTCGGGTCATATTGTACATAACCGGTCCCGCTCTCAGGTGATACAATGTATCCAGTGCAGACAATGCTCTGTGAGCTAAACACATCAGCAGCCGCTGCACAGATCTCTGCTGGGTTGTTACAATGTATCAGTTTTCCAATGATCAGGACTATTCCTCATGACCACAGCGCCTCTAGTGGCCAGACATCGCCTTACAGGATGTCCCTAACTATGTCTCTGTTACTCTGCGTGTCCTCGAGTTTTGGCACCAAGGTGGTTTCCTTTTTTTTTTTCCATATTGACATGTTGGGGGGGGCTTTTCCTCCCTCTACTTATTTCCCAGAGTGCATTGCCTCCATAAATCAGCTAGATCTCCTCAGTGCCTCAAGCTGAAGTGGGTTCTCACCAGACCATGCACCTGCAATGGGGGTCTTCGAGAAAGAGGACGCCGACTTTCTTGGTTCCCTTCTCTTTGTTACTTTGTGGCTACAACATGTGTCGGACGTCCCTCTCTCACATTAGGGGGAATCAATAATGGGTTAATTAATCACAAAGAGCATGGAGTGGAAACAAGCGCAGTACACTGCCGTCCTAGGTGGCTGATCTCCGGACGCTCGCTCTTCCAGGACGGGCAACGAGACATCAGGGGTTAAACTCTGACTGTCTAAAAAAAAACATTTGTAAACTTTTGGGTTTTCGTGTATATGGGACGGCGCTCCGCCGGCCTCACCTTCCTCACAGTGACGCCCCTGAAATCCAACGGGACACAGACACATGTAGGAGTCCGCTGACCTGGAGGTGCAAGTCCCACCATTGACACAAGAAGCCTCGTCACAGACCCCGATGCTGCAGTCACCTGTGTAGTAACGACGGGCGGGCGGGTTACGGCGCAGCAGATGATTAATGGGGGCGGACAAGTTACCGGAGGGTCACTCACCCACGTCCGCTCCGCTCAGAGCCTTCCCCAGCGGCCACTGCCTCATGTCCACGTTCCTGCCGTTCACAGACAGAGACTGGACGCAGCCCCTGAACCCCCGGTTGGTCCCGGATGATTTTACCAGCCAGTAAATGTTTGGTGCTCCGCCGACATAGAAGGGGGTCCGGAAGGTGATCTTACTGTACTGACCCTGGTGGAGGAGAACACAAACCCAAATCTTTATATAATACTATAAATGAGATTTAGGGGCCACACTATAGACTCAGATCTTACCGGAGATCTCCCAGACACCCCAGCTCCGTTATCAAGCTTGATCCATCCATTAAGACCTTCTCTGTACAGAGTCACAATGTGCCAAGCACCGGGTTTAATTTTACTGTCACTGGTGATGACTGCAGTCCCAGTACCACAATTATACCTGGAAAAGAAAAGGTTAATTTTACAAAAATTCTCTCTGCAGTCACCACTAGGGGGAGCTCCCTGTATACAGAGATACATGATAATATCCTGTCTGCAGCCACCACTAGGGGGAGCTCCCTGTATACAGAGATACATGATAAGATTCTGTCTGCAGCCACCACTAGGGGGAGCTCCCTGTATACAGAGATACATGATAATATCCTGTCTGCAGCCACCACTAGGGGGAGCTCCCTGTATACAGAGATACATGATAAGATCGTGTCTGCAGCCACCACTAGGGGGAGCTCCCTGTATACAGAGATACATGATAAGATCCTGTCTGCAGCCACCACTAGGGGGAGCTCCCTGTATACAGAGATACATGATAAGATCGTGTCTGCAGCCACCACTAGGGGGAGCTCCCTGTATACAGAGATACATGATAAGATCCTGTCTGCAGCCACCACTAGGGGGAGCTCCCTGTATACAGAGATACATGATAAGATCCTGTCTGCAGCCACCACTAGGGTGAGCTCCCTGTATACAGAGATACATGATAAGATTCTGTCTGCAGCCACCACTAGGGGGATCTCCCTGTATACAGAGATATATGATAAGATCCTATCTGCAGCCACCACTAGGGGGAGCTCCCTGTATACAGAGATATATGATAAGATCCTGTCTGCAGCCACCACTAGGGGGAGCTCCCTGTATACAGAGATATATGATAAGATCCTGTCTGCAGCCACCACTAGGGGGAGCTCCCTGTATACAGAGATACATGATAAGATCCTGTCTGCAGCCACCACTAGGGGGAGCTCCCTGTATACAGAGATACATGATAAGATCCTGTCTGCAGCCACCACTAGGGGGAGCTCCCTGTATACAGAGATACAGGATAAGATCCTGTCTGCAGTCACCACTAGGGGGAGCTCCCTGTATACAGAGATACATGATAAGATCCTGTCTGCAGCCACCACTAGGGGGAGCTCCCTGTATACAGAGATACATGATAAGATCCTGTCTGCAGCCACCACTAGGGGGAGCTTCCTATATACAGAGATACATGATAAGATCCTGTCTGCAGACACCACTAGGGGGAGCTCCCTGTGTATAGAGATACATGATAAGATCCTGTCTGCAGTCACCACTAGGGGGAGCTCCCTGTATACAGAGATACATGATAAGATCCTGTCTGCAGTCACCACTAGGGGGAGCTCCCTGTATACAGAGATACATGATAAGATCCTGTCTGCAGTCACCACTAGGGGCAGCTCCCTGTATACAGAGATACATGATAAGATCCTGTCTGCAGTCACCACTAGGGGGAGCTCCCTGTATACAGAGATACATGATAAGATCCTGTCTGCAGCCACCACTAGGGGGAGCTCCCTGTATACAGAGATACATGATAAGATCCGGTCTGCAGTCACCACTAGGGGGAGCTCCCTGTATACAGAGATACATGATAAGATTCTGCATACAACCACCACTAGGGGGAGCTCACTTAAAGTTTTTACTTTGAACTCATTAATAGCACAGTACGCAGTGAGCTCCCTCTAGTGATTGTACAGGTAACTACAATTTTACTACGTCAATCTCTGTGGATAGGAGATTGTATCAGGAAAATGAAGCTCCAACTGATATGAAGATGCAGTATTTTAAGATTTCAGCTTAGAACTTTTAACCTGAATTGGATTAGTAAAATTAACGCACTTTTCCTTTCTAAAACCATCTTTAATCAGCTGCAAAGTGTCGTATTTCGGTGACTTACCGGAGCTGAACCGTCCTGCGAATGATGGCCAATGACATAAAATCTCCCCGGCCGTACTCGTTTTCTCCACAGTAGAGAAGCAAGCCATCGTCACCATCAGCCTGAGGATCAACATGGACACATGAGGTTCTGCCCGCAAAGGCAATCACTGAAGACGGAGCATTAGAGCAGCCGTACTGCGGTACAACTCCGGCTGATGGTTTCCATTTATTAGCTGAATTGTGAATGCAGCTCCGGAGTATAATGCAAATTGCAAAAACAACGGCAATATATGCATATAAATATAGAGAAATATTCTATAAGTGACATGCAGGGACGTAAGTTAAGTGATGTACGTCCTAGCTATATACAGTAATTATATATATATATATATACTGTGCACATTGGTTCAATACTAATCGCCCCAGGGGTCTTGCACTGAGTGACACCTGTCCGGGCTTACCTTAAATTCCACAGTGATCAGGAAGGTGTGATATGAGTTTTTCAGTGGCTCAAATGTCATATAGGAGTGACCGTAAAACTGGGGGTACTGGACGTTAATATCTGGAAAAAAAATATCTTGTGTTAAATTTGCATTTTTTTCCCTTCTGGTCATAAACTAAACTTAATATCTCTAAACAGGTTAAAATTGTTGCTCCGATTCCTGGTGTACAATATTTATATTAGACCCAGAATTAAATACCCTCTATGGACATAAAAGATAATATTCTGGCTACCTGCAGCCACCACTAGGGGGAGCTGAAGAGCGCACCATATACTGTTTATCCCAAGCTCCCTCTAGTGGCAGCAGTATGTATGAACGTGATCTATGTGTGTTATTGTGTGCGCACATTTATGTACATGTCTAAGCGGCACTATTTATGTGCACAGTATAGCTGTGCCAATTATGAATACGGTTTAGTGCTACAAATATTGAGTATGGCATATTAATTCTATTTCTCCATTACCAGTAATATGTATGGCATAGCAGTACTATTTAAGTGTTTAGTATAGCAGTGTTATTTCGGTCTGCAGTATAGCAGTACTAACTGTATGCATTACATAGCAGCACAATTATTGTGTATGAGATAGCGGCTCTATTTTATTGTAAGTTACAGCAGTGTTTCATCTGTGTATAGTGTACAAGTGCCAATAATGTGAACAGTTTAGCGGTACTAATAATGTGCACTATTTCAGTGTTTGGTATAGCAGTGTTTTTTCTGTGTACAGTATACCAGTATAAATTATCTGTACTACATTGAAGTACAATTATCGTCTATAACATAGCATAGTAGGGCAACTATTATAAATGGTATATAAGTAATATTTAAGTGATTGGCACAGCTGTATTTTTTCTGGACACAGTATAGCAGTACCAATTGTGTGTATTGCACAGCAGTACAATAATTATTGTGTATGGGATAGGGGTACAATTCAAATGTAAGTTACAGCAGTGTTATTTCTGTGTAGTGACAATTATGCGTGCAGTTTAGTTGTGCTAACATTGTGTATGGCATAGCAGTACTATTTAAGTGTACGATATATCAGTATTTTTCCTGTGTACAGATCAACAGTATTAATTATGCGTACGATATACAAGAAAAATTATTGTCTGTGACATAGTTGTACTTGGTGTGACAATGTAATTTCTGCACACAGTAAAAAAGCAATTATTGTATCGTATAGCAGTACTATTTAGGTGTATGGTATGGCAGCACTAGTTAAGTGTTTGGTGCAGCAGTGTTTTTTCTGTGTACGGTATAGAAATATCAGTTATTTTTTACTGTCAGGCAGTACAATTATTGTGTATGGGAGAGCGGTTTTATTTATGTGTATGATATAGGTGTATTATTTACATGTTAAAAAGAAAACCATAAGTTACAACCTTCACAAATGCAACTTTCCCTCCTGACTGGTGATTGACCACTGATTCAATTTGCCTTTCAGGAGGCAGAAAAGGTTATGAGACTGATGTTACATTGTCAGCACTTTATGGCGGCACAGTTACTCTCCATTATATAAGCACAATACGTTTCATCATTATTTCATTATTGACTAGGAAATGCAGCCGATGCCTCCGGGGAAGGTCATATGCGCGCATCATACATACAACGCGCCCCTGGGCGGTGGGAGAGAGGATACCCACCGCTATACCCACATTGATTAAACGAGGAGCGCACGGCAGGTCAATCTAACCGCATGTGATTAAATGGGGCCAAGCGGCAATACCAGACACATATTTGAAATACCGAAATACAGTGCAAAAATAAAAATTTTTAAAGTGACAGTGTACATACCGCCATACAGTTCTTGAAAAAATACCACCATACTGTGACCACATAATAGATCCCATAATGCATTGCTCTCTGATTACAGGAAAGAAGAAGCTTCATACATAACGAGAGAAGAAGTTCAGATAAAGCAGAGGAAAGGATCAGTAAAGTTAGGAACCTACCATGTGCACACGTGTCTCCTCCTTTCCCGAGGTTACAGTGGCATTGTGAGCCCCCGCGGTCATAATCATTAAGACAGAAGCTGTCGGCTGGACAGACGGTCTCCTCACAGGTCAGGTCAAAGAGCCGAGGAGGAGAAACCATGACTTTTTTCCTAGGTGGTCGAATGGTGGTGGCTTTACTAGTGGTGGTGGCTTTACTAGTGGTGGTGGCTTTAGTAGTAGTGGTCGTAGCTGGAGGACTTGATGGTTTTGTCACAGATGCCGATGTTACGGGGACAGCGGTTGTGGTCGTTTTCAAAGGGACTATCTTTGTGTAGGTCCCTGGGGTCATCTTAGTTTCTAGCATAAACTTCTTGTTTCCTCCTCGGATGCGTGAGAGCGGTTTGACCTATGGAGACATTAACAAAGAACCTAAGAGATCGCTAAATAGAAAAAGCAAAGTCCCCATAACTGGAGGTAGGGGCAAGTCACGGGTCACAGACCACTCAGGGAGGACTGAAGCCCCGTCATCGAGCATCCAGTCTTCTCACTAAACAGATCCTGAAGTATATGGAGGCTTCTTCTCAGGCAATGATTCAATGAAATAACTATCATTCTGGCCAGAAGGAAGAGGCGTCCATGAGCAGGTGGCTGTTTCGGGGTTAGGATGATATGAGAAGGCTTCTTCCTTCCGGTGGAGAGCTTATTTGTCATTTACAGTTCAGAAGCTTGTTTGGCCAACAGCGAATCCTCCAAACAAAAGCATCTGAGCATTCATGTGTCCTCAACTAGGAGAGAGGAGTAAGCGGCTGCTAGACACCTCTAGGGGTGACTTATCCTACCGGAGAACAAGGACCTGGGCAAATCAAACTCCAGCTGGCTGAGCCTTCTCTGCCAGTCGTGGTGACTTTACTGGTGGCGGTGGCTTTACTAGTAGCGGTGGCTCTACTAGAGGTGGTGGCCTTATTAGAGGTGGTGGCTCTACTAGAGGTGGTGGCCTTATTAGAGGTGGTGGCTTTACTAGAGGTGGTGGCCTTACTAGAGGTGGTGGCCTTATTAGAGGTGGTGGCCTTACTAGAGGTGGTGGCCTTACTAGAGGTGGTGGCCTTACTAGAGGTGGTGGCTTTACTAGTGGTGCTGGCTTTACTAGAGGTGGTGGCTTTACTAGAGGTGGTGGCTTTACTAGTAGCGGTGGCTTTACTAGTGGATGTGGCTTTACTAGTGGTGGTGGCTTTACTAGTAGCGGTGGCTTTACTAGTGGATGTGGCTTTACTAGTGGTGGTGGCTTTACGAGTAGCGGTGGCTTTACTAGTAGATGTAGCTTTACTAGTTGTGGTACTTTACTAGTGGAGGTGGTTTTACTTGCTTTAGTCGCTTTATTAGTTGTGGCGACTTTACTAGTAGCGGTGGCTTTATTAGTAGCAGTGGCTTTACTATTGGATGTGGATTTACTAGTAGCAGTGGTTTTAGTAGTAGTGGTTTTACTAGTGGAGGTGGCTTTACTAGTAGCAGTGGCTTTACTAGTTGTGGTGGCTTTACTAGTGGATGTGGATTTACTAGTAGCAGTGGTTTTAGTAGTGGAGGTGGCTTTACTAGTAGCAGTGGTTTTAGTAGTAGCGGTGGCTTTACTAGTAGCGGTGGCTTTACTAGTTGTGGTGGCTTTACTAGTGGATGTGGATTTACTAGCAGCAGTGGTTTTAGTAGTAGCGGTGGCTTTACTAGTAGCGGTGGCTTTACTAGTTGTGGTGGTTTTAGTAGTGGAGGTGGCTTTACTAGTAGCAGTGGTTTTAGTAGTAACGGTGGCTTTACTAGTAGCGGTGGCTTTACTAGTAGCGGTGGCTTTACTAATGGTGGTGACTTTACTAGTAGCAGTGGTTTTAGTAATAGCAGTGGCTTTACCAGTTGTAGTGGCTTTACTAGTAGCAGTGGCTTTACTAGTGGCTCCATCACTGGACCTATAGTGCTGCCGGAGACCTTGCTGTTAGGTCGACATTCCCTTTAAAAGTGTTTACATAGTAGAAAGTTAAAGATGGGGATCAACAGAGGATTCCTTAGATAATGGTTTTGGATCCCAGAAAACCCCTTTCAATTCTCAACCGGTCACATAATAATAAAACAAAGCAAACGAATAATTTGCCATAAACTTACATCATCAATATAAATATCGTAATCGGAGTCATCAATGTTGTATCCATCATCATCAATGATCCTGGGCTCTGTAACGTATCCGTCAATGTATCCTCCAGATCCCAGCTCATCGCTCCCTGCAATGGAAGAGACAAAGATGAAAAATTACTCTAATGATCTGTAGAGAGCACAGAGTATAAAGAAGCTGAGGAGCTTATATATGTGGACAATTAGAATTGACTTCGGCCTTCATGTACAACCACTGCGCTAAATATCTGGCAAAACACGATGCTGATTGCTGGAAATTGTACTAGTGCCATAAAAAAATCATACAAATGGTGGAGTAGCAACCATTAGAGGGAGCGCAGCTACATACAGATTTATACAGTCACCACTAGAGGGAGCTCACTACATACAGATTTATCCAGCCACCACTAGGGGGAGCTCACTACATACAGATTTATCCAGCCACCACTAGGGGAGATCACTACATACAGATTTATACAGCCACCACTAGAGGGAGCTCACTACATACAGATTTATACAGTCACCACTAGGAGGAGCTCACTACATACAGATTATACAGCCACCACTAGGGGAGATCACTACATACAGATTTATACAGTCACCACTAGAGGGAGCTCACTACATACAGATTTATACAGCCACCACTAGAGGGAGCTCACTACATACAGATTTATACAGTCACTACTAGGAGGAGCTCACTACATACAGATTTATACAGTCACTACTAGGAGGAGCTCACTACATAGAGATATATACAGTCACCACTAGGAGGAGCTCATTACATACAGATTTATACAGCCACCACTAGGAGGAGCTCACTACATACAGATTTATACATCCACCACTAGAGGGAGATCACTACATACAGATTTATACAGTCACCACTAGGAGCCTGTGGAGGAAGGTGCTGTTCTGTTTGCTCCAGGAGAGTCACCAGTTTTTTTCACCCAGGAATTCCCCCCCTCTCTGATGCAGGAAAGAGAGGGGTGTAGTGGATGGACTGTGGGGCTGAGTCCCCTTCTCCCACCCCTCGGTCTAAGCCGGTGAGGGGTGGGAGCTCATTGCTACCGACAAAGAGGGTCACCAGATCTGGCAAGGCCCAAAACATGGAGGAGCCTAGGAAGACCCAGGAGGGCTGCAAAGCCCCTAAGGCTGAGGCGAGGGCCACTGCAGTGTCTCCTCCCGGAGATGAGCCGAGTACTCGCTGAGGTTCAGCGGCGGCGGTGCCGAAGGATTGGGGCACTAGGGCCGCACGGGAGCCGGTTACCAGCTATGGCTCCCGCGTCCATGCGTACCTCAGTAAGTTTGAGGAGGCTGGGAAGACCATCAGGAGACTCCGGGAGGAGCTGAAGGAGGTGAGGCAAGCTGCAAACAGAGCCTCCCGCACAGAGAAGTCTGCCCTAACAGCCAGGATATCCAGCCTGGGTGTGGTGAAATATGTGTGTATATATATATATCTATATGTGTGTAGTGACATATGTGTAGGGTTATATGTGTGTCTAGTGATAATGTAACATCTGTCCTGAAGGCAAGTCGCACCTAGGTGTTAACAGGTACTTCCTTGGGATTAGTAGACATTGTGTCTCCCTATCTCACCAGGAGGTCTAGCTAGGGCCGAGAAGAAAAGCAACATTTGGCACCTTCTAGGTCTTGGAGGGGAGACCCTAATTGTGGCCTGAGGGAATCTATCCCTGAGAACCTCTCCACAAGAGAGAATAATATATTCATTGGGGGCGCGGCCGTGGCCCAATCAAACAGGCAGCAGTTATGATATTGGCCTGAGGGGCCGGTCTAGAAACCTGACCTCAGACCAAAGTTATAAATTTAGGCTGCAGACAGAGAATTGTGTTCACATGTTGGGGGCAGCCTAAGAAGCTGATGTGATCCAATCTACATTCGTCCTACCCTCAGGGAGCAGAAGCAACTACCAGTTAGATAACTTCTGTAAGTTTCTCCTGTTTATTTTGATACTGTTTTGCATAAGTTGTATGTCTTTTTATTATCATATTTTTATACCTTTTCTTATTGTAAGCACTGACCCTTTTGTTATTAAAGTATAAAACTTTAACAAGTTGAATGTTCTAAAGAATCCATAGCCTAAAGGTGTGTGAGCCTTCTGAGTGATAGACATATTTTTATTAGTATTATTATTAGTCCGGGACTCATCGCCCGTGTATTCGATGAGTGGTGGCAGCGCGTATGAGCGGTAGTGTGGCCTGGGTCGGTGTGTGATTTATGCTCCCATTACAGCATGGGACAGAGGTTGAATGCTGGACTGAGAGTGGGGAGATAGATTAACCCTTGCAGGCACAACCCCAAGTCACGTGTGAGAGCAGGCACGTGACGAAGAAGTGACACCACGGAGAAGGAATCCGTGACACTGGGGATCTGCATTGAGGGCATGGAAGCCCGGAGAGCGGCAATATTGGACAACAGCGGGCCCTTCCGGGAAAAGCTAGAAAATGAGGACCGATTCCACAACATGGCTGCTGCAAAGGAGCCAGAGGGGTCTCGGCGTCCGACCCAGGTGGAGGAGGCGGACCATGAGGAGATGGAGGAGGCACCGTACCCACCTGGGGGCTTGGTAAGTGATCTCCAGGCCACACACAGCGGGATAGATCCAGTGCAGGTCCCACTCCCATCAGACAATAGTATTTCAGAGGATGATGGGGGTGATGCGGATGATAGCAGCGATAACAGCAGTAGTGGGGGTTGCCTCGTCTTGCAGCAGATCCGTCAGCTAGAGTCCCCAGTAAATTATGCCCACCTGAAGTTTGGGGATGAGGTCTGCGGGGACGAGGCAACCAGGAGGGGGAAAAAGAAAAGCAAAAAAAGGAAGAAAACATCGGAGGAGAGGTTGGTGGTGTTTGTCCCCCTTCCTGGGACCCCCTGGTCCCGCTGTGTGGAGCCCGCTACCCACCCCGGCCCGGGACCTGCAGTGGGTCGGACCCGGTGGTGAACTGCACACAGGAGCATGGAGATGGTCTGCAGGAGAGGCTGGAGCAACAGTCTGCAGCTGCCAGCACATGCTCTGCTGAAAAGCAGGGTGTGGTAATTAAACTCTGCAGTATCGCTCTTAAAGGGGCAGCTGCACTGCACATAGCAACAACCCCAGCAGAAAGCAGAAAAAAAAATGCAAACAAAAATGTAAATAAGAATGGAAGTGGTGCAAGTGGTGTGAATATTGTCTGTGATAATGGTGACGGGTCAGGAGCGGTTTCTGCTGGAGGTATGGTTGGTGTGAATGGTGCATATAGGGGCTGGTCCATCGTCCCCCTCACCTGCAGCCACCATTAGTTATGCGGCTGCTGCCGGTGGGGTGCCACAGGGGTCTTCCTCATCTCCGGACCCAGGGAATGAAGCTTTTTGCCGCCGTTTCCTGGAGGCCCTCAAAAAAGGGGAGCGGACGATCAATGTAGAGGGAAGAGAGGTGGCGTTGTCCTACTGGCTAGATAAGTTTGGTCTAGCTGCCTTCCAAGAGAAAAGGGGGGGGGGAAACCGTGTGGTCCCTCCCGACAGCCGGGCAGGGGGTCTCCAGTAGAAATGTGGTTTGTCTTCGCTGGAGGGGCGATGAGTCGTGTCCATCCAGGACAAATGTGGTGAAGCTCCTCATGAAGATGGACTTCAGGGCTATTGACATCTTTGCTCTGATACATCCTTTTGGGACCTCCACCTTTGATATCAGCTTTGTTCGGCCGGAGGGCTTGGAGCTCTTTTGGTCGAATTAGGAGCTGGTAAAAGAGGAGCCCGGCTGGCGAAGGTTCGCCGTGGAAGCAATTTCTCGCCAAAGTGGGCCGAAGAAAGTGACCGTTTTAACATGTAATGAGTCTCCTTCTGGCGTTGACATAATGACCTGGTTGAGCCGGTACGGCGAGGTTGTGGAGGTCCCTAAGAAGAACCGGGACGATTTTGGTATCTGGTCAGGTGGCTGGACCTTCATGGTAAAGTTGAAGCGTTCAGGTGGCACTGTCACCCACATCCCTTCCTCGGCTTTCCTGGGAAGGGATCGGATTCTGGTCTTCTACCAGGGGCAGCCGAAGGTATGCCACAGGTGCGGTGATCCTCGCCACTTCAGCGCGGGCTGCAAGGTGCAGAAATGTGCCTTGTGTGGCGAGGTGGGTCACCTCGCCGCATCCTGTGGTGTCATTCGATGTCACCTGTGTGGTGATCTAGGTCACCCATTCAGCCGCTGCCCTCGTTCCTTCTCTAATGCCATGGCCGGCCGGGCGGAGGGGAGCCGTGAGGAAGTTCCTGGCAGTGCAACTTCTGCAGAGGTTGGAGGTGGCAGCGGGGGAGGAGCTGAGGGGCCGATGAGGAATGGCAGGGCGAGGGGCCCCTCTTACCAGCGGAGGCAGGCAAGGCGTCAGGAGGGCAGGGGGCAGGAGGAGCCTCGGGAAACTGGGGTAATGGCTGCCCCCTCCTCCGAGGCGACAGCTCATGTCACTGAGGCCCCGGGGGAGGAAGCGGTGAATGAGGAGATCAGACGGATGGAGAATGAGGAAGTGGCTGATCTCTCAGATGCCTCTCAATATGAAAGTTTTGATGAGGATGGAGGGGAACAGCCAAAAGAAATGGGTGACAAGGGTACCAAGAGTGCCAAAAGTAAAAAAAAGAAGAAAAAAGGTGGAAAATCTTCTTCCCTGACCAAGGTGCCTAAGGAAGGTCCCACCGACTCCCCTCTGATCCCCCTCTCCAACCGGTTCCAAGCCCTTGACGATCCTGCTGAGACGGGAGTCGGGGGTGAGGTTCCGGAGGCAACATCGGGAGGGCCTTTGGGAGGCGGGGGAGTCCCTTCTCCAGGGGGTGTGTCTTCCTCGGGAGGTGGGGACGACCCTGGGTCCGGAGATGAGAAAGAGGTGGGAGGGATGGATACCTCTGTCTCTCTGAAAAGAAGAGGGGGGGCTTCATCGTCCGGAGATGAGCGGGCTAAGAAAAAGGGTGGGGGGAAGAAAAAGGCCATCTAACTCGATCACTCATGATGGCGGCACCCACCCCGTTGACTCTAGCGACCATTAATGTTGCTAGTATAAAGTCTGATGCGGCTAGATTTGCGGCCTTTGATTTTCTCACCCGATTTGAGGCTGAAATTTTGTTTTTGCAGGAGACCAGGCTTACCGATATGGGGGCCATACGCAAGGCGGAGAGCGAGTGGAGGTGCGGGTCTTCGTACTGGTCTCTTGCGGCCGAGCCGTGTAGCGGGGTGGCAGTCCTTTTTAAGACTGCATCGGTTGAATGCCGGAGAGTTATCGAGGTAGAAATGGGGAGGTGCCTGGTCTTAGACGTCTTCATGAGGGGACAGGAGCTTCGGCTCATTAACATCTATGGTCCGCAGTCAAAGTGGGACCGTAAATGTCTCTTCCTGAAGATTAAGCCCTATCTTTTTACGAGTCGGCAGGTGGTCTTTGGAGGTGACTTTAACACTGTCACAAGGCTTCGTGATAGGGGAGGCTCCATTGACCGGCTGGCTTATGATAGTAATACTCTTAATAGCATAGCTAGTGACGCTCGCCTGGTGGATGTCCACATCCGGCACACCCCAGGTCACTGTGGTTTAACCTTTCATAGAGGTAATTGTAGGTCTAGGATAGACAGGTTTTTTTTAAAGGAGGATGCTGTTGTGAAATTGGATTCTGGGCTCCCCCGGTGGCCACTTGTGGAATTGTACTTGTGTGCATCATCCCCTCTGTTCACCTGCTCCTATCAGGATGTGGGAGTCGCTATATAACCTTGCTCCTCTGTCAGTTTCATGCCGGTCAACAATGTAATCAGAAGCCTTTCTGTGCATGTTCCTGCTACTAGACAACTCCCAGCTAAGTTGGACTTTTGTCCTTGTGTGTTTTTGCATTTTGTTCCTGTTCACAGCTGCTGTTTCGTTACTGTGTCTGGAAAGCTCTTGTGAGCGGAAATTGCCACTCTGGTGTTATGAGTTAATGCTAGAGTCTTAAAGTAATTTCTGGATGGTGTTTTGATAGGGTTTTCTGCTGACCATGAAAGTGCCCTTTCTGTCTTCTTGCTATCTAGTAAGCGGACCTCGATTTTTGCTAAACCTATTTTCATACTACGTTTGTCATTTCATCTAAAATCACCGCCAATATATGTGGGGGCCTCTGTCTGCCTTTTGGGAAAATTTCTCTAGAGGTGAGCCAGGACTGTCTTTTCCTCTGCTAGGATTAGGTAGTTCTCCGGCTGGCGCTGGGCATCTAGGGATAAAAAACGTAGGCATGCTACCCGGCCACTTCTAGTTGTGCGGCAGGTTTAGTTCATGGTCAGTATAGTTTCCATCTTCCAAGAGCTAGTTCTCATATATGCTGGGCTATGTTCTCTCGCCATTGAGAATCATGACAGTTTGACCGGCCCAAAAAAAAGGGTTAAATTACTGGCTGAGAAAGGAGAGAAAAAAGAAGTCTGCTACAATTTTTTTTTTTTTTTTTTTTTTTTTCCTCTAGTTCTGAGTGTTAATTGAATCACTTGCTAGTCTGCCTATACTGCAGCCTTCCTCTCTTTCTCTCCTTCTTATCCTTGAATGGCTCTGTGTTCACCTGTTTCAAATGGATCTTCAGAGTGTAGCTACAGGTTTGAATAATCTCGCCACAAAGGTACAAAATTTGCAAGATTTTGTTGTTCATGCACCTATGTCTGAGCCTAGAATTCCTTTGCCTGAATTCTTCTCGGGGAATAGATCTCACTTTCAAAATTTTAAAAATAATTGCAAATTGTTTTTGTCCCTGAAGTCTCGCTCTGCCGGAGACCCTGCACAGCAGGTCAGGATTGTAATTTCCTTGCTCCGGGGCGACCCTCAAGACTGGGCTTTTGCATTGGCACCAGGGGATCCTGCGTTGCTCAATGTGGATGCGTTTTTTCTGGCCTTGGGGTTGCTTTATGAGGAACCTCATTTAGAGCTTCAGGCGGAAAAGGCCTTGATGTCCTTGTCTCAGGGGCAAGATGAAGCTGAAATATACTGCCAAAAATTCCGCAAATGGTCTGTGCTTACTCAGTGGAATGAGTGCGCCCTGGCGGCGATTTTCAGAGAAGGTCTCTCTGATGCCATTAAGGATGTTATGGTGGGGTTCCCTGTGCCTGCGAGTCTGAATGAGTCCATGACGATGGCTATTCAGATCGATAGGCGTCTGCGGGAGCGCAAACCTGTGCACCATTTGGCGGTGTCTACTGAGAAACGCCAGAAAATATGCAATGTGATAGAATTCTGTCCAGAAGCGAGCGGCAGAATTTTAGATGAAAAAATGGGTTGTGCTTCTATTGTGGTGATTCAACTCATGTTATATCAGCATGCTTTAAGCGTACTAAGAAGCCTGACAAGTCTGTTTCAATTAGCACTTTACAGTCTAAGTTTATTCTATCTGTGACCCTGATTTGTTCTTTGTCATCTATTACCGCGGACGCCTATGTCGACTCTGGCGCTGCTTTGAGTCTTATGGATTGGTCCTTTGCCAAACGCTGTGGGTATGATTTGGAGCCATTGGAGGCTCCGATACCTCTGAAAGGGATTGACTCCACCCCATTGGCTAGTAATAAACCACAATACTGGACACAAGTGACTATGCGTGTTAATCCGGATCACCAGGAGGTTATTCGCTTTCTGGTGCTGTATAATCTACATGATGTTTTGGTGCTGGGATTGCCATGGCTGCAATCTCATAACCCAGTCCTCGACTGGAGAGCTATGTCTGTGTTAAGCTGGGGATGTAAGGGGATGCATGGGGACGTACCTTTGGTTTCCATTTCATCATCTATTCCCTCTGAGATTCCTGAATTCTTGTCTGACTTTCGTGACGTTTTTGAAGAACCCAAGGTTGGTTCACTACCTCCGCACCGGGAGTGCGATTGTGCCATAGACTTGATCCCGGGTAGTAAATATCCTAAGGGTCGTTTATTTAATCTGTCTGTGCCTGAACACGCGGCTATGCGAGAATATATAAAGGAGTCCTTGGAAAAGGGACATATTCGTCCTTCGTCATCTCCCTTAGGAGCCGGTTTTTTCTTTGTGGCTAAGAAAGACGGCTCTTTGAGGCCGTGTATTGATTATCGACTTTTGAATAAAATCACGGTTAAATATCAATATCCGTTACCACTGCTTACTGATTTGTTTGCTCGTATAAAGGGGGCCAAGTGGTTCTCTAAGATTGATCTCCGTGGGGCGTATAATTTGGTGCGAATCAAGCAGGGGGATGAGTGGAAAACCGCATTTAATACGCCCGAGGGCCATTTTGAGTATTTGGTGATGCCTTTTGGTCTTTCAAATGCCCCTTCAGTCTTCCAGTCCTTTATGCATGACATTTTCCGCGATTATTTGGACAAATTTATGATTGTGTATCTGGATGATATTCTGATTTTTTCGGATGACTGGGACTCTCATGTCCAGCAGGTCAGGAGGGTTTTTCAGGTTTTGCGGTCTAATTCCTTGTGTGTGAAGGGTTCTAAGTGTGTTTTTGGGGTTCAAAAGATTTCCTTCTTGGGATACATTTTTTCCCCCTCTTCCATCGAGATGGATCCTGTCAAGGTTCAGGCTATTGGTGATTGGACGCAACCCTCTTCTCTTAAGAGTCTTCAGAAATTTTTGGGCTTTGCTAACTTTTATCGTCGATTTATTGCTGGTTTTTCTGATGTTGTAAAACCATTGACTGATTTGACTAAGAAGGGTGCTGATGTTGCTGATTGGTCCCCTGATGCTGTGGAGGCCTTTCGGGAGCTCAAGCGCCGCTTTTCTTCCGCCCCAGTGTTGCGTCAGCCTGATGTTGCTCTTCCTTTTCAGGTTGAGGTCGACGCTTCTGAAATCGGAGCTGGGGCGGTGTTGTCGCAGAGAAGTTCCGACTGCTCCGTGATGAGACCTTGTGCTTTTTTTTCCCGTAAATTTTCGCCCGCCGAGCGGAATTATGATATTGGGAATCGGGAGCTTTTGGCCATGAAGTGGGCTTTTGAGGAGTGGCGTCACTGGCTTGAGGGGGCCAGACATCAGGTGGTGGTATTGACTGACCACAAAAATTTAATTTACCTTGAGTCTGCCAGGCGCCTGAATCCTAGACAGGCGCGCTGGTCGTTGTTTTTCTCTCGGTTTAATTTTGTGGTGTCTTACCTACCGGGTTCTAAGAATGTTAAGGCGGATGCCCTTTCTAGGAGTTTTGAGCCTGACTCCCCTGGTAATTCTGAGCCCACAGGTATCCTTAAAGATGGAGTGATATTGTCTGCCGTTTCTCCAGACCTGCGGTGGGCCTTGCAGGAGTTTCAGGTGGATAGACCTGATCGTTGCCCACCTGGTAGACTGTTTGTTCCTGATGATTGGACCAGTAGAGTCATCTCTGAGGTTCATTCTTCTGCGTTGACAGGTCATCCTGGAATCTTTGGTACCAGGGGTTTGGTGGCAAGGTCCTTCTGGTGGCCTTCCCTGTCACGAGATGTGCGAGGCTTTGTGCAGTCTTGTGACGTTTGTGCTCGGGCCAAGCCTTGTTGTTCTCGGGCTAGTGGATTGTTGTTACCCTTGCCTATCCCGAAGAGGCCTTGGACGCACATCTCGATGGATTTTATTTCGGATCTGCCTGTTTCTCATAAGATGTCTGTCATCTGGGTGGTGTGTGACCGTTTCTCTAAGATGGTCCATCTGGTTCCCTTGCCTAAGTTGCCTTCTTCTTCCGAGTTGGTTCCTCTGTTTTTTCAAAATGTTGTTCGTTTGCATGGTATTCCGGAGAATATCGTTTCTGACAGAGGGACCCAATTCGTGTCTAGATTTTGGCGGGCATTCTGTGCTAGGATGGGCATAGATTTGTCTTTTTCGTCTGCTTTCCATCCTCAGACTAATGGCCAGACCGAGCGGACTAATCAGACCTTGGAGACATATTTGAGGTGTTTTGTGTCTGCGGATCAGGATGATTGGGTTGCTTTTTTGCCTTTGGCGGAGTTCGCCCTCAATAATCGGGCCAGCTCTGCCACCTTGGTGTCCCCGTTTTTCTGTAATTCGGGGTTTCATCCTCGATTTTCCTCCGGTCAAGTGGAATCTTCGGATTGTCCTGGAGTGGATGCTGTGGTGGAGAGGTTGCATCAGATTTGGGGGCAGGTGGTGGACAATTTGAAGTTGTCCCAGGAGAAGACTCAGCTTTTTGCCAACCGCCGTCGTCGTGTTGGTCCTCGGCTTTGTGTTGGGGACTTGGTGTGGTTGTCTTCTCGTTTTGTCCCTATGAGGGTTTCTTCTCCTAAGTTTAAGCCTCGGTTCATCGGCCCGTACAAGATATTGGAGATTCTTAACCCTGTGTCCTTCCGTTTGGACCTCCCTGCATCCTTTTCGATTCATAATGTTTTTCATCGGTCATTGTTGCGCAGGTATGAGGTACCGGCTGTGCCTTCCGTTGAGCCTCCTGCTCCGGTGTTGGTTGAGGGTGAGTTGGAGTACGTTGTGGAAAAGATCTTGGACTCTCGTGTTTCCAGACGGAAACTCCAGTATCTGGTCAAATGGAAGGGATACGGTCATGAGGATAATTCTTGGGTCACTGCCTCTGATGTTCATGCCTCCGATCTTGTCCGTGCCTTTCATAGGGCTCATCCTGATCGCCCTGGTGGTTCTGGTGAGGGTTCGGTGCCCCCTCCTTGAGGGGGGGGTACTGTTGTGAAATTGGATTCTGGGCTCCCCCGGTGGCCACTTGTGGAATTGTACTTGTGTGCATCATCCCCTCTGTTCACCTGCTCCTATCAGGATGTGGGAGTCGCTATATAACCTTGCTCCTCTGTCAGTTTCATGCCGGTCAACAATGTAATCAGAAGCCTTTCTGTGCATGTTCCTGCTACTAGACAACTCCCAGCTAAGTTGGACTTTTGTCCTTGTGTGTTTTTGCATTTTGTTCCTGTTCACAGCTGCTGTTTCGTTACTGTGTCTGGAAAGCTCTTGTGAGCGGAAATTGCCACTCTGGTGTTATGAGTTAATGCTAGAGTCTTAAAGTAATTTCTGGATGGTGTTTTGATAGGGTTTTCTGCTGACCATGAAAGTGCCCTTTCTGTCTTCTTGCTATCTAGTAAGCGGACCTCGATTTTTGCTAAACCTATTTTCATACTACGTTTGTCATTTCATCTAAAATCACCGCCAATATATGTGGGGGCCTCTGTCTGCCTTTTGGGAAAATTTCTCTAGAGGTGAGCCAGGACTGTCTTTTCCTCTGCTAGGATTAGGTAGTTCTCCGGCTGGCGCTGGGCATCTAGGGATAAAAAACGTAGGCATGCTACCCGGCCACTTCTAGTTGTGCGGCAGGTTTAGTTCATGGTCAGTATAGTTTCCATCTTCCAAGAGCTAGTTCTCATATATGCTGGGCTATGTTCTCTCGCCATTGAGAATCATGACAGGATGCCATCTCTTCAGCAGTGTCCGTTGTTGAGGTGGAGTTCTCCGATCACTGTCTGATTTCTTTTTCTCTGAATGTTTCAGAAACCCCTCGGATGGGAAGGGGACTATGGAAGCTGAATTCGTCCCTCTTGGAAGAAGCAGAGATAAGACAATCCTTTGAGGACTTTCTTCAGAGCCAGGTACCGCTTTTGGATCTCTGTAGCGATAAGTCAGAGTGGTGGGAGATGTTCAAGGATCGGGTTGCGAGTTTCTTCCGCCGGCTCTCGAGCCTCAGGAGCCTGAGCAGGTACCGCCTGTATCAGGAACTGAGGAGGAAACTCGAACATCTCGTCTCGGCTGGAGGTGACCGTGAGGAGATCTCCAGAGTGAAGTCTTTACTCAAGAGGTGTCAGTACGATAGGCACACATCTTTGGTTTTTGAGAGGGATTTCGGGAGGTACCGCTCGCCTGACCCCTACAGAAACTGTAAGATGTCAGTGAGTTGTAAGGTGGTGACAGGTTTGGTCGACGATACGGGTTCCCTGAACAGATCCAAATCAGGGATCCTGGAGGTGATCAGATCTTTCTACTCACACCTCTTGGGGAAGAGGGATCTGGATCGGAACGTGATGTCGGCTTTCCTGGCCGAGGCCATCCCTGAGCCAGGAGATGACCCCTCGCTTCACGTTTTGACAGAACCAATCAGGGAAGAGGAAGTGCGACTGGCCATTGATGGGCTTCGGCCTAAGAAATCGCCAGGTCCGGATGGCTTAACATCCGAGTTTTATAAGACATTTAGGGACTCCTTGGTCCCCCTCTTGACCGAGGTGTTTAACGAGTGTCTCTCCTCGGGCGCTCTCTCCCGGTCAATGAGGCAGTCGGCCCTGATTATCCTGTCAAAGGGTAAGGACCCGTCCCGTATTGAGAATTGGCGTCCCATAGCGCTTCTCAATACGGACCGGAAGGTTCTGGCAAAGGTGCTGTTCAAACGGCTGGTGAAGTTTGCACCCCGGCTCCTTTCGGGGGCCCAGCACTGCTCTGTTCCAGGCCGCAGTACGTTTAGTGCTGTGCTCGGTGTCCGAGAGGCAGTGGAGCAGGGCAGGGCAGGTCACTGGAAGGGGTACTTGCTGTCCTTAGACCAGGCGAAGGCTTTTGATCGGGTTAACCATGAGTACCTCTGGTCCGTCCTTCTGAGGTATGGTCTGCCTGGGGGGTTTGTAAATTGGCTAAAGATCTTGTACGCGGGGGCAGAGACTTTCCCGCTCGTGAATGGTTGGTCTGGCCGCCCTTTTGAGGTTGGGTCTGGGGTCCGCCAGGGCTGTCCATTGAGCCCGCTGTTATACGTGTTCGCGATAGATCCCCTTTTAAGGAGGATTGAGCGTGGACCGTTGGTGGGAGTCAGGATGGACCAGGTGGCCCCGGAAGCCACTCTGAGGGTGGTAGCGTATGCCGATGACGTCTCCCTTTTCGTGTCCTCGGGTGAGGAGGCGGAGTGGGTCATGTCTGAGGTTGATCGCTACTCGGAGGCTTCTGGGTCCAGAATTAATCAGGAAAAGTGTGAGAGTCTCTGGCTGGGAGGGGGAGACCCTAGTTTTGGTCTCCCGGACACTCTTCCAGAGCCCCAGGCATCGGCAAAAATCCTAGGCATCGAATTTGGCCCTGGGGACTACCCCCAGCAAAATTGGGAGGGCAGACTTAAGATCGCCGCCCAGAAGGTGGACCAATGGAAGGGTTGGTCTTTGACCCTGAGGGAAAGGGTTAGCCTGGTTAAGGGTTTTTTGCTACCCTTGTTAATATACCTGGGCAGTGTCTGCATGTTGCCAGAGCCGCTCTGGACACGGGTCTACAGCCTGTTTTTCCAGATGTTATGGGGAAATAGGCTGAACCTAGTCAAGCGGGAGGTCACATACCGCACAAGGAGACTAGGAGGGTTGGGTATGGTCAACCCAGTGGTGTTTCTAATAAACACTTTTGTCAAGACTAACATCGCCAACCTCTGGTCAGAGAGGGCTCCTCCGTGGGTATTCTCCTGCAGGGGATGGCTTCGACCCTTCATCCAGGAATGGGAGACAGGAGGGCAAGTGAAGGACCTGCGCACACGGGCATCTCCCTGCTTACGCTACCCCGGTTCTGAAGGTGATCCGCCGGTGGGGTCTGGGAATGTGGGAGATCAGGACCATGTCGAGGAAATTCCTTGACAGGAGGGTCCTGTTGACCCATTTCCAGAAGCCTCTGGTGCTCAAAGATTGCCCAAGTCGGGATCTGGAGGGTGGGCTGAGGTTATTGAATTCTACACGGGTCCCCTTGAAGTTTTGGGACTTGGCTTGGCGTTGCTTCCATGGGAAACTGTATGTAAGGGACAACCTGAAGTGTAGGAACTCCGATGATCGGGGTTGTCCCCGTGAGGGGTGTTGCGACACGCTGGAAAGCATGGAGCACTTCCTCCTTCAGTGTCCTTTTAATACAGGGGTCTACAACAGGGTGGGTGCTTCCATAGGCTGGCCTCGGCTGGCACACCTTTCCTATGCGGAGTGGGCGTATGGGGCATTCGGATCCCTGGGTGGCCGAGATTGGGGCACTTTATTTCTAGTCAGTTTAGTCGTCAGGTTTTACACGTGGAACGCACGGTGCTTAGTGTCAACTCAGCAGAAAATCCTCCCCCGGGATGAGGTTGTTAGGAACATTCTGGGTGGCCTGGTGAAGGTGCGCTCTCTGGAGTATGACAGGCTGGGTGCAGCGAGGGCCTCTCTTCTCTGGAGAGGGTTCTCATTTAATGTACCTAGGGCTTAGATGAGCAGGTAAATGATAGGGACAGGTAGATAGCTTCAGTAGGGACAGGTAGATAGTTAGGGACAGGATAGGGACAGCCTAGGGACAGTTAGGTAGGCACGCGGTGAATTAGGTAGGGTAGTAGGGTCAGGCAGGGAGAGACAGGGAAAGGTAGGTAGATGAATAGGGGCAGATGTCTAGACAGGTAGGGACGGCTGGTAGGGTAAGGATTGCTAGGGTAGAAGCCTGTCATCTCCGGTTTCCCGGTGGTGGGCTGGGGCTTTTCACTATCAGATTTTTGTTTTGCAGAAGTGAATTATTGATATAGGGCTCACAGGCACCAATCCTGGCTCTGGGTAAGTGTTGTATATAGAGTTATGTAGCATTGTATTGTAAGATGATGATTCTGTGGCTTACGGGGTTAATGCACCTGTCTTGTAAGCAAGAGGTTATGAGTTACTCGGTGAGCTTATTTTTGTATTGTGTGGGTTTGGTGGTAGGTTGTTTATAGTTGTGTTTGCTGTGTAAAAAAAAAAAAAAAAAATTAAAATTAAATAATAATAAAAAATATATATAAATTTAAAAAAAATCTTTTTGGGCGATGGACCAGAGTTTTCTTTGTCAGGTTTGGTATGAAGTGTGTATGTGCGTGTGTATTAATAAAATGTTTCTTCTCTCCTTGGGTGAGGTAACCTGGGGAGGAGGAATCAAAAAGTGAAAAGAAGAGTAAAGGACAGAAAACAACATAAAGAAAGAAAGGAAAGATGGATGAAGCTTCTCTGAGAAAGAAGAAGGCAGTTTGTTTTCTTTTGCAGGGTTGCTTTGACTGGGGGCAGTTATGCTGGACTCGGACTTTGCTTTGGACTGGGGGGGGTAATGTTGGACTCGGACAGTTGCTTTTGCTGGGGTTTTGATTTTTGCTATTTATTGTAAGTTTTGTATTTTTATAATAAAAGAGTTCACTACATACAGATTTATACAACCACCACTAGGAGGAGCTCACTACATACAGATTTATACAGTCACCACTAGGAGGAGCTCATTACATACAGATTTATACAGCCACCACTAGGGGGAGCTCACTACATACAGATTTATACAGTCACCACTAGGGGGAGCTCACTACATATAGATTTATACAGTCACCACTAGGGGGAGCTCACTATATACAGATTTATACAGTCACCACTAGGAGGAGCTCACTACATACAGATTTATACAGTCGCCACTAGGGGGAGCTCACTATATACAGATTTATACAGTCACCACTAGGAGGAGCTCACTACATACAGATTTATACAGTCGCCACTAGGGGGAGCTCACTATATACAGATTTATACAGTCACCACTAGGGGGAGCTTGCTACACTTGGATTTACACAGCTTGTATTCAACTCAGTGTAAAATCTCTGTTGCGCGAACTCGCCCTGGTGCTGGCGGCAGGCAAATGCTATCACTGTTTAATGAGCAGTTTTTCTGGTTCCCTTTCTCCACAGGTCCCATGGCAATTGTGCCTCCTGCACATGCTAAAAATGTAATTTTCTGCAAACCCCTTGTACATTTGGCTCAGTCGCGGCTCAGAGATATATAAACATAGGGAAACATTTCAGAATTTTTTTCAATCAATACAATGAGCATTGGAAGTGAATTCAATTACAGCGGCTATAATAGGCATTGTGCCGGACAAGGACGTAACGATTTCTCCAACAGGCTGATCGATGCCGACATCATGCCCCCTCCCCTTTATATTTGTTTCCTGCATTTATAACACGATGCTGCTTTTTCATATCACTGTGATGGATTGAGAGGCACAAGGCGTCTTCAATGGCCAGATTATTGAATGCAAACTACGTAATAGATTAGATCAGAAACATTAAGGCTCAGGCTCCACACAGAGTCGTGACAAAATTGAAGCATTACCGCTGTGTTGTGCCCTTTTTGAGCTCCCTAAAATGAAAATTATGGTTGTGCTTCAGTCACAGATGACCTAGGAGATATGGGGAAAGCATTTACAGAATTAGGGAGGGCAGCTCAATCACGCTGTAGAAAGGGAGGAAAGCACATGATTCTTTATGAACTGTAAAAGGAGAAAATCACTCCAGGAATAAATCTGTTCTGATATAGCAGAGCTAATAAAAACAGCATTATCCTGAGGACAAGGACTTCACGTCAAGAATGTATTCGGACGAACACCCGCACAAGAAAAATCGGAAAATGAATGAAAGCCTGAAGATTGCAACGTGAACCTTGGTGCACCTTGGGGCTGCACGCTGATTTTGGTCATGACACAATGTTTCAGGGTCAAGAATCGATTTATGCCGCTGTTACATTCTAGAATAATTCAGATGAAAGTTGCTTTTTTTTTTGCCACTTGCGACCCCATTCTTGTGAACCATTGAAATAATAAAGTCGTCCATAGATAAAGTGATCATATATCACCAGATTCCCGAAGAGCGTGAATTTGTAGGACAGAATTCAACTCCAAATGAAAACTTTTGAAATAGTTTAGAAAAAAAAAAAAGAAAATTGAAAAAGTTCTTTTCTTCCAGCGTTTGGAATAACAAGTCTCGTGGGAGAGATCTGCGTGTCCCCAAACACAGAAATGTCTATTACTATTTCTCTAGAAATGAGAATCGGTCTCAGGGGGGAAGCGGATCGTACGAGCGGGGTCTCCCGGGACTCCTTTTTTAATAAACTCTCTCTTCCTCCTTGTTATTCTCGTCTCGCCGATCCGTAAATCTACGTGAAGTTTTGTATCATTTTAATTTGCATACAATCAGAGGCCACGCGCGTCGGTGCCGCCACTTGCAGGCGTGTAAATAGGACGTGTTGTGCTGAAGCGTGCGGAATAATGAGTCACATCTGGATGCGAGGACGCCGTCGCCTTATTCCTTCTTCTAAAGACAAATTCAGTTGCCTCCTAGGCGGATAGGGCTTAGCGGATCTACCTGATCGCCGCCGTATTACGCCCACTCCTCCGTCTGTTTGGATTAGTACAGCAGGCGAAGGCAATGAACTGGAAACAGCCACATGACAGCCCACAAGCGCCTGAGATAACAATGTAGATGTAGCAAGCGCTGAAAGATACTTTGTTGCACACGAACAATCGCCTGTAAACAGCAGAAACACTACGCACGAACAATGGAACAGCAACCAAAGTTTCTTCGTCGAGTATTATTACCATTTACGTCATATCCGTAGAAATCACATAAGTAGGAAAAAGGGTCTTTTTAGTATTTTTAGGGCCGGTATGATATTATTATTGTGGCAGAAGAAGTGTTGGGGCAGGTACGAGGCGCATTGGTGGCCATGGACCGGATTCCTGCCAATTAATGGCTACTTGTTACATGTTTGCTGTAGCCAATCATTGGCCCCATTATGAAACTTTCAACGATTTGACATGTGGTCGATGTAAAAAAAAGTTTTAAAAACTTTGCAGCTTTGAAAGTTTTTAAAACTTTATATATAAAACTTTTATTTTTTTATATTTATAAATTAAAAAAATAAAGGCTTTGGACTTTGTCTTTAATTTATTATAAAAGGCACGGACGATCACCCTGAGCCATAGTCCAGAAATAACTAAAAAGCCAACATAAAAGCACAATAAGATCCGGGCGTCTGCCCCGACGAACCTTACAAGGCAACGAACTCTCAAGGATCCCGCGTCACTCACAAAGGAATGTCGCCTGAAATATTGTGCAAGTTTACAGTCTGCAAATTCAGCCGCGATGCTTAACGAGCGCAGCAATTAAAGCAAAAACAGTCATAGGAAAATAGAAAAAAAAAATAATAAAATACGTCGCCGACACATTCAGATACTTCTCTCATCTGTGGGGTAAATATGAAGGGTTTATAGGGAAGTTCCAGTCTGGAGGAGCCGTCACACCTCCCCCATCCGCCTGTTGTTCTCCGCAGCGTAATTCCATCTATTAATATTGCAAAGGGCGACAATGGCGATGGCTAGTGATCCAAATATAAGTCTCCGAGGAAGAACATGGAAAAGGTTTTGTATTTGTTCTCCAGCCTGTACAATGTTACCGCTACCTGAGATTTAATCATCTCTGCAAAAAAAAAAAACCCTAAAGAACATGGAAGCTAAAGGCAGCCGAGAGGTGATTCTGGCTTTAGAACACAATTCTCTGCCAAGCGAAAGTTGAAAAAAAAAAAAAAAAGTTTGTAAGAACAATCGATAGTTTTAGAAAATGTTCCGAATGTTTCCTTTTCATCTCCTCTTCTCTAGAGACGCCCGGATACCCTAGAATTTACTTCCTTACTTTAGTTACTTTGCTCTTAGCAATCCTACAAAACCTGCCTAATTAACTGCCTATAAGTCGATCATTAGACACATTAACAAATCTTCTTAAATACTTTAAACTTATCATCTGAAAATGATACATTGTTTCAATCTGGTTACAGGGGTTTTTGAAAAAATGTTTGTTTTTTTATATTATGAACTTTATTAAAAATATACTGTAGTAATCTATACACACAGTATACACAGGATCCACCAATCACATTAGGCAATGTCATTCGTTCCCCCTCCCGTCACATTGACTTTTGCACACGCACATTAGATGCTTCAATACAAAATATAGGGTCGAGGTGTGACCTTTGCGCCTAATGTATGTGTGTTATTTAATAAAACAGCAGGAAGGTAGAGTCTAAAAAAGCCCCAGTGGCCAAAGTGAGAATTGCAGGATTTTTTATTTTTAATACAGATTGTGATATGGAAAAAAAAATTGACAAAATGAAAAGAAGATATAATACATTTCACAAAAAACTGATTTAATTAGTAGGTCATTTTCTGATTACAAATTCCCTTTAAGAGGTGCATGCTTTTTAATCAATTTGGTTATGGGAAAGAGGGATTGGGCATGTTGAGTTTCAGCATGCCTGATTCTTCGATCCCTTTAGAGAGAGGAAGCTGCTAATGGAAATGGGGAATAAAACAGTCGGATAAACAAGTGGTTGAGAGACAGTGCTCTGTAATATACTGACACTTTATAATAAAAGTATAAACTATAAAAGTAACATCATTAAGACTTACGGAAAGTTCTGATGACTTCACTCGGCGAACTAAGCTGGCTGTCTCCGAAAGAGTTAACCGCTTTTATGGCAAATTGATAGGTGGTGTCCGGCGATAGACCCTTCAGCACCATGGAGTCCATCTGTACCTGGTCTGTAATAGCGACCCAATCACTGTCAGTATCCAGCCTGAGATAAAACAGAAGAAAAAGTAAGAGAAGAGCCACCGAGCCATAGGGATAAAGAGTATGTATGGGGGAAGGTGAGCATGGGGCTTCTAGGAGGACTCACAGGCTTTCTCTATTAGTGGGAGGGGGAATCAGGACTCACACCCATTTTTTATTAGTGGGCGGAAAAAGCAGGACTCACAGGCTTTTTTAATTAGTGGGTGGAGGAAGCAGGACTCACAGGCTTTTTTAGTGGGTGGAGAAAGCAGGACTCACAGGCTTTTTTAATTAGTGGGTGGAGGAAGCAGGACTCCCAGGCTTTTTTAATTAGTGGGAGGAGGAAGCAGGACTCACACGCTTTTTCAATTAGTGGGTGGAGGAAGCAGGACTCGCAGGCTTTTTTAGTGGGTGGAGAAAGCAGGACTCGCAGGCTTTTTTAATTAGTGGGAGAAGGAAGCAGGACTCACAGGCTTTTTTAGTGGGTGGAGAAAGCAGGACTCACAGGCTTTTTTAATTAGTAGGTGGAGGAAGCAGGACTTACAGGCTTTTTTAGTGGGTGGAGGAAGCAGGACTCACAGGCTTTTTTAATTATTGGGTAGAGGAAGCAGGACTCACAGGCTTTTTTAATTAGTGGGTGGAGGAAGCAGGACTCACAGGCTTTTTTAGTGGGTGGAGAAAGCAGGACTCACAGGCTTTTTTAATTAGTGGGTGGAGGAAGCAGGACTCAGGCTTTTTTAGTGTGTGGAGGAAGGAGGACTCACAGGCTTTTTAGTGGGTGGAGGAAGCAGGACTCACAGGCTTTTTCAATTAGTGGGTGGAGGAAGCAGGACTCACAGGCTTTTTTAATTAGTGGGTGGAGGAAGCAGGACTCACAGGCTTTTCTTGTTAGTAGGTGGGGAGGAAGAGGACTCACATGTATTTTTTATTAGTGGTTGGGGAAAACAGGTCTCACAGACTTTCTTTACAAATATTGGCAGCAGTTAAAGAGCTTTTAACAAGAAATTACCAAAACATTGAAATATAAGAAAGAAAAAAAAATCTAAGAGCCCTACTGAATCCACTATAGAAATGTGATGAATCTATAGCGGGAGAATATGCAAAAATATTGTGTGAAGAAATAGTTACAAATGGGAATTTATTACTTATCTACAAGTAAAGTAAAAATGAATAAGTCATCACCTTCTTTGGATTTAAAGAAAAAAGTAGCTAAAAACCACTTATTCAGTTATTCCTTAATAATTTCCATTTCTGAGAAGCGATTGGCGCCTATCACTGCATCTCCCCCCGGGGGGTTACACTGTTGGGGGAGGGGAATGTCTAATAAAGATTTTACATTTGGAAGAAGAAGCTTCCATTTACGTCACAGTCACAAAATCTGAAAACAAATAACGTTTTTAATGAACGTATTGTTCTTAGGAAGATGCTGAAAGCAGCAGATTACATCCAGGGGAGACAATTCCTCGCCGGCCTCGAAAGAGTCGACTTGTGAAACATTTGCAAGAGATACTACATCCATTTGCAGCCACTAAATGTGGACTTTCCCCAGGAGATCAAACAGAGATTTATACATCTCGGAGTCAAAAGATCGGTACACGAATTGTCCGGAGGAGCCGCCATGTCCAGGCTCACAGAAGGGGATTTTTTTATTTCCTCCACTTCATGGCAGAGCTACTCATCCTTCCCTCGGGGGATGGGGCTTGTCAATAGTTTTTCCCCTTTTTACCAACACTCTATTACCCTCATTTTGTTCCCATTCCATTTGTGGCTCCATAAGTGCTGGACCAAACAAAGAGATGGAATTTGCAGATTGACATAAATATGGGTGTTTCTGAACCATTTTATGATTGATAAGGAGATAGGTGTCCAATGAGAACCTGAGTAGGTGGTCTTCTTGTATTAGTACACTCCCCTGAGGATTTTACCCTCTAATGTAGGGGAATAATTGAAACTTGCAGTCTTTCTCTATGAGTAGGTGGAGGAAGCAGGACTCACAGGCTTTCTCTATAAGTGGGCGGAGGAAGCAGGACTCACAGGCTCTCTCTATAAAAGGGCGGACAAAGCAGGACTCGCGGGCTTTCTTTATAAGTGGATGGAGGAAGCAGGACTCACAGGCTTACAATATAAGTAGACGGCGGAAGCAGGACTCACAGGTTTTCTCTATCAGTGGGCGGAGGAAGCAGGACTCGCAGGCTTTTTATATAAGTGGGTGGAGGAAGCAGGACTCACAGGCTCTCTCTATAAGTGGGTGGAGGAAGCAGGACTCGCAGGCTTTCTCTATAAGTGGGTGGAGGAAGCAGGACTCGCAGGCTTTCTCTATAAGTGGGCAGAGGAAGCAGGACTCACAGACTTTTCTCTAAAAGTTGGTGGAGGAAGCAGGACTCACAGGCTTTCTCTATGAGTGGAAGGAGGAATCAGGACTCACAGACTTTCTTTATAAGTGGTCGGAGGAAGAAGGACTCACAGGCTTTATCTATGAGTGGGAGGAGGAAGCAGGACTCACAGGCTTTCTCTATGAGTGGGAGGAGGAAGCAGGACTCACAGGCTTTATCTATGAGTGGGAGGAGGAAGCAGGACTTGCAGGCTTTCTCTATGAGTGGGAGGAGGAAGCAGGACTCGCAGGCTTTCTTTATAAGTGGGCGGAGGAAGCAGGACTCACAGGCTTTCTCTATGAGTGGGAGGAGGAAGCAGGACTCGCAGGCTTTCTTTGTAAGTGGGCGGAGAAAGCAGGACTCACAGGCTTTCTTTGTAAGTGGGCAGAGGAAGTAGGACTCACAGGCTTTCTTTATAAGTGGGCGGAAGCAGAAAATTATCCTGTAAACATGATTCCCATAAATGACAGGAAAGTATGACATCTGTACCATATTACCCCTTATGGGGAACTTGGATATACATTGTACACGGAGGGTCTGCATGATTGTGTTCCTGATGTGGTTTATGAGATCTTCAGGGGCTATGATATTGGATAACATCGCTCCGAGCACTTTACTCTTCTTATTATAAAAAGTCATGTGTTATGTCTGTGAAGCATCTATATGGATTTAATACCTATATGCACCAAGCACCGTATGCATTTACATGGGCTCCACCACCATAGAGGACGTCCATATCCTCCTCTTGGTAAATTGATCCCCTAATCACATTTATAGTAATATGATACAGATGTAATTCTTTCCCCTCATCACTGGGAATCATTGTTACAGGAGAGCGGTAGTTATTATTTACCAGATCATTACTGTCGGTTACTATTGCTCCTTTTATGATCATGAGTATAGAATTGGCCCTTCTCTGTGCACTGTTATTTATTATTGTGGGGTTTTGTCCTTTCCGTCTCATTCACAATCCCAGTATGTTTGCTTTCTATATTTTTAAAGTGATTCCTTTTGTTGTTATTCAAATAAAGATTTGTTTTCATGCAAGCTGTATATGGGTCTTCTTCTTTTCTCTATAAATAGGTGGGAAAAGCAGGACTCAGACTTTACTTTCTCAATCAATGGGTGGGAGAAGCAGGACTCACAGGCTTTCTGCATAGTTACTTGGGAGAAGCAGGACTCACAGGCTTTCTGCATAGTTGGGAGAAGCAGGACTCACAGGCTTTCTGCATAGTTACTTGGGAGAAGCAGGACTCACAGGCTTTCTGCATAGTTACTTGGGAGAAGCAGGACTCACAGGCTTTCTCAATAAGTGGGAAGGGGAAGCAGGACTCACATGCTTTCTCTATAGTTAGCTGGGAGAAGCAGGACTCACATGCTTTCTCTATGAGTTCGTGGAGGAAGCAGGATTCACAGGCTTTTTCTATGAGTAGGAGGGGAAAGCAGGCCTCGCAGGCTTTCTCTATAGTTAGTTGGGAGAGTCAGGACTCACAGGCTTTCTCTATGAGTGGGTGGGGGAAGCAGGACTCACAGGCTTTCTCTAGTTAGTTGGGAGAAGCAGGACTCATAGGTCTTCTTTAGGAGTGGGCAGAGGAAACAGGACTCACAGGCTTTCCCTATATAAGTGGGACAAGCAGGACTCACAGGCTTTCCCTATATAAGTGGGACAAGCAGGACTCACAGGCTTTCTCAAGGAGCCTTTTACATTATTTTTACTTTTGAAAAATAATTGGCAACTGACCCCACAGTTCCCACCGAGTTACTCTTGTGGTATATAAGATCTGAGTCGGTCAGGGAAAGAAGGGCTAATAAAGCTTTTAAAAAAAGTTGCAATTTTTTAATACATTTTGCTGCTTTCTGTCAGTAAATGTAAACATAATTTTTTTGCACTCGGAAGAAAGAAAATGTACAGTTTTCTACAATTGTGTTTCAATAATTTTTATCAATTATTAATGTTTTTTTAATATATACATAAACAACTAAGAAAATAAGAAGGGGAAGGGAAATGTGGGAAAGGTAAGGCAAAATCTAGGGAATCCTCTGTGAGAGCCAAATCCTGAGCTATAGACTGATACATTTCACATCCAGCGATACATTGTGACAGAAGACAGACGTGCGCGGTTCACCAACCTCCTGTAAGCCACCGAGTAATACAGAATGGTGGAGCTGCCCGCACTGGCACCCGGCTTCCATGAAATGGCCACCTCTGCGTCTGACACCACCACGGCCAGCGGCTGCAATGGCGGATCAGGCACCAGGCACATATCTGTAATAAGAAGAGGTCAGCGGCGGCTTCTCCGAGCCCCATCAAGGCAAAAAGGTGTCATCTATGGACCAGAAGTGAATAACTACCGACTACCTGAGCCACAATGAACCCCCAGAGACCGATCACAGGTTCAATTTGTAGAGATTATTGCATCGAGTCATTACAGTCATCACAGATCATTTGTGAAGTACAACAGCGAAAATCAATTTATAAGGAGCGCAGTTATATTCTTGTACATAGGGGCAGTATTATAGTAGTTATATTCTTGTACATAGGAGCAGTATTATAGTAGTTATATTCTTGTACATAGGGGCAGTATTATAGTAGTTATATTCTTGTACATAGGAGCAGTATTATAGTAGTTATATTCTTGTACATAGGGGCAGTATTATAGTAGTTATATCCTTGTACATAGGGGCAGTATTATAGTAGTTATATTCTTGTATGTAGGGGCAGTATTATAGTAGTTATATTCTTATACATAGGAGCAGTATTATAGTAGTTATATTCTTGTACATAGGGGCAGTATTATAGTAGTTATATTCTTGTACATAGAGGCAGTATTATAGTAGTTATATTCTTGTATGTAGGGGCAGTATTATAGTAGTTATATTCTTATACATAGGAGCAGTATTATAGTAGTTATATTCTTGTACATAGGGGCAGTATTATAGTAGTTATATTCTTGTACATAGGGGCAGTATTATAGTAGTTATATTCTTGTACATAGGAGCAGTATTATAGTAGTTATATTCTTGTACATAGGAGCAGTATTATAGTAGTTATACTCTTGTACATAGGGGCAGTATTATAGTAGTTATATTCTTGTACATAGGGGGCAGTATTATAGTAGTTATATTCATGTACATAGGGACAGTATTATAGTAGTTATATTCTTGTACATAGGGGGCAGTATTATAGTAGTTATATTCTTGTATATAGGAGCAGTATTATAGTAGATATATTCTTGTACATAGGAGCAGTATTATAGTAGTTATATTCTTGTACATAGGAGCAGTATTATAGTAGTTATATTCTTGTACATAGAGGCTGTATTATAGTAGTTATATTCTTGTACATAGGAGCATTATTATAGTAGTTATATTCTTGTACATGGGGAAGTATTATAGTAGTTATATTCTTGTACATAGGGGCAGTATAATAGTAGTTATATTCTTGTACATAGGGGCAGTATTATAGTAGTTATATTCTTGTACATAGAGGCAGTATTATAGTAGTTATATTCTTGTATATAGGGAGCAGTATTATAGTAGTTATATTCTTGTACATAGGGGCAGTATTATAGCAGTTATATTCTTGTATATAGGGAGCAGTATTATAGTAGTTATATTCTTGTACATAGGGGCAGTATTATAGTAGTTATATTCTTGTACATAGGGGCAGTATTATAGTAGTTATATTCTTGTACATAGGAGCAGTATTATAGCAGTTATATTCTTGTACATAGTAGCAGTATTATAGTAGTTATATTCTTGTACATAGGGGGTAGTATTATAGTAGTTATATTCTTGTACATAGGGGCAGTATTATAGTAGTTATATTCTTGTACATAGGAGCAGTATTATAGTAGTTATACTCTTGTACATAGGGGCAGTATTATAGTAGTTATATTCTTGTACATAGGGGGCAGTATTATAGTAGTTATATTCCTGTACATAGGGACAGTATTATAGTAGTTATATTCTTGTACATAGGGGGCAGTATTATAGTAGTTATATTCTTGTACATAGGAGCAGTATTATAGTAGATATATTCTTGTACATAGGAGCAGTATTATAGTAGTTATATTCTTGTACATAGGAGCAGTATTATAGTAGTTATATTCTTGTACATAAGGGCAGTATTATAGTAGTTATATTCTTGTACATAGGAGCAGTATTATAGTAGTTATATTCTTGTACATAGGGGCAGTATTATAGTAGTTATATTCTTGTACATAGAGGCAGTATTATAGTAGTTATATTCTTGTATATAGGGAGCAGTATTATAGTAGTTATATTCTTGTACATGGGGAAGTAATATAGTAGTTATATTCTTGTACATAGGGGCAGTATAATAGTAGTTATATTCTTGTACATAGGGGCAGTATTATAGTAGTTATATTCTTGTACATAGAGGCAGTATTATAGTAGTTATATTCTTGTATATAGGGAGCAGTATTATAGTAGTTATATTCTTGTACATATGGGCAGTATTATAGTAGTTATATTCTTGTACATAGGAGCAGTATTATAGCAGTTATATTCTTGTACATAGTAGCAGTATTATAGTAGTTATATTCTTGTACATAGGGGCAGTATTATAGTAGTTATATTCTTGTACATAGTAGCAGTATTATAGTAGTTATATTCATGTATGTAGGGGCAGTATTATAGTAGTTATATTCTTCTACATAGGAGCAGTATTATAGTAGTTATATTCTTGTACATAGGAGCAGTATTATAGTAGTTATATTCTTGTACATAGGAGCAGTATTATAGTAGTTATATTCTTGTACATAGGGGGCAGTATTATAGTAGTTATATTCTTGTACATAGGGGCAGTATTATAGTAGTTATATTCTTGTACATAGTAGCAGTATTATAGTAGTTATATTCCTGTACATAGGAGCAGTATTATAGTAGTTATATTCTTGTACATAGGAGCAGTATTATAGTAGTTATATTCTTGTACATAGTAGCAGTATTATAGTAGTTATATTCTTGTACATAGGAGCAGTATTATAGTAGTTATATTCTTGTACATAGGGGGCAGTATTATAGTAGTTATATTCTTGTACATAGGAGCAGTATTATAGTAGTTATATTCTTGTACATAGGAGCAGTATTATAGTAGTTATATTCTTGTACATAGGGGCAGTATTATAGTAGTTATATTCTTGTACATAGGGGCAATATTATAGTAGTTATATTCTTGTACATAGGGGCAATATTATAGTAGTTATATTCTTGTACATGGGGCAATATTATAGTAGTTATATTCTTGTACATAGGGGCAGTATTATAGTAGTTATATTCTTGTACATAGGAGCAGTATTATAGTAGTTATATTCTTGTACATAGAGGCAGTATTATAGTAGTTATATTCTTGTACATAGGGGCAGTATTATAGTAGTTATATTCTTGTACATAGGCGCAGTATTATAGTAGTTATATTCTTGTACATAGGGGCAGTATTATAGTAGTTATATTCTTGTACATAGGAGCAGTATTATAGTAGTTATATTCTTGTACATAGGGGGCAGTATTATAGTAGTTATATTCTTGTACATAGGCGCAGTATTATAGTAGTTATATTCTTGTACATAGGGGCAGTATTATAGTAGTTATATTCTTGTACATAGTAGCAGTATTATAGTAGTTATATTCTTGTATGTAGGGGCAGTATTATAGTAGTTATATTCTTGTACATGGGGCAGTATTATAGTAGTTATATTCTTGTACATAGGAGCAGTATTATAGTAGTTATATTCTTGTACATAGGGGGCAGTATTATAGTAGTTATATTCTTGTACATAGGGGGCAGTATTATAGTAGTTATATTCTTGTACATAGGGGGCAGTATTATAGTAGTTATATTCTTGTACATAGGGGCAGTATTATAGTAGTTATATTCTTGTATGTAGGGGCAGTATTATAGTAGTTATGTTCTTGTACATGGGGCAGTATTATAGTAGTTATATTCTTGTACATAGGAGCAGTATTATAGTAGTTATATTCTTGTACATAGGGGGCAGTATTATAGTAGTTATATTCTTGTACATAGGGGGCAGTATTATAGTAGTTATATTCTTGTACATAGGGGGCAGTATTATAGTAGTTATATTCTTTTACATAGGGGCAGTATTATAGTAGTTATATTCTTGTATGTAGGGGCAGTATTATAGTAGTTATGTTCTTGTACATAGGAGCAGTATTATAGTAGTTATATTCTTGTACATAGGAGCAGTATTATAGTAGTTATATTATTGTACATAGGAGCAGTATTATAGTAGTTATATTATTGTACATAGGAGCAGTATTATAGTAGTTATATTCTTGTACATAGGTGCAGTATTATAGTAGTTATATTCTTGTACATAGGGGCAGTATTATAGTAGTTATATTCTTGTACATAGTGGCAGTATTATAGTAGTTATATTCTTGTATGTAGGGGCAGTATTATAGTAGTTATATTCTTGTACATAGAGGCAGTATTATAGTAGTTATATTCTTGTACATGGGGCAGTATTATAGTAGTTATAGTCTTGTACATAGGAGCAGTATTATAGTAGTTATATTCTTGTACATAGGGGGCAGTATTATAGTAGTTATATTCTTGTACATAGGGGGCAGTATTATAGTAGTTATATTCTTGTACATAGGGGGCAGTATTATAGTAGTTATATTCTTGTACATAGGGGCAGTATTATAGTAGTTATATTCTTGTATGTAGGGGCAGTATTATAGTAGTTATATTCTTGTACATGGGGCAGTATTATAGTAGTTATATTCTTGTACATAGGAGTTAGGAGTAGTATTATAGTAGTTATATTCTTGTACATAGGAGCAGTATTATAGTAGTTATAACTACTATAATACTGCCCCCTATGTACAAGAATATAAATTCTTGTACATAGGGGGCAGTATTATAGTAGTTATATTCTTGTACATAGGGGGCAGTATTATAGTAGTTATATTCTTGTACATAGGGGCAGTATTATAGTAGTTATATTCTTGTATGTAGGGGCAGTATTATAGTAGTTATATTCTTGTATATGGGGCAGTATTATAGTAGTTATATTCTTGTACATAGGAGTTAGGAGTAGTATTATAGTAGTTATATTCTTGTACATAGGGGGCAGTATTATAGTAGTTATATTCTTGTACATAGGGGGCAGTATTATAGTAGTTATATTCTTGTACATAGGGGGCAGTATTATAGTAGTTATATTCTTGTACATAGGGGCAGTATTATAGTAGTTATATTCTTGTATGTAGGGGCAGTATTATAGTAGTTATATTCTTGTACATAGGGGGCAGTATTATAGTAGTTATATTCTTGTACATAGAGGGCAGTATAATAGTAGTTATATTCTTGTACATAGGAGCAGTATTATAGTAGTTATATTCTTGTACATAGGGGCAGTATTATAGTAGTTATATTCCTGTACATAGGAGCAGTATTATAGTAGTTATATTCTTGTACATAGGAGCAGTATTATAGTAGTTATATTCTTGTACATAGGGGGCAGTATTATAGTAGTTATATTCTTGTACATAGGGGGCAGTATTATAGTAGTTATATTCTTGTACATAGGGGGCAGTATTATAGTAGTTATATTCTTGTACATAGGGGCAGTATTATAGTAGTTATATTCTTGTACGTAGGGGCAGTATTATAGTAGTTATGTTCTTGTACATAGGAGCAGTATTATAGTAGTTATATTCTTGTACATAGGAGCAGTATTATAGTAGTTATATTCTTGTACATAGGAGCAGTATTATAGTAGTTATATTCTTGTACATAGGGGCAGTATTATAGTAGTTATATTCTTGTACATAGGGGCAGTATTATAGTAGTTATATTCTTGTACATAGGAGCAGTATTATAGTAGTTATATTCTTGTACATAGGGGCAGTACTATAGTAGTTATATTCTTGTACATAGGAGGCAGTATTATAGTAGTTATATTCTTGTACATAGGGGCAGTATTATAGTAGTTATATTCTTGTACATAGGGGCAGTATTATAGTAGTTATATTCTTGTACATAGGAGCAGTATTATAGTAGTTATATTCTTGTACATAGGGGCAGTATTATAGTAGTTATATTCTTGTACATAGGGGCAGTACTATAGTAGTTATATTCTTGTACATAGGAGGCAGTATTATAGTAGTTATATTCTTGTACATAGGGGCAGTATTATAGTAGTTACATTCTTGTACATAGGAGCAGTATTACAGTAGTTATATTCTTGTACATAGGGGCAGTATTATAGTAGTTATATTCTTGTATGTAGGGGCAGTATTATAGTAGTTATATTCTTGTACATAGGGGGCAGTATTATAGTAGTTATATTCTTGTACATAGAGGGCAGTATAATAGTAGTTATATTCTTGTACATAGGAGCAGTATTATAGTAGTTATATTCTTGTACATAGGGGCAGTATTATAGTAGTTATATTCCTGTACATAGGAGCAGTATTATAGTAGTTATATTCTTGTACATAGGAGCAGTATTATAGTAGTTATATTCTTGTACATAGGGGGCAGTATTATAGTAGTTATATTCTTGTACATAGGGGGCAGTATTATAGTAGCTATATTCTTGTACATAGGGGGCAGTATTATAGTAGTTATATTCTTGTACATAGGGGCAGTATTATAGTAGTTATATTCTTGTACGTAGGGGCAGTATTATAGTAGTTATGTTCTTGTACATAGGAGCAGTATTATAGTAGTTATATTCTTGTACATAGGGGCAGTATTATAGTAGTTATATTCTTGTACATAGGGGCAGTATTATAGTAGTTATATTCCTGTACATAGGAGCAGTATTATAGTAGTTATATTCTTGTACATAGGAGCAGTATTATAGTAGTTATATTCTTGTACATAGGGGGCAGTATTATAGTAGTTATATTCTTGTACATAGGGGGCAGTATTATAGTAGTTATATTCTTGTACATAGGGGGCAGTATTATAGTAGTTATATTCTTGTACATAGGGGCAGTATTATAGTAGTTATATTCTTGTACGTAGGGGCAGTATTATAGTAGTTATGTTCTTGTACATAGGAGCAGTATTATAGTAGTTATATTCTTGTACATAGGAGCAGTATTATAGTAGTTATATTCTTGTACATAGGAGCAGTATTATAGTAGTTATATTCTTGTACATAGGGGCAGTATTATAGTAGTTATATTCTTGTACATAGGGGCAGTATTATAGTAGTTATATTCTTGTACATAGGAGCAGTATTATAGTAGTTATATTCTTGTACATAGGGTCAGTACTATAGTAGTTATATTCTTGTACATAGGAGGCAGTATTATAGTAGTTATATTCTTGTACATAGGGGCAGTATTATAGTAGTTATATTCTTGTACATAGGGGCAGTATTATAGTAGTTATATTCTTGTACATAGGAGCAGTATTATAGTAGTTATATTCTTGTACATAGGGGCAGTATTATAGTAGTTATATTCTTGTACATAGGGGCAGTACTATAGTAGTTATATTCTTGTACATAGGAGGCAGTATTATAGTAGTTATATTCTTGTACATAGGGGCAGTATTATAGTAGTTATATTCTTGTACATAGGGGCAGTATTATAGTAGTTATATTCTTGTACATAGGGGCAGTATTATAGTAGTTATATTCTTGTACATAGGGGCAGTACTATAGTAGTTATATTCTTGTACATAGGAGGCAGTATTATAGTAGTTATATTCTTGTACATAGGAGCAGTATTATAGTAGTTATATTCTTGTACATAGGGGCAGTACTATAGTAGTTATATTCTTGTACATAGGAGGCAGTATTATAGTAGTTATATTCTTGTACATAGAGGCAGTATTATAGTAGTTATATTCTTGTACATAGGGGCAGTATTATAGTAGTTATATTCTTGTACATAGGGGCAGTATTATAGTAGTTATATTCTTGTATATAGGGGCAGTATTATAGTAGTTATATTCTTGTACATAGGAGCAGTATTATAGTAGTTATATTCTTGTACATAGGGGCAGTATTATAGTAGTTATATTCTTGTACATAGGAGCAGTATTATAGTAGTTATATTCTTGTACATAGGGGCAGTATTATAGTAGTTACATTCTTGTACATAGGAGCAGTATTATAGTAGTTATATTCTTGTACATAGGAGCAGTATTATAGTAGTTATATTCTTGTACATAGGAGCAGTATTATAGTAGTTATATTCTTGTACATAAGAGCAGTATTATAGTAGTTATATTCTTGTACATAGGGGCAGTATTATAGTAGTTATATTCTTGTACACAAGGCAGTAGTAAAAAATTGGAGCCGACTAACCAAAAATATTAGCCTTAAAATGTATTACTTTATTTAGGTCGGAATTTGACATTAAAATGCCAGTCTTGGGATATGTCAGTAATAATAATAATAATAATATTAAGTAAATTAACATATTACTGTTTTGGGACATGTTTTTTTCCAACAGGAATCACTTTTCGCAGTTGACCTTGTACATTGGCTAATGCAATTTGTTATCTGTCCACCCCTTTGTACCTGGGATGCCCCTATGTATATGTTAGATTGCCATTAGAAGTTGTGTTGTCAGGACCATGTGTACCGGGGGCTACATTTCTGGAATCTTTACTTGCTGGCACACTTGGTTAGTTTCGCTCTTACCTGCTGATAACGTCGATACATCTCTTGGCATACTCGCCCTTCCTTTACCTGCCCAGCTATAGGCTCCGACACTAACACGATGCAGAATTCCGGGCTGTAGATTGCCGAGGACGACTTTCTAATCGGAGAGATAAGAATATTAATATCACAATATTACAGCTCTGTAAGGAAGGAACTGGAAATAAGCTAGACATGTCAGTTGTATCCAGTGCAGACAATGCTCTGGGAGCGAAACATCCCGGACTAAAGACTGATACATTGTAACAATCCAGCAGAGATTTGTGCAGCGGCTGCTGATGAGTTTCGTTCACAGAGCATTGTCTGCACTGGATACATTGTATCCGATTCTCAGCTGAGAAAAGAGCCAACTGTTTCTACATTGCCACCTCTGAATGGAAACCAGAGCGCTATTATTCACTGACAGCAGGTGAAGGAAATGGAGGCAATGACATTTTTTCCAGTGTTGTGCAAAAGTTTTAATTGGTGTGTAAAAAATGCCGCACAGTAAGAAGCTTTCAAAAATCTAAGTGTTAACAGTTTTTTTTATCAATTAACAAAATGCAAAAAAGATCAATTCAATCCCATCAGTATCTGGTGACTGCCTGTCGCCTCCATCATCAGTAGCTGTTGGCCCCCCGTCATCTTCATCATTAGTATCTAGTGACCACCCGTCACCTCCATCATCGGTATCTGGTGACTGCCTATTGTCTCCATCATCAGTATCTGGTGACTGCCCGTCACCTCCATCATCGGTATCTGGTGTCTGCCCGTCCCCTCCATCATCAGTATCTGGTGACTGCCCATCGCCTCCATCATCAGTATCTAGTGACCACCCGTCGCCTCCTTTATCAGTATCTAGTGACCACCCGTCGCCTCCATCATCAGTATCTGATGACTGCCCATCGCCTCCATCATCAGTATCTGGTGACTGCCCATCGCCTCCATCATCTGTATCTAGTGACCACCCGTCGCCTCCATCATTAGTATCTAGTGACCACCCGTCGCCTCCATCATCAGTATCTGGTGACTGCCCATCGCCTCCATCATCAGTATCTAGTGACCACCCGTCGCCTCCATCAGTATCTGGTGACTGCGCGTCGCCTCCATCATCAGTATCTGGTGACTGCCCGTCGCCTCCATCATCAGTATCTGATGACTTCCTGTCGCCTCCATCATCAGTATCTGGTGACCGCCCGTCGCCTCCATCATCAGTATCTGGTGACTGCCCGTCACCTCCATCATCGGTATTCGGTGACCGCCTGTCGCCTCCATCTTCAGTATCACTGAGGATGGAGGTGATGGGTGGTCACCAGATACTGATGACGGAGGTGACGGGCAGTCACCAGATACTGATGATGGAGGCGACGGGCGGTCACCAGATACTGATGATGAAGGCGATGGGCAGTCACCAGATACTGATGATGGAGGCGACGGGCGGTCACCAGATACCGATGATGGAGGTGATGGGCGGTCACCAGATACTGATGATGGAGGCGACGGGCGGTCACCAGATACCGATGATGGAGGTGATGGGCGGTCACCAGATACTGATGATGGAGGCGACGGGCGGTCACCAGATACCGATGATGGAGGTGATGGGCGGTCACCAGATACTGATGATGGAGGCGACAGGTGGTCACCAGATACTGATGAGACTTAGATTTCTCTTTTGTTCAATCACTTTTGCATTTTGTCATTTGACAAATTGATTCTGTGTGAAAGCCTCCTTAGTTTGTTGCATTTTTCCACAGAACTGTATATTTTTTAAGTCTTATATCAGAAGACATAATATCGCATACAGAACATTACAGTAGTTGCAGTACCAGGGACGACCACAAGGAGGCGATACATTACTCTTACTTGAAAAACATAGGACAGAGGACATTCTGTCACCCCAGGTGTAATCCTTCAGACATTTATGACATACCCACAGGACCAGGGGACCCTCACTCAATAGCAGAATGGGGGTCCGCTAACCCCTATTTTCCCATTTGTATGCAGAAGGCCAGGAGTTGGCAAACAAAAGTCAGAGGACCCCCATTATGCTGACAGGAGGGGGTCCAAGTGATGGTACCCGCATCTATAAGGCATTTATGGCACATAGGTTTAGGATAGAAATAGCCGATTAAATAAAATAATTAAAAAGTAAGTGAAAAGTGAAATCAGAGTGATGCAGATGGATACATTTTAGGACACAAGTGAGATCTTGATTCTTTGCATTCTGATATTCTACATTGTGGCAAATGAGAAAAGGGGCCATAGCAAAGATTAAACTGCCCCCAATACTGTATGGTGCAGGTTATTGCAAAATGTCCTGAGACCCCAGCAAACCCCTAGAGCTAAGCTGACATTTTGCAAAAAATTAAAGAATGACAAATGAATTACTTTTCTTCTCCTCTCCAACCCTTTTATCGAAGTGCTCTATGGATATGGAAACCTTTTTTTCTCATCTAAATGCATACATTTTTTGGCTAAAAATACATTTTGCAATTAGGTTTAATTAAAAATGATGCATCCTTTCTGTTCCATGTCCTTTGTGCTGCTCGGTCTATTGCTGGCTACAGAATGAGTTAACCAAGGATCAGTCAGTGAGCTCCTCATGACGACGGGAGTTTGTAATTCTTCTATCTGTCTGTTACTCGGCTCCTCTCAGCTGATTTATGACCACATCAAAGTTCAGTTCTCCATTTGATGTGGCCCGTGGTCATAAATCAACTAAGAAGAGCTCAGGAAAAGACAGATAAAAGAGTTATAAAGGCTCCATCAGAACGAGCTTCCTGACAGATTCTTATTAAATCTGCATGGAAACAAAAGGCTTAAAAGCCAAATGGTGGAAAATATTTTAATAAAACCTTAGGACAAAAAGTTATTTTTTTTTAGCTCAAAAGGTTGAAAAAAACTTTTCCATGAAAAAGTCGATAAACTTATTTTTTCCTATTCTATCGGCTTAGAATGCAGCTCTTCTATAGACGGGAGCGCAGCACAGGTTCTCCCGCATGGCACATATGGTCCGTCATCAGCATCTAATAATAATAACCCTTGATAATAATATATAATAATAATAATCTACTTACAAACATTTCTATTGCCTCCAGTTGCTCCTGAAATAGAAACAGTTTGTTTATTGTTTTATTAAATGTATCAAGTTTATTAAATAGAAACTGTAGCGAGATCTCTACATGAAGAATTCTGTGTCCAGACTGTGAGTGCAGCTGCTCTCTCTGCCCCTCTCACAGCAAGATGTCTCAGGACCTCTGCGCAGGAACAGAAGGAGCTGAAATACTATACTAATGAGGTCAGCAAGCTACATTTTGGCTTTTGCCTGTCTCCATCGTTTCCAATGAGTGCATCCTAGAGAGAACAGTGCCCAAGACAAGCTCAGGAGCTAATTTGGAGCAGAATTCCTACTTGTGCTCGGTCATTAGAGAGCCGCATTATGACTGCAGCTATACACATTGTGGCTCTTAATGCCTTCCTGACCATATAACTGAAATATACATGAAATGGACAGTCATATGTCGTCTCCTATCACACCATTACATTCCTCCCTCCTAAAATATGGTCGTCCCCAACCATAACAGTCCCTACAGTTTTAGAAGCTCAGTCTCTGGCTGGGCTTCAAAGGAGACCATCAATTTCACTAAATGCTGCAAAACTGTTGCATTGCAGTATATAAAACAAGAGGTCAAACAATGACAGGTTCAAGTTGTATAGGGGGACTAAATAAATAAAGTACAAAATGATTTATAAAAAATAGAAAAATAATACAAAAAAAAGTTTGTATCCTTCTTCTTTTTCCCCAGTTCAACAATAAAGAATTTAAAAAAAAAAATCAAAAACATATTCAATCTCACTGCGTCCATAAAAGTCCAATCTATCAAAATACGTTAGTTAATCCATACAGTAAATGATGAAAATATATATATTTTTTTTACATAATTCATTCACAAAAAAATTAAAAAAGTAATTAAACATCATCTCACCACGCAAAAAACCAAACCCTCACATAGGTCCAGTGACCGAAGTATTAAAAAAAGGTTAAGTGTTCTCAGAAAATGGAGACAGAAAAATCGAATTTATTTTACAAAGTTCAACATTTTTGAAGACTCTAATATATATATATATATATATATATATATATATATATATATATATATATACCGTATATATATAAACCTTTACATGTGCGGTATCGCAGTAATCACAGTGAGCTGGAGAATCATATAATGAGGTCATTTTTACCGCACAACGAACGGTATAAAAGCAAAACTAAAAAACAAACAAACTGAAATTCAGTTTTTTGGCACCATTTCATCGCACCATTCCATGATCAATAATTCTGCAGCTTTAATCATCACCGATCCATAAAAGAAATACTAAAAATAATTCCGGTAATTATGTAACGCACCACATTCAACATGTCCAGCGTGAGGGGAACGTCCTGAGTTTGCTGTTTCACATGTTTTCCGTTAATGACTTCGGTGTAGAAAACCTGCAAGAGAGAAAACGAGAAACATATAACGACGGCTGCAAATATAATCAGTAATGAAACTTTACAGATAATGATAGCGAACGTGACGACTGCATCACCTTAATAACTTATTAGAATGTGGGGAAAATCAAATATTTAACACATTAATACCGCCCTCGTGGGATGAAATATCATTGCCACGTACCAAACGACATCATTAAGGTTATTAAAAAAAAAAAAAATCAATGAAAAAATTTTTTAAAACCTGGAATCTATTAATGCATCAAAAGTACTGAGGTTCTCAAAAGGCCCCTCTGTGCTAATAACGGAGGCTGTGATAAGTTTAGGTTACAGTGTGAGTCTCCAGTATGGTTCCTCCTATACAGATCAGGCAGGAAGGAAGAGAGGAGACTTCTTTTGGATTCTTCCTAATACAGGGTCAACAATTGCCGTGTTAACCCTTAGTAGTACGACTAATATTCACTTCAATCTGCTTCTTTATCCTGTATATTCCTGTAGCCCCCACTAGAGGGAGCTAGAGCAATTCCACTTATCTGTACACGTCTAGCTCCCTCTAGTGGTGACTGCAGAGTTTCATTATTTACAGAATGGAATGTTGACTTCTGTGTTCAGAATGTTTACAAATAGGAGTTGCAAAATCAAAATCCTCCAAAGTAGGAGCTCTCCAGCTTGACTATTAAAGGGGGTCTCAGGATAAAGGGGATGCAAAGGACTGGAATAAAAAAAGAATGCTACTTTTGTTTTCAGTGTGGAATCGAAGCTCAGCTCTGTTGAAGTGAATGAGGAAAGTTGCAATCTCTACTGTGGACAGAAGTGGGGCTGTTTTTTTTCCATTTCTTCCAATTCCTATTTTTTGACGTCGATGTATATCCTAATACATCCCCGATGGTCACTAATGTTGTTATGTACATAGTGATGATGAAAGGAGGGATAGATTCTTCTAGATACTCGCCGATCTTTCTTCTTTCATCTTTCTGTCAGCTCATTCCGGCTACATCCTCTTATTGATCAGTCTGTCTGCCCCATTGTTACTAATTAGGTGGAAATTGTCATCAGAGTGCGACAGGAAGGGTCTGGTGGGACCCCAGATCTCCTCTCCAGCATTATCTCCAGAGGATAAACTCATTTTCTGCAGCAATAAATGGCAGCGTTGTACGCGACCCATCTCTCGGCTTCGATCCACAAAGTGCGGCTCCGGCTAATGACTCCTGCAGGTAAAAATCCTCTGTGTTTTGGAATTTTCTTCCTTTCTTCTTGTAACTTTCCAGCACCTGTAATTTATATCATTTTTCATCAATAGATGTAATTGGTCTCCTGCCCGCAGTCAATTCCAATACCCGGGGGGATGTGTACAATTAATTTTTACTGCGGCTCCTGCTGATAATTTATTAACCTTGTCTATCATTTTGTTTGGTTTCGTGGTGAATTTATCGAAGCGCTCGGAGTTTATGCAGATGGGCTTTAAATATGGCGCCCATGAGAAACGAAGAAGATGAGAAAATGTATTGAGAAAGTCCATGGACGCCATAAAGCACTCGACGCCGTCACTTTATATTGTCCTCTCTTCTTATACGACTGATGGATGGAACCAGAACTAGGTTGCCTCCTTCACTTACTTAAAGGCGAGATGTCACTTGCCATAGAAATATAATTTTTTTTTACCCGTTGAAAATGCCGCAGTTCTCCTGAATCCGACGATGTTTTTCTTTTATTCCTGCGCCTCTCGGTTGCTGAGATATAGCCCCATCTTCTAGTTTCTTTCTTAGACAAATAGGTGTAGCCCTTAAGATGACGCCCACAAGGAACAGCCAACCACCACACCCATTTGTCTTACAAGACTAGATTTATATACAGGGAAGAAGAAGCCATATCTCAGGAATGGAGAGGCGCAAAAACAAAAGAAAAACATCACCGGATTCAGAAAAACAGTGGAATTTTGTTTTTTTTTCATACTAACATGTAAATTCCTTTAAGATGTGGAGTTTTATGAGGTTATTGATTCGGATTCGTATGACAACTATGAATGGGGAAAAGCTTTAGAACAAGTCCCATTTCCTTCTCTATATACTTATGTAACTCTCTTTGGGACATGGATACTGCTGAGGATCTTTTTGCTGAGGATGGTGATTAGATCTCTATGACAACACAGGAAGCCGGAATGTCATAGGCAGAACAAAACCCTGATCACATGGTGTGTCAATATATAAACTTTACATTTTCTGAAAAACCACAGATGCTGCAACACCATTAACAAGAGGCACCAATAACCAAACACCACCATGAAGACAAAGGAGATCTCCAAACAACACCATGAAGACCGAGGAGATCTCCAAACAACACCATGAAGACCAAGGAGATCTCCAAACAAAACCATGAAGAGTGAGGAGATCTCCAAACAACACTATGAAGACCAAGGGGATCTCCAAGCAACACCATGAAGAAAAAGGGATCTCAAAACAACACCATGAAGACAAAGGAGATCTCCAAACAACACCATGAAGACTAAGGAGATCTCCAAACAACACTACGAAGACCAAGGGAATCTCCAAATAAAACCATGAAGACCAAGGAGATCTCCAAACAACACCATGAAGACCAAAGGGATCTCCAAACAACATCATGAAGAAAAAGGAGATCTCCAAACAACACCATGAAGACCTAGGAGATCTTCAAACAACACCATGAAGAAAAAGGAGGTCTCCAAACAACACCATGAAGACCAAGGAGATCTCAAAACAACACCATGAAGAAAAAGGAGATCTCCAAACACCATGAAGACCAAGGAGATCTCCAAACAACACCATGAAGACCAAGGAGATCTCCAAACAACACCATGAAGACCAAGGAGATCTATAAAACAACACCATGAAGACTAAGGAGATCTCCAAACTACACTACGAAGACCAAGAAGATCTCCAAATAACACCATGAAGAAAAAGGAGGTCTCCAAACAACACCATGAAGAAAAAGGAGATCTCCAAACACCATGAAGACCAAGGAGATCTCCAAACACCATGAAGACCAAGGAGATCTCCAAACACCATGAAGACCAAGGAGATCTCCAAACAACACCATGAAGACCAAGGAGATCTCCAAACAACACCATGAAGACCAACGGGATCTCCAAACAACACCATGAAGAAAAAGGAGATCTCCAAACAACACCATGAAGATCTAGGAGATCTTCAAACAACACCATGAAGAAAAAGGAGATCTCCAACCAACACCATGAAGACCAAGGAGATCTCAAAACAACACCATGAAGAAAAAGGAGATCTCCAAACACCATGAAGACCAAGGAGATCTCCAAACACCATGAAGACCAAGGAGATCTCCAAACAACACCATGAAGACCAAGGAGATCTCCAAACAACACCATGAAGACCAAGGAGATCTCCAAACAACACCATGAAGACTAAGGAGATCTCCAAACAACACCATGAAGAAAAAGGAGATCTCCAAACAACACCATGAAGAAAAAGAAGATCTCCAACCAACACCATGAAGACCAATGAGATCTCAAAACAACACCATGAAGATCAAGGAGATCTACAAACAACACCATGAAGAACAAGATCTCCAAACAACACCATGAAGAGCAAGGAGATCTCCAAACAACACTATGAAGACTAATGGGATCTCCAAACAACACCATGAAAACCAAGGTGATCTCCAAACAACACCATGAAGACCAAGGAGATCTCCAAACAACACCATGAAGATCAAAGGGATCTCCAAACAACACCATGAAGAAAAAGGAGATCTCCAAACAACACCATGAAGACCTAGGAGATCTCCAAAGAACACCATGAAGAAAAAGGAGATCTCCAAACAACACCATGAAGACCTAGGAGGTCTCCAAACAACACCATGAAGAAAAAGGAGATCTCCAAACTATACCATGAAGACCAAGGAGATCTTTAAACAAGTCAAGGACAAAGTTGTTGAGAAGTACAAATCAGGGATGGGTTATCAAAAAATATCACAATCTCTGATAATCCCAAAATCACTATCAAATCGATAATCATTAAATGGAAAGAACATAGCACTACAACAAACCTGCCAATAGAGGGTGCCCAGTAAAACTCTCAGGGCGAGAAAGGAGGGTATTAATCAGAGAGGCAACACAGAGACCAACCCTGAAGACCAGCCAACCCTGAAGGAACTGCACACTTCCCAAGCAAAGACTTGATTATCTATCCATATGACTACAATAAGCCGTACACTACATAGAGGTGGCCTTTATGAAAGAATTGGCAGAAAAAGCTTTTACTTACGCACAAAAAATTTAAGGTTCGTTTTAAGTTTGCCAAAAGACATGTGGGAGGCTCCCCAAATGTACGGAGGAACGTGCTATGGTCAGATGAGGCCAAAATTTAACTTTTTGGCAGCAAAAGTAAATGCTATGTCTGGCACCAAACCAACACAGCTCATCACACCAAGAACACTATCCCCACAGTGAAACATGGTGGTGGCAACATCATGATGTGGAGCAGATTTGCCTTGAGGAATGGGTAAAAATTCCAGTGGCGATATGTGAAAAACTCATTAAGACTTTTCCAAAGCGACTTGAAGCTATAATTGTTGCACATGGAGGGTCCACAAGGTACTGACTTTAGGGACAGTGAATAGCTGCTACTCACGCTGACGATCTTATCCAATTCATTGTTTTCTTCACAGAAAAAAAGAAAGCCAAATGTTCAAAGTTATATGCATGTTCTTTACATGAACTGATGGAAATCCTAAAAAAGAACAGTGAAATTCCAGGTTGTGAGGTAGCAAAACACAAAAAATGCCAAGGTAGGGGGAGGGTGAATATAATTTCCTTTAGGATGTGCCTCTTGATGACAGTGGTGTTTTGAATCTCTATGGCAACTCTGAATGTACATGTATTTACAAATAGATTTCCTGCAGCCTTATGCTCCACAGATCAGCACAAGGATAAGGTTTCCTCATGGAGTAGTCCTTTCTATGGAATCTGCAAAAAAACATAGCAAGGTGCAGATTATCACCACCCCAGTCATTCGGGGTTCCAGTGACACTCCACTATGAACAGTGTGCTGCTTTTGCGCTGATCGATTTCTTGATTTGTATCAGTCGGCGCATAGGTTTTTGACAGATGGCTCCTGGTTCTCTGCACGGAGAAACTCTTGATTTTTTTCCCATTATTTCATCCATTCCCTTACCGTGTAGCCGTTGATGGTACTGGCGTGTTGCCGGGGCATCCTCCATTGTACACTGAAGGCCGTACAGTTAATCGCTTCCAAATAAATGTCCAGGGGAGGCCCGAGCCGCTCTGCAAGATGGAAAGTCACAGAATTAATTGCTAATGTAATACAGACTGGATTCTACATCTGATAAAGAACTGACCCTAGTAGAGAGCCAACAGTTGGAAGACCGACCCTGGTAGAGAACTGACCCAGGTAGAGAACCAATCCTGGTGGAGAGTCAATCCTGGTAGAGAACAGACCCTGGTAGAGAACAGACCCTGGTAGAGAACCGACCCTGGTAGAGAACCGACCCTGGAAGAGAACCGACCCTGGAAGAGAACTGACCCTGGTGGAGAACTGACCCTGGTGGAGAATTGACCCTGGTAGAGAACCAACCCTGGCAGAGAACCGACCCTGGTAGAGAACTAACCCTGGTAGAGAACCAATCCTGGTAGAGAATTAATCCTAGTAGAGAACCGACCCTGGTAGAGAACCGACCCTGGTGGAGAACTGACCCTGGTGGAGAATTGACCCTGGTAGAAAACCCACCCTGTTGGAGAACCAACCCTGGTAGAGAACCAACCCTGGTAGAGAACCAAACCTGGTGGAGAACCAAACCTGGTAGAGAATCATCCCTGGCGGAGTACCAACCCTGATAGAGAACTGACCATGGTGGAGAACAGTTCCTGGTAGAAAACCAACCCTGGCAGAGAACCGACCCTGGTAGAGAACTAACCCTGGTAGAGAACCAATCCTGGTAGAGAATTAACCCTAGTAGAGAACTGACCCTGGTAGAAGAGAACTGACCCTGGTAGAAAACCGACCCTGGTAGAGAACTGACCCTGGTGGAGAACTGACCCTGGTGGAGAACTGACCCTGGTGGAGAACTGACCCTGGTAGAGAACCGAACCTAGTAGAGAATCATCCCTGGTGAAGAACCAACCCTGATAGAGAACCGTCCTTGGTGGAGAGCCGTTCCTGGTAGAAAACCAACCCTGGAAGAGAACCGACCCGGGTAGAGAACCAGCCTTGGTAGACCATTGACCCTGGTGGAGAACTGGCCCTTGGGAGCAACAATCTACTAATGCAACTACAGTTACAAAATACTGTAATAAAGAAGCTGAGGACGTCAGGGGTCTTCAGCAAAGCTGTCACTACCAGGAGACATGTCACTTGCATTACTGCCAATATTACCCAGCATAGTGTGGATGGGGATCTGAGACTCTTCAGCTGCCAGGACCAAGGACCATCAGTCTGTCATCTAATGAGGGGCATTTTTACCAGCCTATAAAGCTTCTGCTCACTTTTGGATTGTTATTATGTAGCAGGAGGTGAAGGACACAAAAAGAGGCAAAAGCTTTGTTGGGGGAGGACAGATAATGGAAGGGGTTCTGTTGGAGGGGTGCAAAGATTCAAAGTGGAGGAGCAGTGCGGGTGTAATAAAGGGAAAGGGGGGCACAAAGTGCAGTGACTGTGAGAGCACAAAGTATATGTCAGGGGCTCTGTCAGGGAATTTAGCGTCAGGGGCTCTGTGGGGGGATAAAGTATCAGGGGCTCTGTGGGGGGATAAAATGTCAGGGGCTCTGTGGGGGAATAAGGTTGTAGGGACTCTGTGGAGGACTAAAGTGGAAGGGGCTCTGTGGGGGTTTAAGGTGGCAGGTACTCTGTGGGGTTAAGAAGAAAGGGGCTCTGTGGGGGTATAAGGTGGTAGGGACTCTGGGGTTAAGAAGAAAGGGACTCTTTGGGGGAAAAATGGCAGTGGCTCTGTGGGGGTATAAGGTGGTAGGGGCTCTGTGGGGAATAAAGTGGCTGTGGCTCTATGGGGGAATAAAGTGGCAGGGGCTCTGTAGGGGAATAAGGTGGTAGGGGCTCTGTGGGGGGACTAAAGTGTAAGGGGCTCTGTGGGGGTTTAAGGTGGCAGGGACTCTGTGGGGTTAAGAAGAAAGGGGCTCTGTGGGGGTATAAGGTGGTAGGGACTCTGTGGGGTTAAGAAGAAAGAGGCTCTGTGGGGGAGTAAAGTGGCAGTGGCTCTGTGGGGGTATAAGGTGGTAGGGGCTCTGTGGTGGTATAAGGTGGTAGGGACTCTGTGGGTTAAGAAGAAAGAGGCTCTGTGGGGGAATAAAGTGGCAGTGGCTCTGTGGGGGTATAAGGTGGTAGGGGCTCTGTGGGGGTATAAGGTGGTAGGGGCTCTGTGGGGGTATAAGGTGGTAGGGGCTTTGTGGGGGGTATAAGGTGGTAGGGGCTCTGTGGGGGTATAAGGTGGTAGGGACTCTGTGGGGGTTATAAGGTGGTAGGGGCTCTGGGGGGAATAAAGTGGCAGGGGCTCTGTGGGGGTATACGTTGGCAGGGGCTCTGTGGGGGTATAAGGTGGTAGGGGCTTTGTGGGGGTATAAGGTGGCAGGGGCTATGTGGGGGTATAAGGTGGTAGGGGTTCTGTGCGGGGTATAAGGTGGTAGGGGCTCTGTGGGGGTTAAAGGTGGTAGGGGCTCTGTGGGGGAATAAGGTGGTAGGGGCTCTGTGGGGTATAAGGTGGTAGGGGCTTTGTGGGAGGTATAAGGTGGTAGGGGCTCTGTGGGGGTATAAGGTGGTAGGGGCTCTGTGGGGGTATAAGGTGGTAGGGGCTCTGTGGGGGAATAAGGTGGTAGGGGCTCTGTGGGGTATAAGGTGGTAGGGGCTTTGTGGGAGGTATAAGGTGGTAGGGGCTCTGTGGGGGTATAAGGTGGTAGGGGCTCTGTGGGGGTATAAGGTGGTAGGGGCTCTGTGGGGGTATAAGGTGGTAGGGGCTCTGTGGGGGTTATAAGGTGGTAGGGGCTCTGTGGGGGTAAAAGGTGGTAGGGGCTCTGTGGGGGTAAAAGGTGGTAGGGGCTCTGTGGGGGTAAAAGGTGGTAGGGGCTCTGTGGGGGTAAAAGGTGGTAGGGGCTCTGTGGGGGTATAAGGTGGTAGGGGCTCTGTGGGGGAATAAGGTGGTAGAGGTTCTGTGGGGGTTATAAGGTGGTAGGGGCTCTGGGGGGAATAAAGTGGCAGGGGCTCTGTGAGGGGTATAAGGTGGTAGTGGCTCTGAGGGGGGAATAAAGTGGCAGTGGCTCTGTGGGGGTATAAGGTGGTAGGGGCTCTGTGGGGGTATAAGGTGGTAGGGGCTCTGTGGGGGTATAAAATGGTAGGGGCTCTGTGAGGGTATAAGGTGGTAGGGGCTCTGTGGGGGTATAAGGTGGCAGGGACTCTGTGGGGTTAAGAAGAAAGGGGCTCTGTGGGGGTATAAGGTGGTAGGGACTCTGGGGTTAAGAAGAAAGAGGCTCTGTGGGGGAGTAAAGTGGCAGTGGCTCTGTGGGGGTATAAGGTGGTAGGGGCTCTGTGGTGGTATAAGGTGGTAGGGGCTCTGTGGGGGAATAAGGTGGTAGGGGCTCTGTGGGGGTATAAGGTGGTAGGTGCTCTGTGGGGGTATAAGCTGGTAGGGGCTCTGTGGGGGTATAAGGTGGTAGGGGCTCTGTGGGGGAATAAGGTGGTAGGGGCTCTGCGGGGGTATAAGGTGGTAGGCGCTCTGCGGGGGTATAAGGTGGTAGGGGCTCTGTGGGGGTAAAAGGTGGTAGGGGCTCTGTGGGGGTAAAAGGTGGTAGGGGCTCTGTGGGGGTAAAAGGTGGTAGGGGCTCTGTGGGGGTAAAAGGTGGTAGGGGCTCTGTGGGGGTATAAGGTGGTAGGGGCTCTGTGGGGGAATAAGGTGGTAGAGGTTCTGTGGGGGTTATAAGGTGGTAGGGGCTCTGGGGGGAATAAAGTGGCAGGGGCTCTGTGAGGGGTATAAGGTGGTAGTGGCTCTGAGGGGGGAATAAAGTGGCAGTGGCTCTGTGGGGGTATAAGGTGGTAGGGGCTCTGTGGGGGTATAAGGTGGTAGGGGCTCTGTGGGGGTATAAAATGGTAGGGGCTCTGTGAGGGTATAAGGTGGTAGGGGCTCTGTGGGGGTATAAGGTGGCAGGGACTCTGTGGGGTTAAGAAGAAAGGGGCTCTGTGGGGGTATAAGGTGGTAGGGACTCTGGGGTTAAGAAGAAAGAGGCTCTGTGGGGGAGTAAAGTGGCAGTGGCTCTGTGGGGGTATAAGGTGGTAGGGGCTCTGTGGTGGTATAAGGTGGTAGGGGCTCTTTGGGGGAATAAGGTGGTAGGGGCTCTGTGGGGGAATAAGGTGGTAGGGGCTCTGTGGGGGTATAAGGTGGTAGGTGCTCTGTGGGGGTATAAGCTGGTAGGGGCTCTGTGGGGGTATAAGGTGGTAGGGGCTCTGTGGGGGAATAAGGTGGTAGGGGCTCTGCGGGGGTATAAGGTGGTAGGCGCTCTGCGGGGGTATAAGGTGGTAGGGGCTCTGCGGGGGTATAAGGTGGTAGGGGCTCTGCGGGGGAATAAGGTGGTAGGGGCTCTGCGGGGGAATAAGATGGAAGGGGCTCTGTGGGGGTATAAGGTGGTAGGGGCTCTGTGGGGGAATAAGGTGGTAGGGACTCTGTGGGGGTATAAGGTGGTAGGGGCTCTGTGGGGGTATAAGGTGGCAGTGGCTCTGTGGGGGTATAAGGTGGTAGGGGCTCTGTGGGGGTATAAGGTGGTAGGGGCTCTGTGGGGGAATAAGGTGGTAGGGGCTCTGTGGGGGTATAAGGTGGCAGTGGCTCTGTGGGGGTATAAGGTGGTAGGGGCTCTGTGGGGGTATAAGGTGGTAGGGGCTCTGTGTGGGTATAAGGTGGTAGGGGCTCTGTGGGGGTATAAGGTGGTAGGGGCTCTGTGGGGGAATAAGGTGGTAGGGGCTCTGTGGGGGTATAAGGTGGTAGGGGCTCTGTGGGGTTAAGAAAGGAGCTCTATGGGTGTAATAATACAGCGTGGGCTCTGAGTTGGATTAAAGTGTTAGGATACTCTGTGTTGGATATATGATGTCAGGGGCTCTATGAGGACTTATAAAGTCACAAAGGTTTGTGGGGGCATCGGGCACCAGGCTCCCTCTGTGGGGGGCATACGATGGCAGGCGGAAGATAAAACCCATTTTAAAAGTCGATAAAATAAAAACTGAATCCTGAAATGCCACAAACCAAATAGCTGTCGCACTCGCTATCAATAATGGAGACTCCCCGTCACGTCCGGTAACTGACAGCGCAGTCACCGTAGATTTGGCTGTCAGCACAGGTTGAATTATACAAGAAGCAAACACTAAATGTAAATCTGCCATCACCGGCCCCAGGTGACTGTCACTGCGGCTTTTATATCACTTAGCATTGAATTAACAGACTTGTTCTCCAGCATGGGGTGAAGTGACGGGTAACAATCCCCGGGGGGCGCCACAACAGACATTTACATAGTGACCAGAAATGACCTGTTAGGAGCCATCACTGTCATCATCCATCTTCTGCTTCTTATCTTACACAATATTTTTATCCTGCTCTCAGGTGATACATTGTATCCAGTACAGACAATGCTCTGTGAGCTAAACATCCCGAACTCCAGACTGATACATTGTAACAAACCAAAGGATCTGTGCAGCAGCTGCTGATGTGTTCAGCTCACAGAGCATTGTCTGCACTGGATACATTGTATCAGTCTGGAGTCACAGAGCATTGTCCGCACTGGATACATTGTATCAGTCTGGAGTCACAGAGCATTGTCCGCACTGGATACATTGTATCAGTCTGGAGTCACAGAGCATTGTCCGCACTGGATACATTGTATCAGTCTGGAGTCACAGAGCATTGTCTGCACTGGATACATTGTATCAGTCTGGAGTCACAGAGCATGGTCTGCACTGGATACATTGTATCAGTCTGGAGTCACAGAGCATTGTCCGCACTGGATACATTGTATCAGTCTGGAGTCACAGAGCATTGTCCGCACTGGATACATTGTATCAGTCTGGAGTCACAGAGCATTGTTCGCACTGGATACATTGTATCAGTCTGGTGTCACAGAGCATTGTCTGCACTGGATACATTGTATCAGTCTGGTGTCACAGAGCATTGTCCGCACTGGATACATTGTATCAGATGAGAGCAGGACTAGATACAATATGTACAGGCAACAAGTGTTCTCATTCACTGGCAGCAAACACGTCTCTTGAAATTAGCGATAAATTGTAACATAAATGTATTATAAGGTTGTAGAACTTTTCTCTAAGAAAATAACTTACTTCAACTAAAACTAGGAAAGTAGAACAGAGCAAAAACAAGTCTGTGCAATCTGTCTGTAAAGCAAATAGTGCGTTGCTTCATTTACCTAAATAGAGACAATGCAATCAGAGGTGCAGACACAAATCACTAAGGTCCATAGAAAAAACATGTGCATCTATCTGTTCCATACACAGAGCTTATTGTGTGTGGATTTATAGAGTTCCCATTTAATTCTGGTGACTGTATAACCTGTACGTAGTGAGCTCCCTCTAGTGGTAACTGTATAAATCTGTATGTAGTGAGCTCTTACTAGTGGTGACTGTATATATCTGTATGCAGTGAGCACTTACTAGTGGTGACTGTATAAATCTGTATGTAGTGAGCTCCCTCTAGTGGTGACTGTATAAATCTGTACGTAGTGAGCTCCCCCTAGTGGTGGCTGTATAAATCTGTACGTAGTGAGCTCCCACTAGTGGTGACTGTATAAATCTGTACGTAGTGAGCTCCCTCTAGTGGTGACTGTATAAATCTGTACGTAGTGAGCTCCTGCTAGTGGTGGCTGAAGAAATATGTATGTAGTGAGCTCCTCCTAGTGGTGGCTATATAAATCCGAATGTAGTGAGCTCTTCCTAGTCATGACTGTATAAATCTGTATGTAGTGAGCTCTTACTAGTGGTGACTGTATAAATCTGTATGTAGTGAGCTCTTCCTAGTCATGACTGTATATATCTGTATGTAGTGAGCTCCCTCTAGTGGTGACTGTATAATCTGTATGTAGTGAGCTCCCTCTAGTGGTGGCTGTATAAATCTGTATGTAGTGATCTCCCCCTAGTGGTGACTGTATAAACCTGTATGTAGTGATCTCTGTTGTGAATTTGCTTTTTGCTCCCTCTAGTGGTTACTAGTTTTTTGACTCTGGTTTTTCTGTCATTCCTTTTATCCGCACCTGGGTCGTTAGTTAGGGGTGTTGCTATATAAGCTCCCTGGACCTTCAGTTCAATGCCTGGCAACGTAGTTATCAGAGCTAGTCTGCTGTGCTCTTGTCTACTGATCCTGGTTCCAGTTATTTCAGCTAAGTCTGCCTTTTGCTTTTTGCGATTTGTTTTGGTTTTGTATTTTTGTCCAGCTTGTTCCAAATCTATATCCTGACCTTTGCTGGAAGCTCTAGGGGGCTGGTGTTCTCCCCCCGGACCGTTAGACGGTTCGGGGGTTCTTGAATTTCCAGTGTGGATTTTGATAGGGTTTTTGTTGACCATATAAGTTACCTTTCTTTATTCTGCTATCAGTAAGCGGGCCTCTCTGTGCTAAACCTGGTTCATTTCTGTGTTTGTCATTTCCTCTTACCTAACCGTCATTATTTGTGGGGGGCTTCTATCCAGCTTTGGGGTCCCCTTCTCTGGAGGCAAGAAAGGTCTTTGTTTTCCTCTACTAGGGGTAGCTAGATTCTCCGGCTGGCGCGTGTCATCTAGAATCAACGTAGGAATGATCCCCGGCTACTTCTAGTGTTGGCGTTAGGAGTAGATATATGGTCAACCCAGTTACCACTGCCCTATGAGCTGGATTTTTGTATTCTGCAGACTTCCACGTTCCTCTGAGACCCTCGCCATTGGGGTCATAACAGTTTGCCAGGCCAGTATTAAATGTTTAATGCATTGCAGAAGAGGGATTATAAGAAAGAAGATTCTGAGTTTTTTTTTTTTTTTCTTCTTCCCCTTTACCTCAGAGTGGCTATGCTTGCTGCAGACATGAATGTCCAGACCTTGATTACAAGTGTGGACCAGCTGGCTACTCGTGTGCAGGGCATACAAGACTATGTTATCAGAAATCCTAGGTCAGAACCTAAAATACCGATTCCTGAACTGTTTTCCGGAGACAGGTTTAAGTTTAGGAATTTCAGGAATAATTGTAAATTGTTTTTGTCCCTGAGACCCTGTTCATCTGGAGATTCTGCTCAGCAAGTAAAGATTGTTATTTCGTTCTTACGAGGCGACCCTCAGGATTGGGCTTTTTCGCTGGCGCCAGGAGATCCGGCATTGGCTGATCTTGATGCGTTTTTTCTGGCGCTCGGTTTACTTTATGAGGAACCCAATCTTGAGATTCAGGCAGAAAAGGCCTTGCTGGCTATGTCTCAGGGCCAGGACGAGGCTGAAGTGTATTGCCAAAAATTTCGGAAATGGTCCGTGCTGACACATTGGAACGAGTGTGCACTGGCCGCTAATTTTAGAAATGGCCTTTCTGAAGCCATTAAGAATGTTATGGTGGGTTTTCCCATTCCCACAGGTCTGAATGATACTATGGCACTGGCTATTCAAATTGACCGGCGGTTGCGGGAGCGCAAAACCGCAAATTCCCTCATGGTGTTGTCTGAACAGACACCTAATTCGGTGCAATGTGATAGAAAAACCGCAAATTCCCTCATGGTGTTGTCTGAACAGACACCTGATTTAATGCAATGTGATAGAATCCTGACTAGAAATGAGCGGAAAATTCATAGACGCCGGAATGGCTTGTGCTACTACTGTGGTGATTCTACACATGTTATCTCAGCATGCTCTAAACGTATAGCTAAGGTTGTTAGTCCTGTCACCGTTGGTAATTTGCAACCTAAATTTATTCTGTCTGTAACTTTGATTTGCTCACTGTCATCTTATCCTGTCATGGCGTTTGTAGATTCAGGTGCTGCCCTGAGTCTCATGGATCTCTCATTTGCTAAGCGCTGTGGTTTTACTCTTGAACCATTAGAAAATCCTATTCCTCTTAGGGGTATTGATGCTACGCCATTGGCAGCAAATAAACCGCAGTATTGGACACAGGTTACCATGTGCATGACTCCTGAACACCGCGAGGTGATACGTTTCCTGGTTTTACATAAAATGCATGATTTGGTTGTTTTAGGGCTGCCATGGTTACAGACCCATAATCCAGTCCTGGACTGGAAGGCTATGTCAGTCTCAAGTTGGGGCTGTCGTGGTATTCATGGGGATTCCCTGCCTGTGTCTATTGCTTCTTCTACGCCTTCGGAAGTTCCGGAGTATTTGTCTGATTATCAGGATGTCTTCAGTGAGTCTGAGTCCAGTGCACTGCCTCCTCATAGGGACTGTGACTGTGCTATAGATTTGATCCCAGGCAGTAAATTTCCTAAGGGAAGACTGTTTAATCTGTCGGTACCTGAACATACCGCTATGCGTTCATATATCAAGGAGTCTCTGGAGAAAGGACATATTCGTCCGTCTTCTTCCCCTCTTGGTGCGGGATTCTTTTTTGTGGCAAAAAAGGACGGATCTTTGAGACCTTGTATTGATTATCGGCTTTTAAATAAGATCACTGTCAAATTTCAGTATCCTTTACCGCTGTTGTCTGACTTGTTTGCCCGGATTAAGGGTGCCAAGTGGTTCACCAAGATAGACCTTCGTGGTGCGTACAACCTTGTGCGCATTAAGCAAGGTGATGAATGGAAAACCGCATTCAATACGCCCGAAGGTCATTTTGAGTACTTGGTGATGCCTTTTGGGCTCTCTAATGCCCCTTCAGTTTTTCAGTCCTTTATGCATGACATTTTCCGGAAGTATCTGGATAAATTTTTGATTGTTTATCTGGATGATATTTTGGTTTTTTCTGATAATTGGGATTCGCATGTGGAGCAGGTCAGGTTGGTCTTTAAAATTTTGCGTGAAAATTCTTTGTTTGTCAAGGGCTCAAAGTGTCTCTTTGGTGTACAGAAGGTTCCCTTTTTGGGGTTCATTTTTTCCCCTTCTGCTGTGGAGATGGACCCAGTCAAGGTCCGAGCTATTCTTGATTGGACTCAGCCCTCGTCAGTTAAGAGTCTTCAGAAGTTCTTGGGCTTCGCTAACTTCTACCGTCGTTTTATCGCTAATTTTTCTAGCATTGTGAAACCTTTGACGGATATGACCAAGAAGGGCTCCGATGTAGCTAACTGGGCTCCTGCTGCCGTGGAGGCTTTCCAGGAGTTGAAACGCCGGTTTACTTCGGCGCCTGTTTTGTGCCAGCCTGACGTCTCACTTCCCTTTCAGGTTGAGGTGGATGCTTCGGAGATTGGGGCAGGGGCCGTTTTGTCGCAGAGAGGCCCTGGTTGCTCTGTTATGAAACCTTGTGCCTTTTTCTCTAGGAAATTTTCGCCTGCCGAGCGAAATTATGATGTGGGCAATCGGGAGTTGTTGGCCATGAAATGGGCATTTGAGGAGTGGCGTCATTGGCTCGAGGGTGCTAAGCATCGTGTGGTGGTCTTGACTGATCACAAAAATCTGATGTATCTCGAGTCTGCTAAACGCCTTAATCCAAGACAGGCCCGCTGGTCATTGTTTTTCTCCCGCTTTGATTTTGTTGTCTCGTATTTACCAGGTTCAAAGAATGTGAAGGCCGATGCTCTTTCTAGGAGCTTTGTGCCTGATGCTCCTGGAGTCGCTGATCCTGTTGGTATTCTTAAAGATGGAGTTATCTTGTCAGCTATTTCTCCGGATCTGCGACGTGTGTTGCAGAGATTTCAGGCTGATAGGCCTGAGTCTTGTCCACCTGACAGACTGTTTGTCCCGGATAAGTGGACCAGCAGAGTCATTTCCGAGGTTCATTCCTCGGTGTTGGCAGGTCACCCGGGAATTTTTGGCACCAGAGATCTGGTGGCCAGGTCCTTTTGGTGGCCTTCCTTGTCAAGGGATGTGCGGTCATTTGTGCAGTCCTGTGGGACTTGTGCTCGAGCTAAGCCTTGCTGTTCTCGTGCCAGCGGTTTGCTCTTGCCCTTGCCTGTCCCGAAGAGACCTTGGACACATATCTCCATGGATTTCATTTCTGATCTTCCGCTATCTCAGGGCATGTCCGTTATCTGGGTGATATGTGATCGCTTCTCCAAGATGGTCCATTTGGTTCCTTTGCCTAAGCTGCCTTCCTCTTCCGATCTGGTTCCTGTGTTTTTCCAGAACGTGGTTCGTTTGCACGGCATCCCTGAGAATATTGTGTCAGACAGAGGATCCCAGTTCGTTTCCAGGTTCTGGCGATCCTTTTGTAGTAGGATGGGCATTGATTTGTCGTTTTCGTCTGCTTTCCATCCTCAGACTAATGGACAGACGGAGCGAACCAATCAGACTTTGGAGGCTTATTTGAGGTGTTTTGTCTCTGCTGATCAGGACGATTGGGTGACATTCTTGCCGTTGGCTGAGTTTGCCCTTAATAATCGGGCTAGTTCCGCCACCTTGGTTTCGCCTTTTTTCTGCAACTCTGGTTTCCATCCTCGCTTTTCTTCGGGTCATGTGGAGCCTTCTGACTGTCCTGGGGTGGATTCTGTGGTGGATAGGTTGCAGCAGATCTGGAATCATGTGGTGGACAACTTGAAGTTGTCACAGGAGAAGGCTCAGCGCTTTGCCAACCGCCGCCGCGGTGTGGGTCCCCGACTACGTGTTGGGGATTTGGTATGGCTTTCTTCCCGCTTTGTTCCTATGAAGGTCTCCTCTCCCAAATTTAAACCTCGTTTTATTGGGCCTTACAAGATATTGGAAATCCTTAATCCTGTATCTTTTCGTCTGGATCTTCCTGTGTCATTTGCTATTCACAATGTATTTCATAGGTCTTTGTTGCGGCGGTACATTGTGCCTGTAGTTCCTTCTGCTGAGCCTCCTGCTCCGGTGTTGGTTGAGGGCGAGTTGGAGTACGTGGTGGAGAAGATCTTGGATTCTCGCCTCTCCAGGCGGAGGCTTCAGTACCTGGTCAAGTGGAAGGGCTATGGTCAGGAGGATAATTCCTGGGTGGTCGCCTCTGATGTTCATGCGGCCGATTTAGTTCGTGCCTTTCATGCCGCTCGTCCTGATCGCCCTGGTGGTCGTGGTGAGGGTTCGGTGACCCCTCACTAAGGGGGGGGTACTGTTGTGAATTTGCTTTTTGCTCCCTCTAGTGGTTACTAGTTTTTTGACTCTGGTTTTTCTGTCATTCCTTTTATCCGCACCTGGGTCGTTAGTTAGGGGTGTTGCTATATAAGCTCCCTGGACCTTCAGTTCAATGCCTGGCAACGTAGTTATCAGAGCTAGTCTGCTGTGCTCTTGTCTACTGATCCTGGTTCCAGTTATTTCAGCTAAGTCTGCCTTTTGCTTTTTGCTATTTGTTTTGGTTTTGTATTTTTGTCCAGCTTGTTCCAAATCTATATCCTGACCTTTGCTGGAAGCTCTAGGGGGCTGGTGTTCTCCCCCCGGACCGTTAGACGGTTCGGGGGTTCTTGAATTTCCAGTGTGGATTTTGATAGGGTTTTTGTTGACCATATAAGTTACCTTTCTTTATTCTGCTATCAGTAAGCGGGCCTCTCTGTGCTAAACCTGGTTCATTTCTGTGTTTGTCATTTCCTCTTACCTAACCGTCATTATTTGTGGGGGGCTTCTATCCAGCTTTGGGGTCCCCTTCTCTGGAGGCAAGAAAGGTCTTTGTTTTCCTCTACTAGGGGTAGCTAGATTCTCCGGCTGGCGCGTGTCATCTAGAATCAACGTAGGAATGATCCCCGGCTACTTCTAGTGTTGGCGTTAGGAGTAGATATATGGTCAACCCAGTTACCACTGCCCTATGAGCTGGATTTTTGTATTCTGCAGACTTCCACGTTCCTCTGAGACCCTCGCCATTGGGGTCATAACAGATCTCCCCCAGTGGTGACTGTATAAATCTGTATGTAGTGAGCTCCCCCTAGTGGTGACTGTATAAATCTGTATGTAGTGAGCTCCCCCTAGATGTGACTATATAAATCCGTATGTAGTGAGCTCCTTATAGTGGTGACTGTATAAATCTGTATGTAGTGAGCTCCCCTAGTGGTGACTTTATAAATTTGTATGTAGTGAGCTCCCCCTAGTGGTGACTTTATAAATCTGTGTTTAGTGAGCTCCCCCTAGTGGTGGCTGAAGATAACTAGAACTTTCTCATCTCACTATAAAGGGAAGGATACTTTAAAAATTTGTAAACCTTATATTTTAAAATGTGTCATTACTGTTTATGTGATTAATTTATATACAGGATATTTCACAGGGGGTGTGCAATAATTGATAGATTATACAAGTCAGTGTCTTGATATATTATGACATACCGGATCGGCTTTACCAGTCTGCCCAGTTCACATGTGGCTTTTAATGAAATCCTGCTCTCGCCTGGTAATGGTCTCGCAATCCTTTGATGCTTCAGATGTGTAATGTGTCCGTGAGTAAGACGTCATATCTGCAGCTTATGCAGCATAATTACAGCCAGTACCCCCCGGGGGTCAATCAGAGGAGATCATTCTGGGGTCCGACCCCCCACTATATCAGACATGGGCAGGGATGATGTACGTGGTAAGGCAAGCAGGTAGGTGGCAACGATGTCTGGTGGTGGGATTCACCAGACCCCCGCTCGCCTGTGCCCACGATATCAGCCTATGGATATATTACGGGATGAACATGGTTTACAAAGTGTGAACAGAGCCGAGATCTAAATTCTGCAGAGAAGAGTCTGAGTTTTTAGATGATTAAATATGAATGTCCCATAATTGGGGAAAGTTTCCTTAGAAGACGCCGTTCGTGGTTAGTGTGACTGATACATAAGCAGCTATAAAGTATCTAATCCCTTCTCCTACAGACGACATTGTATCCACGCTCCCCAATAATCATCCGCGCTTTAATTCAATTATTCATGAAGTCAATTTTCCGAGTTCTGCAAAATCTGCTGAATATTGTTATGTGGTAATGAGGGAAAACAATGCAGATGGGCGACACATTGTTACAGAAAGTTTATGTGTCAAATCAGCAGAAGAGGCAAAATAGGACTTATCCGGGGTATGAGATGAAGGAGGCGACGTCATGGCGATTTTATCGATACATTGTAGGTGAGTGAGGCTGCATTATGACCCCCAAGTTACAGGGACCCCAACAAGTCGCCCAAAAAAAGAAATATTATCACTGACATTTATGGTTAATGGTGGAGCTGACAGGACATGGACATCATCTTTCCAGTCTTGTACATCACTTTATAGGATACAGGGACACGGGGTCGGATTTATGAGAAAACATTGAAGAAAGATTGTTACTTCCAGCTTGGATAGATTGTGAATGCTTCAGTCAACCAGCAGGTGCTGATTGGCTGCAGCGGTCACAGAATGTTCCGCAGTTCTGATAGGTGACTATATGTTCCGGTATATCGATAGATTGGGAGGAACAGAGGTTATTTTATGGCTCCCTCCATCCTGGGTTTAGTGAAGACATGGAGCAGATCGGATCTACGCTGCTATTAGAACCCGCGACTTGAGGACCAGAAATGACCCGAAATAACCGAACGCTTCACGGCGGGTCCTAATATAACGAGCAGCTGCCTCTAAGTCAGAGCGGATCAAACCCTGCAGAATAATTCATATGCAATAGTTGTGCAATTGTCCTCTGTTATCTGCTATCTGGGGAGAAGCTTATCTGCTAAAATATGTCTAGCCTCCATGAAAGCTTCCATGTCCAAGTTCTATCAGCAGCAGAAGAGGAAACATTGAAGCCTTGCAGCCTCCTAAAAAAATGTACCCCCTCCCAATGTGGTCAATTTTTACTTTTCTTTTTTCATTTCTGCTTTTTTTTTTTTTTTTTTCAAAGAATGGGGCTTGTATTTTGCATGATGATCTGTAGACTTTATTGGTACAATTCTGGGATACATACAACTTTAGATCACATTTTGCATTTTCCTATTATATTGTTGATTTCTTTTAAATTTAGGATTCTTAACTTTTAGAGCAGGATCCTCTACAGATAGAGCAGGATTCTCTACATTTAGAGCAGGAGTCTTTACAGCTAGAGCCAGGTTCTTAACAGTTAGAGCCAGGTTCTTAACAGTTAGAGCAGGATTCTTTACAGTTAGAGCAGCATTCTTTGCAGTTAGGCTAGGATAACATTGTGTTAGTGCAGTACGTTCAATGCATGCATTAAACGGACTGCGCAACGCAAGTGCCTTTTAAAGATCGCGTTATGCGATCGCGCTAGCGCAGATGCTCCATCTCTGCTAGCGGTGACAGATCCGAAAACGCTGCAGACCGCGTCCGTGGGTCCGTCACAGAATAACGGCACATCGCTAACGCATGCCAATTATGACATTCATTAGCGATGCGCTACATAATGGCAGTTAATGGGTGCGCTAACGCATCCGTTACATAGCATTAGTGCCGCTATGTAATGGATGCCGTCAGCGCAGTGCCATTAACGCAATGTGAACCTAGCCTTAGAGCAGGATTCTTTGCAGTTAGAACCAGATTCTTAACAGTTAGTGCAGGGTTCTTTGCAGTTAGAACAGGATTCTTTACAGTTGGAGCAGGATTCTTTGCATTTAGAGCAGGATTCTTTGCACTTAGAGCTGGATTCTTTGCAGCTAGAGCAGGATTCTTTGCAGGTAGAGCAGGATTCTTTGCACTTAAAGCTGGATTCTTTGCAGCTAGAGCAGGATTCTTTGCAGTTAGAGCAGGAGTCTTTGCACTTAAAGCTGGATTCTTTGCAGTTAGAGCAGGATTCTTTGCAGTTAGAAAAGGATTCTTTGCAGTTAGAGCAGGATTCCTTGCAGTTAGAGCAGGATTCTTTGCAGTTAGAGCAGGATTCTTTGCACTTAGAGCTGGATTCTTTGCAGCTAGAGCAGGATTCTTTACAGTTAGAGCAGGATTATTTCCAGTTAGAGCATGATTCTTTGGAGTTAGAGCAGGGTTCTTTACAGTTAGAGCAGGATTATTTCCAGTTTGAGCAGGGTTCTTTACAGTTAGTGCATGATTCTTTGCACTTACAGCAGGAGTCTTTGCAGCTAGAGCAGGATTATTTGCAGTTAGAGCATGATTCTTTGTAGTTAGAGCAGGATTCTTTGCAGTTAGAGCAGGATTCTTTGCACTTAGAGCAGGATTCTTTGCAGCTAGAGCAGGGTTCTTTACAGTTAGAACAGGTTTATTTCCAGTTTGAGCAGGGTTCTTTACAGTTAGTGCATGAGTCTTTGCAGTTAGAGCAGGATTATTTGCAGTTAGAGCAGGATTCTTTACAGTTAGAGCAGCCAGACTGCGGAATGCCCAACAACAAAAAGTAGTAATGGCCGAAACTATACCAGAATTTAGAAGGACTGGAAGATTTTCTCACTACAAATGGCATTGTGGGTTATAAATAATCTAGAGATAGAGAATATCGAACTGGTGGAGTAAGGAAAAACTTGCTGGACCTGTGTCTTTCTTCAACCTATGTAACATTGTAACTATTTAATATTTTGCTATTATGAGAGGCCATCAGCATCCTGTGTTCATGTTGGAGGAGGGTTAGTGATGGAAGAGGTGGTCGCTATTGACAGTGGCATCTAAGGGGATAAACTGCCAGGATCAAAGCCGCCTCCAATCCCAGCAGTTGTCAGCAAGGTGTCAGCTCAGTCCTGAACCCACTCTGGACAAGTCAAGGTCAGGGAAGGGTTAAAGGTCAATCTAGTGGATTCACCCTGTAGGAGTTTAGTCTAGATAAAGACTTCTAAGTCTTTGATATATATGGTGCCCTCTATGTATAGTTCTCCTCCTTCCACACTTTCAGAGACCCTTTAAGATAATATTAGACAATAGACCGGATTCCCCCCATTTAGGATCCTCAACTATGAACCAAGACAACTAAGAACATCTTTTTGAACAACATGTAATACTTTGTTTCGCCTGTGGTGGCGCCGCAGGGGAATGGAAGGCTGCTGCCAGGTTACCTCCGCTGATCGCTGCGGATCTCCCTGGGATCAGATCAGCAGCTTTGTTATGTTGGACATTGTATCCCTTAGTTCTGTTTTGATGTTTCTTGCTGATGTTTTTTGCAGTTCTACTTTTTAACACAATCTTGCTATTTACTCTGGGGGGCCGTTGTTTATGGCTTCGTTATCAGCTTAATGAGCTTTTCCTGGGTGGTCACAGAGAGGACATCCTCTGGCTGGAAGGATCTCGCCATTTGGGACTTTCCAGAAGAACACCCACGTGGGCCCGGACAGACAGCGCTCGGTTTATACCAGATGTACACAGAAAACTTTTCTGTACAGATCTGATTATCACAAGAATGTAACCGCAGCGAATCACTATGTCCGGTACGAGCGGCGGCATCCGCACACTGGGCACTGACCGTCTGGGCTCATCTTAGGCGACTTATAGGCTCCTACTCATTGTTCACATGGACAACATGATGGTGGACTAAGGGGCAAAATCTAGTGACAAGATTCCCTTACTGGACCCATCACAGACACCCTACATCACTGAGGCACAGAACACAAGCAGCTCAGGAATACATCACTTTCCTCTAATCTCTTTGTCTATGTTGCCAATAAACAGTAGGAAAAGTTCATACTGGGGGCTGTGCATGTGCAGTGCGTCCCCAACTAAGGCTGCGCATCTGCAGTGCTTCCCCATCTAAGGCTGCAAATGTGTATCTCAACCTGTGCATATGCAGTGCTTCCCCATCTCAGGTTGCACATGCGCAGTGCTTCCCCATCTCAGGTTGCACATGCGCAGTGCTTCCCCATCTCAGGTTGTGCATGTGCAGTGCTTCCCAGTCTCAGGTTGCACACGTGTTTACGCCTTGCAGCCTGCCCTAGACCTACGTTGGGGGTTTAGAACGGGTCCCCCGCATCATTACAGTTGGTGCATAAGGACATCCTGTTATTACAATGTTTGTACTTTGATATGTAAAAATGTTTGCACCTTTCACCTGTTTGCTCTTATGTAAATTATGATTGCAACGTTTAAAGAAAATAGCCTCCCATAAAGGGAAAAAAAAGTTTAACCTGCTGAAATGCATTTCCAAAAATGTCTGCATTCATCTAACCTGCTATTGTTTATGTTTCTTTTCCCAGTACAGGAGTACTGGACTTAATGGGGGGGGGGGGTATAACACCCCAGGAAGCCAGCTGTTACAGTGGTGTCCCTTTCCTTTTGGGGAGGGTGATGTCATGCCTGGAAGCGAGGAGCATCCCTTTAACAGGTGGTACATACATGCAACATGTTCTGATTCCAGGCCAGAAGCGGGAGCTCTGGACCCGGTTTCAGGGGGAGCTTCTCCAGATATATATATTCTGGCATGGAGGAGGAGTTAGTTAGTTTGTGTTAGTCAGTCAGTTGGAGGAGAGAGAGGTGAGCAGGAGAGCTGGGGCCGTGCAGCAACGTGGTGCTGCAGCTCCAGGCCAGAGAGGAGAAGTGGACAGTGTTGTATTTGTAGAACGTGCCAGAGGGGAGAAGCACAGGAGAACTAAGGAGCTGGAAGGGAGCTGCGACTGAGCGCCTTCCATGCTGAAGCGCAAGAAGCGGGCACCGGGAGCCCGAGGCTGAGTGGAACTGTATGTCCCATAGCAGAAACCGGAGGGCAGAAGACTTCAGGTTGTCTGTCTGCACCCACACCCGAAGGCACAGCAACACAGCCCAGAGTCAGAATTAGAGACACCTATAAAAAGGCTCGCGTTGCCTGCCATGCAGGTACTGTCTTAGGACAGGGAAAGAGGGGACCTTGTGTGGAGCCTTAAGCAGCAAGGAACTCGCCTTACAGCGCAAGAAGGAAGGCTTACAACCTCACCTGGAAAGGGGATCCATAATTGCTTCCAGGCCGACCGGACCTCACCATCACCTGTTACCGATACCCTGGACTGTGGCTGCTGCATATCAGTAAAAAAAAAGGTAAAGAGACTGCAACCATGTGTCCTCTAGTTCTTTCTGGCACTATACCATCTTTCCCTACTACACCAGGAGCCCTGGGGATCAAGCTTCACCTCTGGGAAGCTATACCATCCCAGCTGCCATAACATCATCCCAGTGGACCCCTTTTAGCAGCGTCGGTCATCCCTGACCGAATACCACAGGTGGTGTCACGAACAAACTTTATTTCAAATAACCCCTTTAAAGACATTTCCTTTTACTTGGACGCCCAGGGCCATGGACTGGGTCGCTGCCACCATGACCACTCCTTTAACAACCACTGGACCAGGCCCGAGTACCCCTAGGCCCTGGCAGGCGCTCCACATGCGCAGTGCTGCACCGTCTCAGATTGCGCATGCGCAGTGCTGCACCGTCTCAGGTTGTGCATGCGCAGTGCTTCCCCATATTTGCAGTGGCTCTTTGTGGCATTATTGTATAAGTGACTGTGCTGTAATATCAGAAATATTCCAGGAATAAGAGTGGTGCTGTTTAGTAAAGATCACATTTTAGCACGGCGACACACATGCTCAGACGGCCTCCACATGTGTACAGAAGCTTCTTATACCTTTCTTGTGCCGCCTGTGTGACTGACAGTAACAGACCTAATACAGTGCAGGAATATCACAGTGTAATGCGTCACTGATCAGAGGGTCCCGTCCCTTTATTGGCCTCATTACTGTGGTTTTAGCCCTTTGTGGTCCCTTGATCGTTGACTTCCGAGACGGCTGTGACAGCGCTCTAACACTCCGGCGTCTTCAGGCCCCATACACGTTACACTAATGTCGGCCGAGCCCACCGTTATCAGATCAGTCTATGGTGTACGGCGGTCTCCCGACTCACCCCCGATAGATGATGTAGGGGCAGGGAAGGATCCACTATGTCCATTTTGGGCAGGCGATCCTTTTGTTCTTTGTGAGATAAGCAGCAGAGCGGTAGAGGGTTAAAGAGGCAGTATATAGGAGGCAGTATAGAGGAGGCAGTATAGAGGAGGCAGTATAGAGGAGGCAGTATAGATGAGGAAGGAAGTGGCACAGAGGGGTAAGGAGGGAGTATAGAGGATAGAGGCAGTACAGAGAGGAGGAAGGAGGTACAAAGGAGGCAGGAGATGGAACAGAGCAGCAAGGCGGCAGTAAGAAGGTGTCAAGAGGCCGCACAGAGGGCGCAGGATGCGGTACAGAGGAGGCAGGAGGCCATACAGAGGAGGCCATACAGAGGAGGCAGGAGGCCATACAGAGGAGGCAGGAGGCCATACAGAGGAGGCCATACAGAGGAGGCAGGAGGGAATACAGAGGAGGCAGGAGGGAATACAGAGGAGGCAGGAGGGAATACAGAGGAGGCAGGAGGGAATACAGAGGAGGCAGGAGGCCATACAGAGGAGGCAGAAGGCCATACAGAGGAGGCAGGAGGGAATACAGAGGAGGCAAAAGGCCATACAGAGGAGGCAGGAGGGAATACAGAGGAGGCAGAAGGCCATACAGAGGAGGCAGGAGGGAATACAGAGGAGGCAGAAGGCCATACAGAGGAGGCAGGAGGGAATACAGAGGAGGCAGGAGGGAATACAGAGGAGGCAGGAGGGAATACAGAGGAGGCAGGAGGGAATACAGAGGAGGCAGGAGGCCATACAGAGGAGGCAGAAGGCCATACAGAGGAGGCAGGAGGGAATACAGAGGAGGCAGAAGGCCATACAGAGGAGGCAGGAGGGAATACAGAGGAGGCAGGAGGCCATAAAGAGGAGGCAGGAGGCCATACAGAGGAGGCAGGAGGCCATACAGAGGAGGCAGGAGAGAATACAGAGGAGACAGGAGGCCATACAGAGGAGGCAGGAGGGAATACAGAGGAGGCAGGAGGCCATAAAGAGGAGGCAGGAGGCCATACACAGGAGGCAGGAGGGAATACAGAGGAGACAGGAGGGAATACAGAGGAGGCAGGAGGGAATACAGAGGAGACAGGAGGCCATACAGAGGAGGCAGGAGGCCATACAGAGGAGGCAGGAGGCCATACAGAGGAGGCAGGAGGGAATACAGAGGAGGCAGGAGGCCATACAGAGGAGGCAGGAGGGAATACAGAGGAGGCAGGAGGGAATACAGAGGAGGCAGGAGGCCATACAGAGGAGGCAGGAGGGAATACAGAGGAGGCAGGAGGGAATACAGAGGAGGCAGGAGGGAATACAGAGGAGGCAGGAGGCCATACAGAGGAGGCAGGAGGCAATACAGAGGAGGCAGGAGGTAATACAGAGGAGGCAGGAGGTTATACAGAGGAGGCAGGAGGGAATACAGAGGAGGCAGGAGGCCATACAGAGGAGGCAGGAGGCCATACAGAGGAGGCAGGAGGCCATACAGAGGAGGCAGGAGGGAATACAGAGGAGGCAGGAGGGAATACAGAGGAGGCAGGAGGCCATACAGAGGAGGCAGGAGGCCATACAGAGGAGGCAGGAGGGAATACAGAGGAGGCAGGAGGCCATACAGAGGAGGCAGGAGGGAATACAGAGGAGGCAGGAGGCCATACAGAGGAGGCAGGAGGGAATACAGAGGAGGCAGGAGGGAATACAGAGGAGGCAGGAGGGAATACAGAGGAGGCAGGAGGCCATACAGAGGAGGCAGGAGGCAATACAGAGGAGGCAGGAGGTAATACAGAGGAGGCAGGAGGTTATACAGAGGAGGCAGGAGGGAATACAGAGGAGGCAGGAGGCCATACAGAGGAGGCAGGAGGCCATACAGAGGAGGCAGGAGGCCATACAGAGGAGGCAGGAGGGAATACAGAGGAGGCAGGAGGGAATACAGAGGAGGCAGGAGGCCATACAGAGGAGGCAGGAGGCCATACAGAGGAGGCAGGAGGCCATACAGAGGAGGCAGGAGGGAATACAGAAGAGGCAGGAGGGAATACAGAGGAGGCAGGAGGGAATACAGAGGAGGCAGGAGGGAATACAGAAGAGGCAGGAGGGAATACAGAGGAGGCAGGAGGGAATACAGAGGAGGCCATACAGAGGAGGCAGGAGGGAATACAGAGGAGGCCATACAGAGGAGGCAGGAGGGAATACAGAGGAGGCAGGAGGGAATACAGAGGAGGCCATACAGAGGAGGCAGGAGGGAATACAGAAGAGGCAGGAGGGAATACAGAGGAGACCTCCTGCCCCCATTATAACATTTCCTGCCTCCTTTTTCATCCGGGACAGCCCCAATTTTGACAGAATCACAGCTGAAAAATCAGGACCGTTGCAGGAAGGACAGCTGACAGGTACGAGCTATATAGTCCATGAGCCAAGAACCAAATTTGACGATATCGGTACCAAGCGGAGTGACTAATTCTCTTTGGTATTTTTAGGTAGATGCATGTCTGTAGTTTATTTTTTGATATGATAGCCCTTACATATACGTAGCTTATTAACCCCTTCAGCCCTAGGCCTATTTGTACCCAAGTGCCTAAGCCAATCTGACCTGTGCCACTTCATGGGCTAATAACTTTGGAACGCTTTCACCTATCCAAGCCATTCTGAGATTGTTTTCTCGTGACATATTGTACTTCACGTCAGTGCTAAATGGGAGTCAATATATTTTACCTTTCTATATAAAAAAATGCTAAATATTCGGAAATTTTGGAAAAATCGGCAATTTTTTAACTTTGAAATTCTCTGCTTTTTACAAAAATACTGATACCCCCCATAATAGTTATTAATTTACACTCCCCACATGTTTACTTCATATTGGCATCATTTTGAAAATGAAACCTTATTGTTTTACGACGTAATAGGGCTTATAGTTTTATGCGCAATTTTTCACATTTACAGCAAAACCCACTTTTCAAAGGACCAAGTCACTTCTGAAGTCACTTTAAGGGGCTTACATAACAGAAACCACCCATAAATTACCCCATTTTGCAAACTACACCCCTCAAGCTGTTCAAAACTCATTTTTAAAAACTGTTAACCCTTTAGGTGTTCCACAGGAATTTTAGCAGAATGAAGGCGAAATTTCAAAATTTCATTTTTTTTCCAGATATTACATTGTAATCCAATTTTACCTGCAACCTAGCAAGGGTTAACGGCAAACCCAAACTTGGTTACCCTAATTCTGCAGTTTATAGAAACACCCCACATGTACTCGTAAACTAAAGTATGGGCACACAGCACAGCTCAACACGGAAGGAGCGCTATGTGGTTTTTGGGTGGCGGATTCACTGGAAGAAATCTAGGGGGCCATGTCACATTTGAAGGCTGCCTGAGGTACCCCCACAGTGGAAACCCCAAAAAGTGACCCTATTTTGGAAACTACACCCCCAAGGAATCTTTTAGGGGGTATAGTGACCACTTTGACCCAACCAGTGTTTCACAGTAGTTGGAAACACTTGGTTGAGAAAATGGAAAAAGTGCATTTTTTACATGAAGGTGTCATTTTAGGCTCATTTTTTTATTTTTAAGAGGTGTACCAGCAAAAAATGCACCCCACTATTTGTTCACCAATCTCTCCCGAACACAACAACACCCGATATGTTGTCGTACACTGCAGTATTGGGGAACGGCAGGCCTCGGAAGGGAAGGAGCGCCAAATGACTTTTGGAGTGCAAATTTTACTGGAAGAAATCTAGGGGGCTATGTCACATTTGAAGACACCCTGAGGTGCCCCAACACACGCACACACACTGACACATACACGTTCTGTGCTGAACAGGACTCTCCGGTCTTCTCTGCAGAGCTCCTATCTCCCTCTGTAGAGGCTGACACCTCCCAGATGATACCATGGTGTTTTGCCTATGACAAGGTCAACTATGCCCGATACCTAACCTATTACTATGCCACAATGTCTCGGCTGCCCATAGAACACCCAGAGGTCCATGAATACTTCATGCAAGGTGGCTTTTCGGTCCAGATCGGTAGCAAGAATCCTTTTGGACGAATTCCTGTGGACCAGACCATTGAAGAGACAATCAACAAAGACACCCAGACACCAGGGGGCACAAAAGGCTTCAGCCTCAAAGTTGGAGCTGTTTCCAGGTTCTACCTGACATCAGAGTACCGCAGTATGTACTTGAGGCAGCTGAGGGCCCTGGTAGGCCAACAATATACTGACTTCAGCCATTCAGACCTACAGGTGTCTAGGATTAGAAGAGATGAAGCCGATGTCCAATCTTTCGTTCAACTGCTGGAGACAGGTTGGGTGAACCCCTTCAACAAAGAGCATAATGGTGAACTTATCAGTTTGTCAACAGCGACTGTAGCACCACCAGATGTAGCCAAAGACCTTCAAGGGGCATACAGTATAGGAGAGGATGCATATCAAACATTCAAGGATGAGCGTTTGGGTACCGATAAGCCAACTACATTGTTTCATGACAAGATGACGAAGAACAAACTTAAAACGTTCTCTAACATCCAAATGAAGACACGCAGACAAGGTCTTGGCAAGGAGGTAATTTTGAAGGCTGACAGAAACCTATTTGGCCAGATGATACTTGTAGCTGAGAACAGAAAGCTACAAATGAGTGATGTCTTGACTCATCCCCTGGGTCCATTGCCATGGGCACTTGCCAATGGTGATGGGTCTATCCGCAAGACCAACAAGGCTGCCCTCGCAAGGGAGTTGGAGAGGAATGCTCGTCCTGCAGAAGTGATCCCCGAGCCCTCTGCAACCATCATTGATGGGATGAGCCTGGTTCAGAAACTGAAGGGAAACAATGCAACATTTGGCCAGCTAGCAGGCACAGCAATGAGTCGCGCTATCCATGAGGGTGCTAAGAGCAAGCGCATTGATATTGTCTTTGACGTCTACAAGGAGACATCCATCAAAGATACAGAAAGAGTCAACAGATATGAAGGCACAGGGATCCATTTCAAGAACATTCAACATGGGCACAACATCCAGCAGTGGAAAAAGCTTCTAAGTAGTTCCTCCAACAAGGCAAGTCTCATAAAGTTTCTGGTAGAAGAATGGAAGGCGAAACACCACAGGGAGAAGCTTGAGGAGAAGGAGCTGTATGTCACATGTGAGCAGCTCTGCTTTAAGATCACCAAAGAACAGTGGGAAGAGGCTGCTGACCTTAAGTCAAATCAAGAAGAAGCAGACACACGCCTCCTTCTCCATGCTCTTCATGCAGCAGAATCTGGTTACAAGTCGGTCATCATCACTTCGGAGGATACTGATGTCATGGTCCTGTGTCTGGGCATGTGCCACAAAATCCCATCCCACCTGTTCCAGAAATGCGGTACACAGAACCGGACAAGATTCCTGGATATCACCACTCTGAGCCGAACATTGGGAGGCAGCGTATGTGATTCATTGATTGGTATGCATGCATTTACAGGCTGTGACACCGTCAGTGCATTCGCTGGCCGTGGGAAGATGACGACACTCAAGCAGTTGAAGATGAACAAGACATACCAGGATGCCTTTCAGGAAGTTGGTCGTTCATGGGAAGTGTCTACCGAACTTTTTGAGAAGTTACAGGAAATCACCTGCCACATGTACCTGCCAACTACCCAAACAACTGAGGTAAACAGGCTCCGTTATCAGCTGTTCTGTGCCAGACGTGGAGTGGTAGAGTCAAGTCAACTCCCTCCTTGCCAGGACTGCCTTTTCATGCATGCACTGCGTGCAAACTACCAGGCTGCGATCTGGAGGAGAAGTCTGCAGAGCCAGCCATGGGTTGCAAACCCAACAGACTGCGGTTGGATGATAGATAACGACGGAAAGCTTGTTGTCAAGTGGATGCAAGGGGCACCAGCACCAGAAGCTATTATACAGCTACTGTCCTGCAAGTGTGTGCGGTCATGTGAACTTCCTCAGTGTACTTGCCTCAGCAATGGCCTGAAGTGCACAGACATGTGCAGATTACAGACATGCCAGAACAAGGGTACTGAAGACGAGCCAGTAGAACAACAGTCAGATTCAGAGTCCGATGTTGAAGATATTATGGAGTAACATATATATATATATATATATATATATATATATATATATATATATATATATATATATATATATATATATATGCACATGACATGTTCAGTGTGTATTTACATAACTTGGATTAAATTTTGTTACAAATACTACATCTAGTCACTCCGGGTGGTACCGATATCGTCATATTTGGTTCTTGGCTCATGCTAAAATTCCTGTGGAACACCTAAAGGGTTAACAGTTTTTAAAAATGAGTTTTGAACAGCTTGAGGGGTGTAGTTTGCAAAATGGGGTAATTTATGGGTGGTTTCTGTTATGTAAGCCCCTTAAAGTGACTTCAGAAGTGACTTGGTCCTTTGAAAAGTGGGTTTTGCTGTAAATGTGAAAAATTGCGCATAAAACTATAAGCCCTATTACGTCGTAAAACAATAAGGTTTCATTTTCAAAATGATGCCAATATGAAGTAAACATGTGGGGAGTGTAAATTAATAACTATTATGGGGGGTATCAGTATTTTTGTAAAAAGCAGAGAATTTCAAAGTTAAAAAATTGCCGATTTTTCCAAAATTTCCGAATATTTAGCATTTTTTTATATAGAAAGGTAAAATATATTGACTCCCATTTAGCACTGACGTGAAGTACAATATGTCACGAGAAAACAATCTCAGAATGGCTTGGATAGGTGAAAGCGTTCCAAAGTTATTAGCCCATGAAGTGGCACAGGTCAGATTGGCTTAGGCACTTGGGTACAAATAGGCCTAGGGCTGAAGGGGTTAATAAGCTACGTATATGTAAGGGCTATCATATCAAAAAATAAACTACAGACATGCATCTACCTAAAAATACCAAAGAAAATTAGTCACTCCGGGTGGTACCGATATCTGGCCCGGCTCATGGACTAATACGGGATCTGACGGGCCAGGTATGAAACAGGAAAAACTTTTTTTAAACTCCCAGAAGGTGTTAGTCGGGTGCTGCTTCTCCAGCACCTAGAATCAGTCATCTGACAGGACAATTTGCTGGTTGCTGGATCTTGGACCCGCCATGCATGACAACAGCCAATATTAAATCCAGCTGTCCTGAGATGAGCACACTGTGCCCCTCTGCGCTGCTCAGACTTTATCTGCCCACTCAACACGGAAATGAAGAAAGGAAAAACTCAACCTTTACTAGAAAACAAACGGAACAATAAAATTCTCTGCCCCAATTTGTCATTTCTGTCCTACTGTATTCCAGGCGAGGTGACGACACTCTCTGCACTTTCCCCGGTCCAACCCTGCGCTCTCTCCCCGGTCCAACCCTGCGCTGCCTCCCCGGTCCAACCCTGCGCTCTCTCCCCGGTCCAACCCTGCGCTGCCTCCCCGGTCCAACCCTGCGCTCTCTCCCCGGTCCAACCCTGCGCTGCCTCCCCGGTCCAACCCTGCGCTCTCTCCCCAGTCCAACCCTGCGCTCTCTCCCCGGTCTAACCCTGCGCTCTCTCCCCGGTACAACCCTGCGCTGCCTCCCCGGTCCAACCCTGCACTCTCTCCCCGGTCCAACCCTGCGCTCTCTCCCAGGTCCAACCTAGCGCTCTCACCTCGGTCCAACCCTACGCTCTCTCCACGGTTCAACCCTGCGCTCTCTCCCCGGTCCATCCCTGCGCTCTCTCCCCGGTCCAACCCTGCGCTGCCTCCTTGGTCCAACCCTGTGCTCTCTCCCCGATCCAACCCTGCGCTCTCTCCCTGGTCCAACCCTGCGCTGCCTCCCCGGTCCAACCCTGCGCTCTCTCCCCGGTCCAACCCTGTGCTGCCTCCCAGGTCCAACAATGCGCTCCCTCCCCGGTCCAACCCTGCGCTCCCTCCCCGGTCCAACCCTGCGCTGCCTCCTCGGTCCAACCCTGTGCTCTCCCCTCAGTCCAACCATGGGCTTTCTCTATGGTCCAACCCTGCGCTGCCTCCCCGGTCCAACCCTGCGCTCTCTCCCAGGTCCAACCCTGCGCTCTCTCCCCAGTCCAAGCCTGCGCTCTCTCCACGGTTCCACCCTGCGCTCTCTCCCCGGTCCAACCCTGTGCTGCCTCCCCGGTCCAACCCTGTGCTCTCTCCCCGGTCCAACCCTGCGCTCTCTCCCCGGTCCAACCCTGCGCTCTCTCCCCGGTCCAACTCTGGGCTTTCTTCATGGTCCAACCCTGCGCTCTCTCCCAGGTCCAACCCTGCGCTCTCTCCCCAGTCCATCCCTGCGCTCTCTCCTCAGTCCAACCCTGTGCTCTCTTCCTGGTCCAACCCTGCGCTCTCTCCCCGGTCCAACCTTGTGATCTCTCCCCGGTCCAACCCTGCGCTCTCCCCCTGGTCCAACCCTGGGCTTTCTCCATGGTCCAACCCTGCCCTCTCTCCCCGGTCCAACCCTGCGTTCTCTCCCTGGTCCAACTTTGTGCTCTCTCCCTGGTCCAACCCTGTGCCCTCTCACTGGTCCAACCCTGGGCTTTCTCCATGGTCCAACCCTGTGCTCTCTCCCTGGTCCAACCCTGCGCGCTCTCCCCTGTCCAACCCTGCGCGCTCTCCCCTGTCCAACCCTGCGCTCTCACTTTTCATTGATACAAATATAACCAGTGTATCCTCATCATCCATCACATTCATATAAGAAATATTGTATGTTTCAGCCCTGAGTCCAGTAATAAAAAACAAGAAAGGCTCATTAATTTCTTAAAGGGGCTGTCTACTTTTAATAATCTTTTTTTTTTTTAAAGTGTTGTGGAAATTATTTGGTCCCAGGTTGTCCAGCTTCTGCAGTCATGAGTGATCAGAGGTGATATGCAGAAGAAATTAGCATAAAGTTTTCAATTTTTCTGCAGTGCCTCCGCAGGTAACAAAAGGTATTACATGGTTGACATTAAACTCAATGGGTAGGTTGCTTAATATGTCATCATGCCTGGTCCTCCAGAGGATCGTTACCGTGTCCCAAGTAAGGCTTGAAGGGAACTCTTTAGGAAACCTGTCCTTAGGATAGACCATCAATGTTTGGGTTGGATGAGTAGACCTTGCATAGGACGAGCTTTATTACGGAGGTCAAGAACGGGGGACGTGGCCTATAGATGAGCTGGAAAGCTAAGAGATCTGGTTGATTTCTTTTTGCTTTGCCTTCGGTTACCCGTGTGTGGTCTCTAAAATACTAGAGATATTTCCAAAGAACAGAACGTCAAGCTTATTATCCAGAACATAAAAGGTTGAATTGTCGGCAGAGCGGACAATCAATGACCTATTTCCTAAAGTTATATATTGTGAGACATGATTGCGAGCTCTGCTTCCCGGGAGGATGTGCAATCAATACCGGAGCATAGAGTACATGATGCCTATTTTAATGAAACACCTTCCAGTGACATAGAAATGTAGTTGTGCATTACATACTGTATACTGTATATACCGAGTGTGCCCCACTTTACACATCGATATGAATAGATGCTGTGTAATACTTTATTCCTCCTCCGGGGGAGCTGCAGGGAAACTGTGCACTTAGTGCCAGGGTTTCGCACAGATCGCAGCTGATCACTGGAGAGCAGGTTACTTTCTCATCAGTGGGAACTTCTAATAAGTAGAGATGGCACAAATTAAGGAATTTTTTTGTTCAATCGGGGTGAAAAAATAATAATTTACTACCCAGGACTAATTAGGGTGGTTTGTTAGCTACCTAGATTAGTCGGGATCAATATTTCACAAATTGCCACTCCTGAGATTGAGGAGAAACATCCAGACAAAAGGAAATCCCACGTGTGGAATCAGTTTACCAATAAAAGGGGTCAGAGGAGGATGTGAAGAACCTTTTTTACAAAAGGATCAGTGGGGATTGTGAAGAATTGTTCTTAGGAAAGTGTCCAAGGAGAATGTAAAGAATCGTTCTAATGAAAGGATTCGAAGGAGGTTGTGAAGAATGGTTTGAATTAGTGGATCACAGGTGGCAACGAAGAATGATTCTGATGAAAGGATCAGAGGAGGATGTGAAGAACTGAAGAGGCAAAAGTACCAGGGAAGGATATGAAGGATTGTTATGATGAAGAGATGAAAATAAAGCTATGAAGAATTGTTCTGATAAAAGGACTTGAGGAAAACATGAAGAATCATTTTGAAAAAAGGATCAAAGAAGGCTATGAAGAATCGTTCTGACGAAAGGATCGAAGGTGGCTATTAAAAATGGTTCTTATGAATGAGGTTAGAGAAATACGTAAATACTTTTTCTGCTGAAGGAATTAGAAGAGAATGTGAGGAATCATTCTAATTAAGAGATCAGAGGAGGATGTGAAGAATCGCTCTGATGAAGAGGATGTGAAGGATTGTTCTGACAAAAGCATCAGACGAAGATGTGAACAATTGTTCTGATAGGACCAGAGCAAGATGTGAAGAATTGATGAAAAGGTCAAAGTATGAAGTGAAGAATCGCTCTGGGAATGGGATCAAAGGAGGCTATGAATAATTTTTCTGACGATATCGATTGGAGATGGCTGTTAAGAATCGTTCTAATGAAAAAGGTCAGAAGAGGATGTGAGAGATTTTTCTTTTTTGTAAATTCTTTAAGATGTGAGAGATTTTTCTGATAAATGGGTTAGAAGAGGATGTGAAGAACTGTTCTGATGAAAGGGTCAGAAGAGGATGTGAAGAATCGTTCTGACAAAAAAGATCAGATGAAGATTCAAAGAAGGCTCACTCAACACGGAAATGAAAAAAGGAAAAATGCAACCTTTGCACAAAACAATACAATTCCCTCTGTCCCAATTTGTCATCTCTTTTGTATTCCAGGCAATGAGGAGACTCGCGACACTCTCGGCACGCTCTCCCCCATCCAACGCTGAGCTCTCACTTTTCATTGATACAAATATGATCAGCGTGTCCTCATCATCCATCACATTTGTAGAAAAAATATTGTAAAAATATGTTTCTGCCCTGAGTTCCATCACTACTTTCACAGTCATAAAAAAACAAGAAAGGCTCATTAGTGTCTTAAAGGGGTTGTCTACTTTTAATAATCTTTTTTTTTAGAAGAGTCCTGTGGAAATGATCTGGTTCCAGGTTGTCCAGCTTCTTCAATCATCAGTGATCAGAGGTGATCTGCAGAAGAACCTAGAATAAAGTTTTCAATTTTTCTGTAGTGCCTCCGCAGGTGGCAAAAGGTATTACATGATTGACATTAAAATCAATGGTCAGTTCACAGAAGAGAATGTGAAGAATCGTTCTCACCAAAAAGATCAGATGAAGACGTGAAGAATCATTCTGATTAACAGGATAATAGGAGGACGTGAAGAATTGTGTTCAGTGTAGCAAGTAATATGACCAAATAAAAGCAAAACTAAGACATGTAGCAGCCTTAGTATATTGCTTGAGACAGCCGTAATGATTCCCGATCCGTCTCTCTGCTTCTGCGGCCTCCAGATATGACAGCTCCTACATGTCACATAATACTTTGCCTTTTACCAGGTTAATACTCGATCTCACGCCGACACCGAAGTATTTTTCACATCATTGCCCTGGAATTTCTTTTTCGTTTTTAATTTCTAAATTGTCAGATTTGTATAAAGTCTTTTTTTTTGCCTTTTGTATTGTTACATGTTGTTATATTATTATATATGTTTTTTTGGGGGGAAATCGCGATCCCAGCGCGGCGCTAGTCAAAGCTTTTCACTTCCCATATAAAAGGCAATCTTTCATTCTAAAGGTCGAAAATAAGAACCCCCGCGTAGTGCTGAACACACCGCCATCCACCATTTAGAAAAAGAAAAGCCCAAATTACAGTGTTTTTATTTCTGTTTTTGCCTTTTGGAGATATGAGACCGGCCAAGAACAACAATTTTCTGTTGCTTTGCACGCGTTTTTTTTTTTTTTTTCCTATGCAATAATCATTCTCTGGTGGTTTAATCTGACTTTTAGCCAGTGATGAAAACAAAGGCAAAAACCACGGAGGCAGAATTCATTTTGCTGATTCATGGGTGCAATTACCTTAAGCTCCAGGCATTAAACAGGTTGTCCATTTCTCTATATAGCCCCCCCTCCCGATGACCAATTGTTTGCTTTATGCATCTTTGATTTGGCCACTGTATAGCGGTATTAAAGTGCGCCTGACACTCCTGTCCGATGAGGTCATGTCTGTCCCCTACCTGTCTGGATGTGTGCACGAATCTGCCGGTATCAGGCACGAGTCCTATTCTAATGATTGGGCATATGCGTGACGGTTTTGGAGGTGGCGATGAACAACCCTCCGGTGATATTTACCTGTGTGGCACTCCCCCTTCATATAGATGACCAGTAAGGAGAGCTAATTGACAGTCTGTTTAGATGGGCCGATAATCGGGAAGAAGCAATCATACGAACACTAATTTCCAGATTATCGTTCCTTCTAAGGCCCCTTCATACATCTTGGTGATCCCAGTCCTGGAACAGCCAGTACCGGTGAGGTCCGTGTGTGACAAGTAATGCAGAATACAAATGATAGATGTTTAGGTGTTAGATGTACAAAAATAGAGATAGATAAAATACTTTTAATAACCAGCTGAGGAAAAGCACACAGCTGAGGGCGGGTGGTATTATTCAGGGAAGGGGCCACTAACCCTGGAGGTTCCCAGCCTATTAATATCAGCTCACAGCTGTCTGCGTAGCCTTTACTGGTTATTTAAAAGGGGGGACCCTAGGAAAAAATGATGTGGGTCCCCCCCTATTTTTAATAACCAGCAAAGACTAAGCAGACAGCTGATAGCTGATATTAACAGGCTGGGAAGGGGCCATGGATATTGTTCCCCTCCCAAACTAATAACATCAGTCCTCAGCCACCCCAGAGATGGCACATCAATTAGATGCGCAAATACTAGTGCTTACCGATTGCCCTGGTGCGGTTGCAAACAGGGTAATGGTTTTGGGGTTGATGTCAGCTGTGTAATGTCTGCTGGCATCAAGCCCAGGAGTTAGTAACGGAGAGGTGTCAGTCAGACAACCCTATTACTAACCCCATAGTCAAAAGTAAGAGAGACACATACACAGGAAAGTCCTTTAATTGTAAAAATCACTCCCCGACCCTCTTTTACTCATTTATTGCTAAAAATAAAAGTAATCCACAAAGGTCCACTGTAAATCCATAATAAGGAGGTCTCACGACGATCCTCGACTCTGTTACATCCGGAGGCTTTGGTGAGCGGTGACATTAGTAACGTGACCACTCACCACGACCGCCGGAACATACAGAGTAGCGTGCGAACCTCCGGCTGTGACCTGCGGTGGTTGAAAAAAGATATAAAAGATGGAGCAAGTCGTTTTGATATTGCTGTGTATATGTTCATTCTTTTTTACATTTTTTTTAACGCTTTTTCTGGCGGGTTCCAGGCAGAATCTGCCCGAAAAAGACATTGTGTGCACATACCCTTAACTCCTTACCGACATGACATCCAGTTACATCATATGTTGGCTCCCTGACCGGCCATCACTTATACAATACACTACAATACTGCAGTAGTGCAGAGTATCGGGCTTCACAGGAGTTCCAACATGGCAAAAACAAGGACCTTCTGTAGACCACCAGCTGCCATATGGACAATCGGCAAGCCACAATCACGACACAAGTGAACGACGCCATTCTGAAGCTGTTAAATGCTGCTGTCAATCTTGGCACAAGCATTTAAGAGGTTAAACCTAAATATTGTAGAGCTGGCTCGCTAAGGGTTTGGGATGCATCTCATCTTTTGGGGTTTGTCTCTACCAGCTTTGCCCAGGTAAAAAGGACATTTTTGCCCCTTCTTCTTTGCACACTCGCTCTCACTCAGTGGGATTCGATGGAGACATTTGTGATCAGCAATTTTCAAGTCTGGTCTCCAATTCTCAATGAGATTTCGGTCTGGGTCATACACAAACAGAAATATACTGTGACCTAAACCATCTATTGTGGCTCTGCCTGGACGTATAGGGTCGTTGTCCTGCTGAAAGGTGAACCTCCGCCCCAGTCTAGCTGTCCTGTGGACAGATTCTTCCCCTGAGCTGTGGACCTCTGCAACTCCTCCAGAGTGACCATGGGCCTCTTGGCTGCTTCTCTAATTAACGCTCTCCTGACTTTAGATGTCAGGTTAGGTGGACGGCCATGCCGTGGTAGGTTTGCGGTATTGGATGATGGATTGAACAGTGCTCCGTCAGATGTTCAGAGCTTGGGTTATTTTATTTTATAACCTAACCCTGCTTTACTCTTCACCACAACTTTATCCTTGACCTGTCTGGTGAGCTCCTTGATTTTCATGATGCTGTTTGATCCATAATGTTCTCCAACCTTTGAGGCCTTCACAGAACAGCTGTAGATATACTGAGAAGAAATGACACCCAGGTGGACTCAATGTACTAATTATGTGACTTCTGGTGGTGATTGGTCACTCAGGATTTTATTTAGGGGTATCAGACTGCAGGGGGCTGAATACAAATTTCCAGATTTATATTTTTAAAATAAATAGAAAACCCTGTATCAATTCCTTTCACAATTACTCGCTACTTTGTATTGATATCACACAAAATCCCGATATTATATAATATTTAAGTTTGTGCATATAACGTGAAAAAAATGTGGAAAAGTTCACGGGGTTTGAGTACTTTTTTAAGGCACTGTAAACTAATATAGAGAATAGAAAAAGTTTTTTTTCGGACAATACCAATTAAGGAATATGAGAACTGATTCTATCCTAACAAAATATTGGTGGGTGTAAATGGCCAACTCTGACCAATTCGATCATCTGTAAGATTTGTTTGAGTGGTCAGAAATCCACAAGAAAACCAGCTGAGATGGCGTCTGTCACTTCAACAAACTGCGCAAATAAATGAATAGTACAAGAAACTGTGTAATGTATCGTATCAGTGATCTCTGCATCTTTCTCCATTTATGAGCCACTTCTTCTCCTTCTCTTTTCTTTCCCCCACCTCTTAAATTCATTATTCAGCTAAAATCCATGTAGGTGAAAACAAGACATCGGTTCTTAGGACTATGGAGCGAAGAGGAGGAGTGACGAGCAAAGTGACAGAGAAGAGATAATCAAAGGACAGGAAGTGAAAAACAAAGGCAGAGAAAGATTGTGCAGATGCTTTCTAATAAGTGTTTTATCTCACCTGTAAGCTACACTCTTTAGTACTGCTGCATAATGGCCTCCATTCTACTGTTTTTCGAGAAGCATTTTCGCTCAGTTCACCTGGATTCACAGCTACACTGCTCAGCACTGCAGTTTAATGACTTCCCTGTCACAGCTGCTTTCTGGTAAAAGTTTTATCTCACCGGACACCTAGATTCACAGCTACACGTTTCAATATTGCGGTATAATGTCATCCATGCTGTTGCTTTCTGATAAGATTTTTTTTATCTCACCTCCGAGCTGGATTCACAGATATACTTCTCAGTACTGCAGTTTAATGTCTACTCTGTCACTACAGCTGCTTTCTGGTAAACGTTTTCTCTCACTCAACACCTTGATTCACAGCTACACTTTTCAGTAATGCTGTATAATGTCATCCATGATGTTGCTTTCTGGTGTTTTTATCTCACCCCTAAGCTGGATTCACAGATATACTGCTCAGTACTGCAGTTTAATGTCTTCCCTGACACTGCAGCTGCTTTCTGGTAAACGTTTTCTCTCACCTAACACCTTGATTCACAGCTACACGTTTCAGTATTACTGCATAATGTCATCCATGCTGCTGCTTTCTGATAACTGTTTTACATCACCGCAGAGCTGGTTTCACAGATACACTGCTCGGTGCTGCAGTATAATGTCTTCCATTTCACTGCAGCTGCTTTCAGGTAAAAGTTTTATCTCATCCTGCAGCTGGATTCACAGTTACACTCTTTAGTAGTGCAAAAGTTACAAAGAATCCGAGGCAAAAAAAAGTAACTCACATGAAAAAAAGATAACTTTTATTCCATCCTTAAAATAGCATAGCAACGATAAAAAGACAAGGTAGACAAGGCAACGTTTCGGCAACATTTAGTCTTTTTCAAACATTAAATAGTAGCTGTATCTTTACAATTTATGGCTTGAAAAAGGCCAAAATGTTGCTTTGTCTACACTGTATTTCTATCGTTGCTATGTTATTTTAAGGATGGAATAAAAGCTATGTATTTTTCATACAAGTGATTTTTGTTGCCCCAGATTCTTGGAACTTGCTGTTTTTAGGCCTGGATGGAGGTAACACCGAGTTAGCACAGAATCTATCAATGTTGCATAAGAATTGCTCACCGGATTAAGTAAGTTTTTCACTTGTTAGTAGTGCTACATAATGTCCTCAATGCTACAGTAGCTACAAGGCACTTTGTTTTGTCTCATACCAGTGCAGGATTCACAGCTGCACTGCTCAGTACTGCTGTATAATGTCCTACATGGTATTGATGCTTGTGCTACATAGAGCCAGGGGAGCAGGAATCTCTCATGTCTGTGTGTGCTGTGTATGGGAGACATCATGGCAGGTAGTATCCTCCCACTAGCTCAGAGACGACTGGAAAATAGCGATATTGCCTACAAAGGGGCGTTACTGGTAAAAAGAAAATGCAGGATACTAGTCATATAATGGTCAGAAATAGTGTTATTCCTCTTGTACACGTTACTGCTTATTCTGAACGGTCACCTGAAATGACAAGTATTGCGTGTACAAAACAAAAATAAACTACCAGGACAGGAGATTTTTGCAGTTCATATACTTAGATTCTTGTGAGCGGAAAGACTAGAAATTCAGTTTAATGCTTGTTTTTCTCATTTGGACGCAGCCATCACAATGTCAGAAAGTGGAAAAGAACTGAGCCATTAGGAATATTAGAAAGTTACATAACTTTTCTTTGTGAACTGACTTAAAAGCCGAAATCGACCTCCCCTTCATACAAGGACGTGAGTGATACATTGTGTTTGTATATAGGAGGTAATGGCTTACAAAACAGCACTCGGGAAAGAATGCGGCATCCGGAGCCACGGCCGAACTTCACCACTATTTCTGTAACATCTGCAAAGTGGCGACATAATGTGGGCCTGTGTTCTCCGAGGCTCGGAATAAGCTTCACGCTGAGAATCTATTGACTTTTCAATTGTCCGTCAAAGTTCACGACTGCCCGAATGGAGGGTCTACTAATGAAGATACGCTAGTGGCTTCTGCTCAGAAATAGAGGGGAGGGGGCGTCTGAAAGGAACGTATTGTCAAGGACGCGGGGAAGACGGAGGATCAACTTGTAGCTACTGCAAAATCTGTGCCCGGCCGTGTGCCACTTATAATACTGCTGGTGTGGCACCGATTGTGATCCCGCTATAGCTATGGATGCCAGGAGCATGCAGTAAGATGGAGCCCCCACCTGGTGCTGGCCAATACCACCACCCCAATAATCACCTGCTGCTTTTCGCCATGACTATACACCCTCTTTTTTTGCAAAAGACGTAAGACCTATGGAACAGTCATCCTGTCTTTGCTTGCAACACTGTAGAACGCAGTTTAGCCCAACGGCCCAACCTGGACACCTGTCAATCAATTCTTCCTGTGATGTTTCATATGAGAAGGGTCTCAGATGCGACCTCTCAGGAGCACAGACCTGCAGCCACTTCCCTGCGGTTTCTCTCAACTCCCCCATAGCAGGATGTCATCAAGGGGCAGGGCACTGTCACTCACCTTGCTTCTATCACCGCACCCTGATGATGAGGTCTCATTTCAAAGAAAAAAGTGGTGGTGATAGAAGCAGGGAATGTGGCAGAAGCTATCGAAGATGCGGGCGGTGAGAACAGAAGAACTGTGGTGAGGACACTGAAGACGGGATGTCGAGGACAGAAGAAGTGTGGAAGTGGACACTGAAGATGGGGGCATATAGGACAGAATAAGTGTTTTGGGGACACTGAAGATGCGGGCTGTGAGGGCAGAAGTCTGGTGGGGACACCGAAGATGCGGGCTGTGAGGACAGAAGTCTGGTGGGGACACTGAAGATGCAGGCTGTGAGGACAGAAGTCTAGTGGGGACACTGAAGATGCAGGCTGTGAGGACAGAAGTCTGGTGGGGACACTGAAGATGCGGGCTGTGAGGACAGAAGTCTGGTGGGGACACTGAAGATGCGGGCTGTGAGGACAGAAGTCTGGTGGGGACACTGAAGATGCAGGCTGTGAGGACAGAAGTCTGGTGGGGACACTGAAGATGTGGGCTGTGAGAACAGAGGAAGTGTGGCAGTGGACACTGGAGATGGGGTGTCGAGGACAAAAGAAGTGTGACAGTGGACACTGAAGATGGGGGCATCAAGGACAGAAGTAGTGTGGCAGTGGACACTGAAGATGGGGGCGTCAAGGACAGAAGTAGTGTGGCAGTGGACACTGAAGATGGGGGCATTAAGGACAGAAGAAGTGTGGTGGGTACACTGACGATGGGGGCATCAAGGACAGAGGAAGTGTGGTGGAGACACTGACAATTAAGGCATCAAGGACAGAGGAAGTGTGGTGGAGACACTGACAATTAAGGCATCAAGGACAGAGGAAGTGTGGTGGGGACACTGACGATGGGGGCATCAAGGACAGAGAAAGTGTGGCAGTTGAAACTGAAGATGGGGGAGTCGAAGACAGAAGGAGTGTGGTGGGGGACAATGAAGATGGGGCATCAAGGACAAAACAAATGTAGTAGTGGACACTGAAGATGGGGTAATCGAGGAAAGAAGAAGTGTGGTGGGGGACAATGTTGATGTGGGTGTCTAGAACAGAAAAAGTGTGGCGATGAATAGTGAAGATAGCTACAGCGAGGACAGAAGAAGTGTGGAGGGGACACTGAGGATGCGGGCTGTGAGGACAGAAGGAGTGTGATGGGGGACACTGAAGATGTGGCCTTTGGAGACAGGAGAAGTATGGTGGGGGACACTGAAGATGGGGCATTAGGAGACAGGAGAAGTGTGGTGGGGGACACTGAAGATGCAGGCGGTGAGAACAGAAGAAGTGTGGCGGCAGACACTGAAGGTGCAGACGGTGAGGACAGGAGAAGTGTGGTGGGGAACATTGAAGAAGGGGCCTTCAAGGACAGGAGAAGTGTGGCGTAGGCCAGTAAAGATGTGGAAGGCTGGCACAGATGCAGTATGGCGGTGTTCACATCTCCATCACCCCCCTGAAACAGGATGAGATCAGGGGATGGCGGTGACAGAAGCTGTGATGAGTGACCTCAGTGCCGCCCCTGAAGTGGCTGAAGCGGTATCCTCAGGAAGTAAAGAAAATATTACAGATACAGGATCAGCAGGAGAGGGAGAGGTGCAGGGAAATGTACAACCAAGCAAATCACAGAAGTGATTCAGGGTTAAAGGTAAATATCAGTGCACTACAGGTATCACACAAGCCCTTACGCACTATAAGTCAGTATGATCTATGTGCCGTATGGCAGTATAATGAAAACACTGGTGGTATTATATAAGTACTATATGCTGTACTTTGTAAGTACTATGTGCTGTATTATTTCGGTATTGTATTATTTACATATGATATGTAGCAGTATATAGGCAGTATTAAGTACTGTATGGTGGTATGATTTAAGGACTAAGTGGCAGTATTAAGGACCATATGGCGGCATTATTTAAGCACTGTGATAGCATAAATTACTGTATAGCGGTAGTATTATGTAAATACTATCAGCATTATTTTTGCACTATATGTCAATATTATTTAAGAACTAAATACAGTATTAAGAACTGCATGATGGTATTATTGAAGCATTCTGTGCAGTAATATTTAAGTACTATATGCGGTATTAGATACTATATGGCAGAATTATTTAAGTAGTATATGGCAATATTACGGATTATATGAATTATTATTTATGTCAATGCCGGTGCGCTCTCATCTCTCTCTCCTGTCTGCGGGGCTTTCAGGCTGTACATAGGATCACACAGTAGTGGGCTGCAGACAGGAGAGAGGGAAGAGAGCGCACTGGCACTGACACTGGGTGCGTGTCTGTCTGGTTCCTGCGGGGCCATGGATTCAGTTCATGAAGCGCTCAATAATGGGCGAGTGCTATCAATCAAGCTGATGGGAGGTGCGGAGGACATGATTGAGGGGGCAGAGCTGAGCACCAAAGAGCCCTTATAAGAATATATGACAAAGTGTTTTTTATGTAAAATTAATGCAGTTGAATCTACACTGCAGGGATGAGTTTTATAGTGGCTAAGTGCTGTATATGACTATAGAAGTGGAAGAATTTGAGGTACTGTATGGTAGAACTATTTCAGTACTGTATGCGGTATTATGTAGACACTAGGCGGTGGTATTATTTAGTTGCTGTACGGCAGAATTATTTAGGCACTGTATGGTGCTACTACCGTTGCTGTACGGCCGTATTATTTAGGTAGTTTTTAGTTGGCATTGTCACTGGGTCGCTGGTTTTAGGGCTCATTGTTAGACCTTATTTTTCAGAAAAGGTTGGGCAATGAGTTGACAAGGAGGACCCCGGCATAGTATTTTGCCAGCTGCTCTGATTTAACCCCTCCTGCTCACAGGTGTAATAATGAAGCTTCCCCTCCTGCCATTGTACAGGGAGTAATTACCATCACCGTGTTATCCCGGCTCCTAGCAAGTTAACAATGGCGAATTAGTGCAAAACACACAAGTGTCTCATATTCACCTCAAATCCCCACAACCTGGGCGACAACTCAGCTGCAGGTCAGAAAAACAGCAGAAAGTGCAAAATATCCGGACTAATGGAAGTAATCTACTGATAGCTGTCAGTACAGGAAAATCTGCAGATATCATAGATAATAGATAGATAGATGGATAGATAGATAGATAGATAGATAGATAGATAGATAGATAGATAGATAGATAGATAGATAGATAATATAATAATAGATAGATAATAGATAGATAGATAGATAGATAGATAGATAGATAGATAGATAGATAACAGATAGCTAGATAGATAATATAATAATAGATAGATAATAGATAGATAGATAGATAATAAATAGATAGATAATAGATTGGTGATAGATAGATAGATAGATAATAGATAGATAGATGGATAATAGATAGATGATAGATCGATAATAGATAGATACATGATAGATCGATAATAGATAAATAGATAATAGATAAATAGATAGATAGATAGATAAGAGATTGATAACAGATAGATAATAGATGACAGATGGATAATAGACAGACAGACAGATAGATAGATAATAGATAGATAGATAATAGATAGATAGATAGATAGATAGATAGATAGATAGATAGATAGATAATAGGTAGATGATAGATAGATAGATAGATAGATAGATAGATAGATAGATAGATAGATAGATAGATAGATAGATAGATAGATAGATAGATCTCCTAGTACGATGAATAAATTGGGGATACGGAACAAGGATTACGAGTTGCTCTGGATGTTATGGGTCATTTTATGTCTCCCGTTGTTTTATTTTGTTGATACTTTTTTTGTTACAAAATTACAAAAGCAGAAGACAGAAGTTCCACAACAAAGAAGATGATGGGGGAGCAGGAGGCTCCTGTTACTGCTGATCCAGTGCCGTCCCCGACACAGGACCCCACTGCACAGAGCAGACACAGGACCCCACTGCACGGAGCAGACACAGGACCCCACTGTAGGGAGCAGACACAGGACCCCACTGTAGGGAGCAGACACAGGACCCCACTGCACGGAGCAGACACAGGACCCCACTGCACGGAGCAGACACAGGACCCCACTGCACGGAGCAGACACAGGACCCCACTGCACGGAGCAGACACAGGACCCCACTGCACGGAGCAGACACAGGGCCCCACTGTAGGGAGCAGACACAGGACCCCACTGCACGGAGCAGACACAGGACCCCACTGTAGGGAGCAGACACAGGACCCCACTGTAGGGAGCAGACACAGGACCCCACTGTAGGGAGCAGACACAGGACCCCACTGCACGGAGCAGACAGGACCCCACTGCACGGAGCAGACACAGGACCCCACTGCACGGAGCAGACACAGGACCCCACTGTAGGGAGCAGACACAGGACCCCACTGCACGGAGCAGACACAGGACCCCACTGTAGGGAGCAGACACAGGACCCCACTGCACGGAGCAGACAGGACCCCACTGCACGGAGCAGACACAGGACCCCACTGCACGGAGCAGACACAGGACCCCACTGCACGGAGCAGACAGGACCCCACTGCATGGAGCAGACACAGGACCCCACTGCACGGAGCAGACAGGACCCCACTGCACAGAGCAGACACAGGACCTCACTGCACAGAGCAGACACAGGACCCCACTGCACGGAGCAGACAGGACCCCACTGCATGGAGCAGACACAGGATGTCACTGTATGGAGCAGACACAGGACCCCACTGCACGGAGCAGACAGGACCCCATTGCACGGAGCAGACACAGGACCCCACTGCACGGAGCAGACACAGGACCCCACTGCACGGAGCAGACACAGGACCCCACTGCACGGAGCAGACACAGGACCCCACTGCACGGAGCAGACAGGACCCCACTGCATGGAGCAGACACAGGACGTCACTGTATGGAGCAGACACAGGACCCCACTGCACGGAGCAGACAGGACCCCACTGCATGGAGCAGACACAGGACGTCACTGTATGGAGCAGACACAGGACCCCACTGCACGGAGCAGACAGGACCCCATTGCACGGAGCAGACGCAGGACCCCACTGCACGGAGCAGACACAGGACTCCACTGCACGGAGCAGACAGGACCCCATTGCACGGAGCAGACACAGGACCCCACTGCACGGAGCAGACACAGGACCCCACTGCACGGAGCAGACACAGGACCCCACTGTACGGAGCAGACACAGGACCCCACTGCACGGAGCAGACACAGGACCCCACTGCACGGAGCAGACACAGGACCCCACTGCACGGAGCAGACACAGGACCCCACTGCACGGAGCAGACACAGGACCCCACTGCACGGAGCAGACACAGGACCCCACTGCACGGAGCAGATACATGACCCCACTGCACGGAGCAGACACAGGACCCCACTGCACGGAGCAGACACCGGACCCCACTGCACGGAGCAGACACAGGACCCCACTGTACGGAGCAGACACAGGACTCCACTGCACGGAGCAGACACAGGACCCCACTGCACGGAGCAGACACCGGACCCCACTGCACGGAGCAGACACAGGACCCCACTGCACGGAGCAGACGCAGGACCCCACTGCACGGAGCAGACACAGGACCCCACTGCACGGAGCAGACACAGGACCCCACTGCACGGAGCAGACACAGGACCCCACTGCACTGAGCAGACACAGGACCCCACTGCACGGAGCAGACACAGGACCCCACTGCACGGAGCAGACGCAGGACCCCACTGCACGGAGCAGACGCAGGACCCCACTGCACGGAGCAGACGCAGGACCCCACTGCACTGAGCAGACACAGGACCCCACTGCACGGAGCAGACACAGGACCCCACTGCACGGAGCAGACACAGGACCCCACTGCACGGAGCAGACACAGGACCCCACTGCACGGAGCAGACACAGGACCCCACTGCACAGAGCAGACACAGGACCCCACTGCACGGAGCAGACACAGGACCCCACTGCACAGAGCAGACACAGGACCCCACTGCACGGAGCAGACACAGGACCCCACTGCACGGAGCAGACACAGGACCCCACTGCACAGAGCAGACACAGGACCCCACTGCACAGACCACTCCTGCTCTGTTCCATCCTGTGCCCACCATTCACCTCAGATGTGAGCCCCTGATTAACCCCAGATGCCGCAGCTGCCTCAGCCCTCTCCTCCATCCTCCCGCCGCCGCCTCCTCCCTCTGTACTATGGAGCGGAGTTTGTCGTTACTGCTCCATAGATCTGAATGACAAACTCAGCTCCGCTTCATCTGCAGAAAGTTCTCCCTGAGCTCTGAGAAGGGTCCCCGAGTGACAGGGCGGGCTGCCGGGACCCCCGTACCTTGTCTCCGGGGGGTGACAGCTTTCCTGGAGCACAGGACAAATCCAAGGAAGAGGTTCAGCAGCAGCAGCAGCAGCCGCAGACAGGACCGGGAATCACTCCTCAGATCCATGTCCTGTCACGGTGACCAGCGGCGACCCCCGATGCAGGAGACCCGCAGGACGATGCTCTGGATCCTGGTGGGTTTAGCACGTGTGGGTGGGAGGGGGAGACGAGGAGGGGCTCACGGGAGATTACACCCACAGCACCGGGGGGACGGAGCGGACTAAGCAGATAATGGGGATTAGTACTGGCCCAGATGGAGGCGACATGGTCCGGCCACTCAGACTAATGGAGCAGCATGTCGGGGGGATTAGGAGGAGGCGGAGGGGCCGCGGCTGAGGCGTCACCACTGGGGACCCCAAACTGTCCGCTATAGGGGCGCAGAGATGTCCTGGTACATGGGGGCACCAGGAGCAGAGACAGCCAAGCACAGTATATATAGGGGTCCTCTACATGCACAGTATAGGGGTCCTCTACATGCACAGAATAGGGGTCCTCTACATGCACAGAATAGGGGTCCTCTACATGCACAGAATAGGGGTCCTCTACATGCACAGAATAGGGGTCCTCTACATGCACAGTATAGGGGTCCTCTACATGCACAGAATAGGGGTCCTCTACATGCACAGTATAGGGGTCCTCTACATGCACAGTATAGGGGTCCTCTACATGCACAGTATAGGGGTCCTCTGCATGCACAGTATAGGGGTCCTCTGCATGCATAGTATAGGGGTCCTCTACATGCACAGTATAGGGGTCCTCGCATATGTAGCGCCCCCACTGCCGCAGGGCCGAGGGGTACCCGGTACCGGGCCTCTGAGTCTCTGCTCTGGGGTTGTCACGGTGGCTAGGCCCGGTCCGTGACCCTGCCGAGGGGCGCACAGTGAATGATAGATGTAGATGATGGTAGTGGTGGTGGTGCGGTGCAGTAAATAACGAGGACACCAGGTTGCAGTCTCTTTACTGAAGATCTCTGGGTCCTCAGTCCGGAATACGGTTCACCAGGCTGCGCAAGTCCGGCCGGTCCAATGGCACCTCCAGAGTTCTCTTTGCAAGTGGAAATCTGTGCCTTCCCGCTAGCGCTATGTGTTGTGGTCCTTCCCTGCGGTGCTTACGGAAAGTCCCCACAACTGTTGTGTCTGTTTCTGAAGTTCCCTCACAACTCGTTCGGATGTTCTTCTCCTCCGTCCCTCCCTGATGTTCTGGTTAGGACGGCACCCGTATGACGAGTAGGCTCGGAGCTCTTCCGGGACCCTAGAGTCGCCCCTCTCCTAGTGTGCCCCCCATGTCTTCATAGGTGATTTAGGTGAGACAGCCCGCCTTAGACTGACTGTCCTGCCGTTGGTTTGAAGTATTGCTTGGAGCTAGATATATAAATACTTCCTCGGCGTTCCGGCCGCCGGTTGTGCGCCTCAGTAGGATGTTGCCTCGGTCTTACAGCACGACCCCTACTGGTATTCTCCTCTTGCTTTGATCTCGTTTCTCACTCAGCACAATCTATCTCGCTTCTGATCCTTTCTTGGGCACCGCCACTATGCTGAGCAGGCACGGTCCCGTGACGTTCTTTCTTGTAGCCAGGCCTCTGTCAGGGTCCCAAACCTGACAGGGACCCTACCGAATCTTCCCCCACAACACCCTCTGCCACAAGGTGTTGCCTGGTTCCAACCCAGTCAGCTTTCTCCTCTAACTTCCTGCCTGACCCCCAGTTTACCCACAGTGGTGAGGAGTGGCCTAATAAATAGCACCCTTAGCTCCCCCTGGAGGCCCGACTGTGAAATGTATTGGTGTCTGTGATACCTGGTCAGATGAACTCCTTCAGTGCCATCAGACGTACCATAGCCCCCCTTAGCGGCGGAGCCACAGTACTGCAACGACCAGGACTCTGGGGCGCTGCACTCCCCCCCGGTTAAATCCAGTACTCCGGGACTGGGAAGAAAACAACAATACATGTCAGCAAAAAGACATACAATTTTTGTGAGTGCAATAACAGTAAGCATATTTAAACAGGCTTCCCTTTATGGGAGGTGAGGACACTTGAACGTTACAAACATGGTTAAATATTATAGCAACATGCTATAACTAACTTTCTTTTACCCAACCGGGTATTCTACTTAGTACAAAATTGTTAAACAATAATTTAACATTGCCTTTAAGGATGTACACTCTAAATCCACTAAAGACCTTATTATAATACATTATAAGGCAATTAACTTCATACTCCTTCTTTAAATCTGCAGGACCGCCTGTCCTAGATGCTCCAGACCTACTGCCTCTCCTTTCTTTACAGGACCGCCCCTTTCAACCCGGGCCTACTGCCGCTCCACTACTATACACAGTATAGAACATGTTTTTCTTTCAGTTTGAGGTCACTGAGCCATCTCTATATGGCCCCTAAGAGGACTCACCACTAACCCCTACGGGTTCACTTCCTGTCCTCATCCTTCTATCAACATTATTGAACCTTTCTTACAATTAACTAGTTAGTTACATTTAAAAGGGACAACACATTGCCAAATCTAGGAGCTCCATATACCAAAACAGGCATTGGTTATTAAAACGTATCCCTAGCCAGGTATCAGGGTCATTGTTACATTGTGACCCCTAGTCACTGTCAACTTTTTTCGTTTTTATTTGTTGTTTTCCCCTCATTCTGTTTGGTTAGGTTGCACTCAGCACAAGGGTGTTTGTTGTTCTGTTCTTTTGTCTATTTTTATAGTCCATGTATATGCACCATTTTATATAGACCAATTAAAGGTTAAGTTTTATCCAATTGCTAATACTATTAGTTACATTTAACTCTTACATATCAGCATTATTACTTTCTCTTTTTAAGACATTATTGCCATCTATCTGTCTTAAAGCAATACCATTCTTTAAGTGCAACAAGTGAACATCCCCTTTAAGAGGGGATCAAGTCTCTATGAGGTAGTACATCTTCTCAAGCTACCAGTTCGTACTCAGCAAAGGCTGCGGTACGGTATCTTCGCAAAGAGTCCTTCTTTCAAGTAAAACCAGTAGGGAGCACCTTTAAGAAGGTGCAAACTATTTAAAAGCAGTTTGTATCATGCACTGTTCATGATTGCGGCAGTTCTTGATAATGGAACGAAAAGGTAGAAAAACAAACAAAAAGCAGAAACTATAGGGATCCCGGGTCAACAAAGGGATCCCTTTAAGAGTTAACCCTGGACGGGTTTAGCAGCAAAACGGTAGAACAGTAACTATTTACAATTATTAAAGCATTCTTGCTTACTCAATCTTGTAGTGTAGGGGGTGGTCTTCTTCCAGGCCTCACCCGGCCAACGGGTCGCCTTGGAGTAGCAAGGGCCGGTCCTGGCTCCAACAGCGACAGGATCCCTCGCCGGGATGCCCTCCCTGCTTGTGGGCGAGCGCGACCCAGAGGCACGCGGTGGACCCGGACCTCCTGAGGTTCCGCGGGGACGGGCTCCGGCACCTTCCCTGTAGAAGGCTCGTCCTCCGGCGTTCCGGCAGCAGCCTGGAGGGCGACGCACCGCTGGACGCCCCGAGCTATCCAACCAGCTCCACCAGCTTCCCTCCTCCACCGGGTGTAGGTCACCGCATCGCCAGGCTCCAGATCGGGATCGTACCTTCCCCCGCAGGGCTCCACTTCTTCCCGATCCACGCGGATCTGCAGTGGCTCCCCGATCTCCTGTATAACTCCCCTTCCCTTCCGGGAGTTAAAGGATACTACTACACCCCAGTGTGATGGTGGAACCTCCTCAACACTCCTCAGATCGACCTGGGCTGCCGGTTGGGGCCTGTTCCGCCACGCTGTCATCAGGCGCTGCAGGTGCTCCGCCTCCGGCAGGATCCTCAGGCCCGGTGCCTGCAGCTCACACTCCGCCGCGGCCGGGATGAAGGAAGCGGGAGACACCGAAGACAGGCGGACCTCCGTGGGTTGGCCCAGCCGAGCGGTTATACGGGCATCGGCTTCCAGGCGGTAGGCTACCTGCCGGGCCTCGGCTGCAGCCACACACTCCTCGGACATCGGCCATGGGGGTTGGCCTATCGGTAGCTCCGCAAGGGTCAGTTCCCGCAACGATGGCGCATCCGGGGCTGTGTCGGGTTCTGCAGCCTCGTGCCGAGTTGGAGCATTCACACGCGGTGCTTCCGGCGTCGCCATTTTCGCTTCTTCTCTGGTGTCCTCTTCCCGCGGTCTCTTTTGTGGGCGGCCCCGTCTCCATGGTCTCCACCCTCCAAACAGGATCAGGAGGCGTACCTCGGCTGTTGACGGACACGTCCTCAGGACACAGAAATATTTAGACTGGGCGGCCATTGTCGTTCGCGCTCTTCAGCTTGTCCACGCCCACTCCACGCCCCTCTTCTCTCCTGCGCTCTCCTCAGCGCTGCAATGGCGGCGGATTTTGGCGGTAAATGGCACAGCACAGTCTTTGCAATAAAGTACAGTCCAAGCACAGTAAATCACAGTTCCAAGGCACACATGACCTGATTCTTCAGGCTTAAGTAGATCCTGTTCGTGACGCCAAGTTGTAGCGCCCCCACTGCCGCAGGGCCGAGGGGTACCCGGTACCGGGCCTCTGAGTCTCTGCTCTGGGGTTGTCACGGTGGCTAGGCCCCGGTCCGTGACCCTGCCGAGGGGCGCACAGTGAATGATAGATGTAGATGATGGTAGTGGTGGTGGTGGTGCGGTGCAGTAAATAACGAGGACACCAGGTTGCAGTCTCTTTACTGAAGATCTCTGGGTCCTCAGTCCGGAATACGGTTCACCAGGCTGCGCAAGTCCGGCCGGTCCAATGGCACCTCCAGAGTTCTCTTTGCAGGTGGAAATCTGTGCCTTCCCGCTTGCGCTATGTGTTGTGGTCCTCCCCTGCTGTGCTTACGGGATAGTACCCCACAACTGTTGTGTCTGTTTCTGAAGTTCCCTCACAACTCGTTCGGATGATGTTCTTCTCCTCCGTCCCTCCCTGATGTTCTGGTTAGGAGGGCACCCGTATGACGAGTAGGCTCGGAGCTCTTCCGGGACCCTAGAGTCGCCCCTCTCCTTGTGCGCCCCCCATGTCTTCATAGGTGATGTATGTGAGACAGCCCGCCTGTGACTGACTGTCCTGCCGTTGGTTTGAAGTATTTCCTGGAGCTAGATATATGAATACTTCCTCGGCGTTCCGGCCGCCGGTTGTGCGCCTCAGTAGGATGTTGCCTCGGTCTTACAGCACGACTCCTACTGGTATTCTCCTCTTGCTTTGATCTCGTTTCTCACTCAGCACAATATATCTCGCTTCTAATCCTTTCTTAGGGCACCGCCACTATGCTGAGCAGGCACGGTCCCGTGACGTTCTTTCTTGTAGCCAGGCCTCTGTCAGGGTCCCAAACCTGACAGGGACCCTCCCGAATCTTCCCCCACAACACCCTCTGCCACAAGGTGTTGCCTGGTTCCAACCCAGTCAGCTTTCTCTAACTTCCTGCCTGACCCCCAGTTTACCCACAGTGGTGAGGAGTGGCCTAATAAATAGCACCCTTAGCTCCCCCTGGAGGCCCGACTGTGAAATGTATTGGTGTATGTGATACCTGGTCAGATGAACTCCTTCAGTGCCATCAGACGTACCATAGCCCCCCTTAGCGGCAGAGCATCAGTACTGCAACGACCAGGACTCTGGGGCGCTGCACATACACAGTATAGGGTCCTCTACATGCACAGTATAGGGGTCCTCTACATGCACAGTATAGGGGTCATCTGCATGCACAGTATAGGGGCCCTCTGAATGCACACTATAGGGGTCCTCTGCATGCACAGTATAGGGGCCCTCTACATGCACAGTATATGGGTCCCCTCTGCATGCACACTATAGGGGTCCTTTGCATGCACAGTATAGGGGCCCTCTACATGCACAGTATATGGGTCCTCTGCATGCACAGTATAGGGGTCCTCTGCATGCACAGTATAGGGGTCCTCTACATCCACAGTATAGGGGCCCTCTACATGCACAGTATAAGAGTCCTCTGCATCCACAGTATAATGGTCTTCTGCATCCACAGTATAGGGGTCCTCTACATGCACAGTATAGGGGTCCTCTGCATGCACAGTATAGGAGTCCTCTATATGCACAGAATAGGGGTCCTCTACATGCACAGTATAGAGGTCCTCTACATGCACAGTATAGAGGTCCTCTGCATGCACAGTATAGGGTCCTCTACATGCACAGTATAGGGTCCTCTACATTCACAGTATAGGAGTCCTCTATATGCACAGAATAGGGGTCCTCTACATGCACAGTATAGAGGTCCTCTACATGCACAGTATAGAGGTCCTCTGCATGCACAGTATAGGGGTCCTCTACATGCACAGTATAGGAGTCCTCTATATGCACAGAATAGGGGTCCTCTACATGCACAGTATAGAGGTCCTCTACATGCACAGTATAGGGGTCCTCTACATGCACAGTATAGGGGTCCTCTGCATGCACAGTATAGGGGTCCTCCTGCACAGTATAGGGGTCATCTGCATGCACAGTATAGGGGCCCTCTGAATGCACACTATAGGGGTCCTCTGCATGCACAGTATAGGGGCCCTCTACATGCACAGTATATGGGTCCTCTGCATGCACAGTATAGGGATCCTCTACATGCACAGTATATGGGTCCTCTGCATGCACAGTATAGGGGTCCTCTGCATGCACAGTATATGGGTCCTCTGCATGCACAGTATAGGGGCCCTCTACATGCACAGTATATGGGTCCTCTGCATGCACAGTATAGGGGTCCTCTGCATGCACAGTATAGGGGTCCTCTACATCCACAGTATAGGGGCCCTCTACATTCACAGTATAAGAGTCCTCTGCATCCACAGTATAAGGGTCTTCTGCATCCACAGTATAGGGGTCCTCTACATGCACAGTATAGGGGTCCTCTGCATGCACAGTATAGGGGTCCTCTACATGCACAGTATAGGGGTCCTCTACATGCAAATTATAGGGGTCTTCTGCATGCACAGTATAGGGGTCCTCTGCATGCACAGTATAGGGGTCCTCTACATCCACAGTATAGGGGCCCTCTACATTCACAGTATAAGAGTCCTCTGCATCCACAGTATAAGGGTCTTCTGCATCCACAGTATAGGGGTCCTCTACATGCACAGTATAGGGGTCCTCTGCATGCACAGTATAGGGGTCCTCTACATGCACAGTATAGGGGTCCTCTACATGCAAATTATAGGGGTCTTCTGCATGCACAGTATAGGGGCCCTCTACATGCACAGTATAAGAGTCCTCTGCATCCACAGTATAAGGGTCTTCTGCATCCACAGTATAGGGGTCCTCCTCATGCACAGTATAGGGGTCCTCTGCATGCACAGTATAGGGGCCCTCTACATGCACAGTATAGGGGTCCTCTACATGCACAGTATAGGGGTCCTCTGCATGCACAGTATAGGGGTCCTCTGCATCCACAGTATAGGGGTCCTCTGCATGCACAGTATAGGGGTCCTCTGCATGCACAGTATAGGGGCGCTCTACATGCACATTATAGGGGCCCTCTGCATCCACAGTATAGGGGTTCTCTGCATGCACAGTATAGGGGTCCTCTAGATGCACAGTATAGGGGCCCTTTGCATGCACAGTATATGAGCCCTCTGCGTTCACAGTATAGGGGTCCTCTGCATGCAGAGTATAGGGGTCCTCTGCATGCACAGTATAGGGGCGCTCTACATGCAAAGTATAGGGGCCCTCTACATGCACAGTATATGGGTCCTCTGCGTTCACAGTATAGGAGTCTTCTGCATGCACAGTATAGGGGTCTGGCCTCTGTTCAGCAGTGTCTTTCTTTTCAGAAGTGCACAAAACTGTGGCCTACGGCACTTTTATGCAGGACAAACACCACTGGATCACGGGTCAGACGGCGTTGACAGTGCCTCCATCTGCCTCATTATGGGGAATCTTCTGCCGGGGGTTCTGTCTGAATCACGTATTTCAGAGATTTACACTGAAACCCAGGTGTAAGTGCTCAGCATGGAGCACAGGATAAATGTGCGCCAAGCCTTACTGCGATCTTTGGGAGGCAGAATAAAAAAAATTAACAGTATGTGAAGAATTGGTTTTATTTTTTACGCAGTTCCTCGTGAGGTATAAGTGATTAGGTGACTTTATTCTTGGGGTCGGTGCAATTACAGCGATACCAGATTTATGTTTGGTTTTTATGTTTAGCTGCTGGTACACACTAAAAGACACTTTTTATTGCAAAAACTAGGCATCACCATATTTTGAGAGCTATAATTTTTTCATATTTCGGCCGACAGAGTCATGTGAGGTCTTTTTGCAGGATGAGTTGACGTTTTTATTGGTAACATTTTCGGGCACATGACATGTTTTTATCACTTTCTATTCTGTTTTTTTGGGAGGCAGAATGAACAAAGACAAGGAATTCAGGAATTGCTTTTTTTGTTTTTTTTATACTGTTCCGCGTGTGGTAAAATTGATATGACAGCTTTATTCTTCGGGTCAGGACGATTACAGCAATACCACAGTTGTATCTTTTTTTCATGTTTTGGCGCTTTTACACGATAAAAACTATTTTATAGAAAATAATATTTTTGCATCGCTTTATTCTGAGAGCTATAACTTTATTATTTTTTCACTGATGACGCTGACAAGATGACGTTTTCAGCGGTGCAATTTTTATTGACATCCGTCTTTGATTGCGTTTTATTGCACTTTTTGTTCCGCGGTATAATGATAAAGCATTGTTTTCTGCCTCGTTTTTTATGTATTTTTTTATGGGGTTAACTAGTGGGACAGTTTTATAGAGCAGGTCGTTATGGACGCAGCAATACCAAATATGTGTACTTTAAGGCTATGTGCACACGTTGCAGATTTGGCTGCAGATCCGCAGCAGTTTTCCATGCGGTTTACAGTACTATGTTAACCTGTGGAAATTCAAAAACGCTGTGCACATACTGCGGAAAAAAATGCACAGATTCACAGCATTTTTTTTTTCGCAGCATGTCAATTCTTTGTGCGGATCTGCAGCGTTTCTGCACCCATTGACTTGCATTGAGTCAGGCAAATCCGCAGCAGAACCGCAGATGTAAAAAAGATCTGCAGTTTAGCTGCAGATGAAACGCTGCAGATTGAGAGGAGGGAGTGTGTGGGCGGTGACAGTGTGCATGTCTGTGTGTGCGGGCGGGGTCTGCGGGGTGGGCGGGGCTGTGTGCGGGGGTCGGTGGGGCTGTGTGCCGGGTCGGGGGACTGTCCGGGGGTCTGCGGGCTGTCCAGGGGTGGCCGGGGCTGTGTGTGTGGGGGTCTACGGGGCTGTCCAGGGGTCTGTGGGCTGTCCGGGGGTCTGCCAGGGCTGTGTCAGTGTGTGTGTGCAGGCATCATCCGATGGGACTACAAGTCCCATCCGGCCATGCCTGCTACAGTGACAGTGATTGACACATTAGCCAATGATGGGACAGTAGTAGTCCCATCATCTGGCTAATGTGTTGACTGTAAAACAAAACATACAGTACATATATAGTTCATACTCACCATCTACAACTAATCCCCGAAGCCCTCGCTCACCTGAAAAAAAATTAAAATAATAAACCAACAATATACTCCCCATGTCCCACGTAATCCAATTAATACGATTGTCCCATGACGATCTCCTGTGGAGAGCTGCCACATCAGCAGATGCAACCGCTCTCCAGGGGCGCCGGGATACAATGACGGAAGATATCCTTCCGCACTGTATCCCTCCGCCGCTGTGACTATAGTTCATACTCTCACTTGCGGCACAGCTGTGTGGGAAAATTCTCATGCAGCATTGCCATAAAGCGAGACAATGAACTAAAGTAACCTCTTCAGTGATGCACTGCAGGAGCCATTGTCTCCTGTCATTGTGTCACTGGAGGCCCTAAAGAGTGGTGACATCACCCGGTGTCACTGTTGTATAGGGGAGATCGTCGCGGGACACTCGTTATTAATTGGACTGCGTCCGACAGGGAGTATACGGTTGGTTTATTATTTTTTATTTTTTGCAGGAAATCGAGGGCGTCGCAGCAATTAGGCATGCCTGTAAGTATGGTGAAATTAAGAATATTAAAATACTTTTTTCGGGCTGTCTTTTTTTTTAACTCTCTCACAACTATAGGATTAGTAATGGATAGGTGTCTTATTGACGCCTCTCCATTATTAACCGGGCTTAATGTCACCTTACAATACAAAGGTGACATTGACCCCTTATTACTCCATATGCCACCACTTCAGGGCAGTGGGAAGAGACAGGCAGGGAAGGAGGGATGCCAGCGCCTGCTCTCAGCTTACAAGCCACCTTCCCTGCAGGACCCGGAAGGACCCCACGCTGTTGTGAATTCCGTTCTCGAACTCCCTCCTGTGGTAATGAATGGTACTTCGGCGAGTTCTGTCCGTGGACTCCCTCTGGTGGCTGTGAGTGGAACTGCTGGTTCTGAGGTTGCTTTCTCAGCTGCCCTCGTTTGCGGCTAGGCTGGCTTCTCTATTTAACTCCAATCAGATCGTTAAGGTACCTTCACACGAAGCGACGCTGCAGCGATAGCGACAACGATGCCGATCGCTGCAGCGTCGCTGTTTGGTCGCTGGAGAGCTGTCACACAGACCGCTCTCCAGCAACCAACGATGCCGAGGTCCCCGGGTAACCAGGGTAAACATCGGGTTGCTAAGCGCAGGGCCGCGCTTAGTAACCCGATGTTTACCCTGGTTACCAGCGTAAAAGTAAAAATAACAAACAGTACATGCTCACCTGCGCGTCCCCCGGCGTCCGCTTCCTGTACTGTGTGAGCGCCGGCCCTAACAGCAGAGCGGTGACGTCACCGCTGTGCTTTTACTTTCACTTTAGGGCCGGCGCTCAGTCAGAGCAGGAAGCGGACGGCAGGGGACGCGCAGGTGAGCATGTACTGTTTGTTTTTTTTACTTTTACGCTGGTAACCAGGGTAAACATCGGGTTACTAAGCGCGGCCCTGCGCTTAGTAACCCGATATTTACCCTGGTTACCAGCGTAAAACATCGCTGGTATCGTTGCTTTTGGTGTCAAACCTGACGATACACGGCGATCTGACGACCAAATAAAGTTCTGAACTTTATTCAACGACCAGCGATATCACAGCAGGATCCAGATCGCTGCTGCTTGTCAAACACAACGATATCGCTATCCAGGACGCTGCAACGTCACGGATCGCTGTCGTTCTCATTGTAAAGTCGTTTCGTGTGAAGGTACCTTTACTCCATGCCAGCAGTCAATGTATCAGTACTGGTTCAGATCTCTCTCGGATCTTTCTGATGACCTGTCTACTCCAGCAGAAGTTAAGTCCCTGCTAGTTCATTTGTTGTTCATTGTGTACTGAATATGTTTCTTAGTGCTTGCTAAGTTCTAGTCCAGCTTGCTAACATGATATTCCCTTGCTAGCTGGAAGCTCTGGGGTGCAGAGTGGCACCTCCGCACCGTGAGTCGGTGCGGGGGTCTTTTTGCACACTCTGCGTGGCTTTTTGTAGTTTTTTTGTGCTGACCGCATAGATTCCTTTCCTATCCTCAGTCTAATTAGTAAGTCTGGCCTCCTTTGCTGAAACCTGTTTCATCCCTGTGTTTGTGACTTTCCTCTTAACTCACAGTTAATATATGTGGGGGGCTGCCTTTATCTTTGGGGAATTTCTCTGAGGCAAGGTAAGGCTTTATTTCCTATCTTTAGGGGTAGTTAGCTCTTAGGCTGTGAAGGGGCATCTAGGGAGAGTTAGGTACGCTCCACAGCTATTTCTAGTTTGTGTGTTATAGGATTAGGGTTTGCGGTCAGCAGAGTTCCCACTTCCCAGAGCTTGTCCTGTCTTCTAGTTTAACCATCAGGTCATTCCAGTTGCACCTAACCACCAGGTCCATAACACCACGCCCATCTTGATGCTGGTGGTCTCCATGGAGACCATCATGATAATGTGATCGCAACTCGTTGTCCTGATGGAAGCACGCAGGTAACTGATTCCCTGCGTGATGCTCCCCTATGCCGCTGTCACTACTGACAGTGTCATCAGAGGGGTTATATGCCCACGATCGGTGCTGGCACGCAATTGCCTCGGCACTCAGCGTGAGGCCGTGCGATTGCCATGCCGTACATATACATATACTTCTCTTTGTGGGAATACACCTCCTGCAGAGCAGTATTTCTATGGCGCATGTTGGGAAGGGGTTAAGGAGGACTACGTGGTGCCCATTGTATTATATGGAGCACTGTGGGACCCTTAATACTGTATGGAAGATTATGCCCATTGTACTGTATAGAGCACTACATGGAACCATTATACTGTATGGAGGACTATGCGGGGCCTATTATTCTGTATCAAGGATTATGTGGGGTGCATTATTCGGTATGGAGCGCTATGTGGCGCCCATTGTATTATATGGAGCACTATGTGGGGCCCATTTTACTGTATGGAAGATTATGCCCATTGTACTGTATAGAGCACTACATGGAACCATTGTACTGTATGAAGGACTATGCGGGGCCCATTATTCTGTATGGAGCACTATGTGGGGCCCATTGTATTGTATGGAGCACTATGTGGGGCCCATTTTACTGTATGGAAGATTATGCCCATTGTACTGTATAGAGCACTACATGGAACCATTGTACTGTATGGAGGACTATGCTTGGCCCATTATTCTGTATGAAGCACTATGTGGGGCCCATTGTATTGTATGGAGCACTGTGTGGGGCCCATTGTATTGTATGGAGCACTGTGTGGGACCCATTTTACTTTATGGAAGATTATGCCCATTGCACTGTATAGAGCACTATGTGGGACCATTATACTGTATGGAGGACTATACGGGGCCCATTATACTATGTGAAGGGCTGTGTAGTGATCACAGTTGGGGCATCATACTGTGTTAAAGTCACCATACTTTGCTGGAGGGGTACAGTAGGGTCATCATACTGTGCGTGTGGAGGGTACTGTGGAGGAAGTCACTGTGGGGTTATTCTACTGTGTTTGGGGGCTATTTTGTTGGCATCATACTTTATTATTTGTATTATTTATTAATTCAATATTTTTTTAACCTTTGTTATTACATATAAATTAGGCCTTTGGGCCGTGTGCTTTTCACTGCTCTTACATAACATGATATTATTCCAATATTTTATTCTAAGATCTCTTTTGTTTCCATATGAAAAGGTTCATTGTTATACTGTATTTGATAAGGAAAAACTTCAATTGTGGACTTTTAATAAATATCAATGTTGTTTGCAACTTTGTCCATGTTTTTAATTTTGGCCTTCTGTGTATTTGAGTTTGACATCCCTGATCTAGATCCTTTAAAGTTGGGGACATTCTTGGTTCCAATCCCTCCTTCTGGGCACAACATAAGAATCCTAAAATATTGGGGGGTTTCAAGACAGGAAACTTTTTTAAGAATACAGTACATGCAGCAAAGTCGGTGACCTCGCAGGGTACGGTGGCTGAAGACCACTCATTGTTCTTGATCGCTCAGTGACGTCTCCCAGTTCTTGGTGGGATTTTGCTCACAGGTGATGTAAAATATTGGAACCTTTCCTTTATGGAACGTTTACTCCAGGTAGTTTACTTATTATGACTCCTTCTTACTCATAGCAGATATTTACAGCCCACTCGAATGGAGAATCACTTAGTCTTGTAGCGGAGGCTTCCGAGATCTTGAAAAAAGTGTTCAAATGGCAAAAATATGAATTAATGCCATGCTCAGAACATTCCAATCCTTTTCGTCAGCTGTTTTCTACACTAAATCTGTACTTTATAAAATCTTCAATATTTTGAGAAGATTTGTCTCTGCACCTTGAACCCCGCTGATCTCTGAAACTTTGGTTGATCCCTGGAGAGACACGAACTGTGTACAGAACCATAGAAAGTCCATGAGCCGCTGCACCACTCTGCTTGTGGATGAAGTGGCCCGGTGCTTAGTGGGGGGCTTCTGCCCCTTTGTTTCAGTGATCGAGGGGAGTGGGATCCCAGCTTTTCTACATGATGGACATATAAATTAGAGGTGGCGGTAGAGCGGTGTTTTTGGAACCGCCATACAAATCAATGGAGATAGAGGTGCATGCACAGCCACCTTTCCACTGCCACGTGCCCCCGTTCCGGAACCCACTTTAATCATACTTTTGTAGCCTAATGCCATAATTGTAAGAGATGAGAAGACCCCTTAAAGCAACATTCTCATCATAGGGTATGCCATCACTAGAGATGATCCAAAAGATTTGCAGGACTCTGACCCAGAGGCCACTTTGACAGACAGTGGACATGGCATCCACCTACCTACCGGCATCCCCGGTGCCTCCTCTGATTAGTAGCCTATTGTGACATTATCTTTGTGGTGGGACACACCTTGACATCAATGGGGGACCTACTATCAGAAGTAGCGCAGGGAGGCCAACAGGTGGAGGTTCTCAGTGCTTTGGTCTGGCAGCCACGGTCTACCGACACAGCGGAAGGTCCAGGGTCCTGTGAATCTATTTGCTCAACCATAGTGCTATTACTCTAACCGTTTGGCGTACCTACTTATCCTGAGAAGAATGTGGCCCCTGGGGTAGTGTAGCAATGCTGCTCCGGTGCGGTTTTTCCTGCACAATGGCTGTGCCGGTCATCGCCTGGACGGGGAACTGCAGACATTGACACTATAGAGGAATATGCTGTACACCAGCACCGCGGACCGTTCAGGCTCAGGATTGGTGAGGGTGTTAGTGGATCTCTTCTCTAGTATTAGGTGGAGTAGATCGTGGAGCACAGTAATGGAGACAGTACTAATGACAACCCAATCTATCCATTGGAAATCTTGGATGAGCCAGTTCCATATTCGTTAGACTCTATCTATGTATCCGAGAACCCAACCAGTTCCATTACTCGTCATTGTTCGGATGAAAAATAAGGTGAAAAAAGGGGCAAAGATGATGTGCACCAGGATGAACAATGCACAAAGCATGGACACATCATGGAGAAGTCAGAAGGGGACACTGGTGGAGAGGTGGGATGCAGACACTCTTGAGGGCTCATGCCTTCCATGTCTGGTGCCAGTTGTGCCACCGCTTCCAGCATCGTCGCTTACATAGGGATCAAAGGAAGGCACGTATGAGGCTAAAGACAAAGTCTGTTTCTTCCCCCAACCCAATTTCACTTTAGTTGTTCTCATGAGTAACATTTTGCTGCACTATGGGGCACATTAATCAATGGAAAAGGCCATTGTCCGAGAAGTCGCCCCTCCTCCATTGATTGTGCGAACACGTGTTGCTGGGTAATCATTTCCCGGGCCGATATCTGCTGTTGCCCAGTGCAGGGACCACAAAAACCCAGACTCTAGATAAAACTCTAGATAAAACTCTGATGAACCTTTGATAAAACTCTGATGAAGCTTGGACCAAACTTTGATGAAACTTTTCAGTCTGCGAATACCCCTTTAATCTTTGCATGTTAGACGCCAAATTACTAAGAAGCCAGAATGTTTTAGGAGGAACATAAAAGTACCTGGAAGAATATATGACCTCCACGCTGACCTTGTCCTTAGTTGGATTGGACCGCTGCAAAGTTTTAAAGCGACAGAGCCACTACGGACTCCTGCTGGATGTTCCCCTTTGGCCCTACTTTTTTCACCATTTATTGATTGAGAAGGTCGAAGGCAGCAAAAAGAAACCTAAAAAGGCGCACGGCGATTTGGTCTCATAAGTTGCTAGACCTTTTTTAGAATTGTGATTTTTGCTGTGAAAAATGGCAAAATTATAGCCAAGGGGCAGACAAGTCACTGATATCTTGCACTAAAGTCTATGACCAGTGATAGAAATTCAAAGATACATTTGTGTTGTAACATTGTGACATAATAGGAAATCATGTCGCCGCGCAGTCGTAGCCTAAAGTTCTCCATTAATGTTACATTTAGCAAGTGGATTGGTAATTTGCTTATTCGCCTGCAGACAGTTTGGGAGTCGGGAGACAGGAGCACCTCTCTGCTTCCATGGGACGTGTTTCTGCAGAAATGAGAAGCTGCCCTCGGGTTTATGCTGTGGATTTGCAGTTTGATCAGCAAAAAAAAAATTGAGAAATCATCGGGTGATTGGTCTTTATCATCAACTGGTAATAATTGCCGTCAGGGGACGGTTACCTCACTGCACTCGTACCTATAACAGTGAATGGGGTCATTCTATGCCCGAGAGGTCCACGCAAAAGAATGGAGTGTCAGATCAAAATCGGCATTGCAAGTCTATGGAACAATGGAAAAAATCAGATGCCATCCAAGTACGGTCCGATTTTCACGGAATGAGAGATAGGGGAAGGTGGAGAAACCTTTCTTTCACGCATTAAAACCCACTCGGACAAAACTGATGAAACTTGGTCCAAACTCCGATAAAACTGTTTAATCTTGGACCAAAACTCTGATGAAGCATGGAAAAAATTCTGATAAAACTCTTATGAAACTCAGACCAAACTTTGAAAAAAACTGTAATGAAACTTGGAGCAAACTTTGATGAAACTCCGGCCAAACTTTGATGAAACTCAGACCAAATTTTGAAAAAAATTCTAATGAAACCCAGACCAAACTTTGATGAAACTCGGACCAAACTTTGATGAAACTCGGACCAAACTTTGATGAAACTGGGACCAAACTTTGATGAAATTCGGACCAAACTTTGATGAAACTCGGACCAAATTTTGAAAAAAAATCTAATGAAACCCAGATCAAACTTTGAATAAACTCGGACCAAACTTTGAAAAAACTCTAATGAAACTCGGACCAAACATTGATGAAGCTCAGACCAAATTTTGATAAAACTGATTAAACTTGGCCCAAACTTTGATGAAATTTGGACCAAACTTTGAAAAAAACTCTAATAAAACTCGGACCAAACTTTGATAAAGCTGATGAAACTTGGCCCAAACGTTGATGAAAATCGAACCAAACTTTGAAAAAAACTCTAATAAAACTCGGACCAAACTTTGATGAAAATCGGACCAAGCTTTGAAAAAAACTCTAATAAAACTCTGACCAACTTTGATGAAACTGATGAAACTCGGCCCAAACTTTGATGAAAATCGGACCAAACTTTGAAAAAAACTAATAAAACTCGGACCAACTTTGATGAAACTGATGAAACTCGGCCCAAACTTTGATGAAAATCGGACCAAACTTTAAAAAAAACTCTAATGAAACTCGAACCAAACTTTGATAAAACTCGCACCAAACTCTTATAAAACTCTGATGAAACTTGGACCAAACTTGAATAAAACTATGATAAAATTCTGATGAAAATCACTGATGAAATTGAGGCCTTAGGCTAAATTCACACAAGCAAATAAAAAATTGTCCAATTTTCATCTAGAAAAAAGGAGCGATTTTACATCCATATGCTGTCCGTTTCTACATATCAGAAATTAATACAAAATCAAAAACACCAAGTACAATTTCTTATGTTTAATAATTGTGGCACGATATCCAGAAACCTGACCAATTCCTTTACATCTCTTTTGATTTCTCCATAGGCAGATTATCTATATAAAATATCATGGATCATCAGATAGAAATCTCCGGCATCTTCCCTGCACCGCTACAATTCAGCCCAGGTATCAGGGGATTCGGCTTTTTCGCGCCACTGGGGTATTTACCTCTTTGCTTGTTGGGTGGAATTCTGATTGCAGAGAATGGGGACAGGAGGGGCTTTGTTTTTCTCTTAATTGGTTGGGAATTAAAACGAGGTGTAACGAGGCCATAATGGATGGTAATCAGGGCCAATGTGTCCTCTGGGAAGAGGGAGCGATGAAGGATGAGGCACCAAACGTTCCCCTCACGTAACAAGATGCATTGGGAGGGTGCACAGAAGTCTCCGGGGGGGGGGCACATCAGCCTTATATCCTCCACTGAAGAGATATCTATGGTGGAAAAACTCAATAGCAATAGATAATGGAAGATAATTAGAGGAATTCCATTTATTGGGGTCCTTCATATTATAGTAGATAATTAATAAAGGGGGCATGCCCCAATATAACATGTATTAGGTGGGGTCACATTTATACAACGCACTCCACTGGACGTAATTGCCTGAATTGCAAAAAGAAAAAAGACCTAGATTCAGATGTATATGGTGCGTATCGGTGTAGATGTAGTAAAAAAATGTCCTACACAAACATCTGCAGATGGAGAAATGTGAACCAAGCCCTAGTCCTCCAGAGCTGTATGGAGGCACATAAACAGTAATTGTTTCCCTATTGAAGACCCTTACCGTTCTCACCCACTACGATATACCCTTTCGTGGCCCGCATACAGTATGATACCCCCACGTGCACGGTGTCCCCACACAGTATGATGCCCCACATCCCCCTTCCAAGATCTGATTCTACCACAGCTCTCTCACCCAGTATGATGCCCCAACACAGTATAACAGACCCCACAATACCCCAAACAGTATGTTGCCCTCAGAGCCCCCATACAGTATGATGTTCTCACAGTCCCCCCACATAGACACTATGATCACCAATGTTGTTCCCCAAATGCAGTATGATGCCCCACATCCCCCTTACATGGTATGATGCCCCCACACAATGTAACAGCCCCCACAATCTCCCACAAAGTATGTTGTTCTCAGACACCCCACACAGTATGATGTCCCCACAGTCCCCCTTACAAGATATGATTCTACCACAGCTCCCTCACCCAGTATGATACCCCCACACAGTATAACAGCCCCCTAAATCCTCCACACAGTGTGTTGCCCTCACAGCCCCTCACACAGTATGATGTCCCCACAGTCACTGTGATGAACCATGTTGTTCCGCCAAATACAGTATGATGCCCAACATCTCCTATATATGGCATGCTTCCACACAGTATAACAGCCCCCACAATCCCCCATACAGTATTATGCCCTCAGAGCCCCCACACAGTATGATGTCCCCACAGTCCCCGTACACACACTGTGATGATCCATGCTGTTCCGCCAAATACAGTATGATGCCCCACATTTCCTATATATGGCATGCTTCCACACAGTATAACAGCCCCCACAATCCCCCGCACAGTATGATTCCCTCAGAGCCCCCACACAGTATGATGTCCCCACAGTCCCCGTACACACATTGTGATGATCCATGCTGTTCCGCCAAATACAGTATGATGCCCCACATCTCCTGTATATGGCATGATGCTTCCACACAGTATAACAGCCCCCACAATCCCCCGCACAGTATGATGCCCTCAGAGCCCCTCACACAGTATGATGTCCCCACAGTTCCCGTACACACACTGTGATGACCCATGTTGTTCCGCCAAATACAGTATGATGCCCCACATCTCCTATATATGGCAGGATGCTTCCACACAGTATAACAGCCCCCACAATCCCCCGCACAGTATGATGCCCTCAGAGCCTGCCACCCTGTATATTGCCCCCAGAGCCCCCCACACAGTATGATATCCCCACAGTCTCCCTCACACTTTAATGACCCATGTTGTTCCCCCATTTACAGTATGATGCTCCACAGCCCCCTTACATGATATAATGCTCCCATGCAGTATAAAAGCCTACACACCCACCACACAGTATGATGCCCTCAGAGCCCCCACACAGTATGATGGCTCCCACAACTCCCAACACAATATAATGGCTCACACAGCCCCCCACTCTTTACAATACCCCTACAGCACCCCTACACCGTAATATAGCAAAACAATCCCCCCTCACACACTGTTTTATGCCACACTGTTATGCGCACACAGCCCCACCACACACATTTTGATGCCCCACAGCCACCCTACAAACAGTATAATACTCAAACCATCCCCTACAACATACAATGTGATGCCTCACAGTCCCCTACACACAGTATGATGCCCCTCACAGCCCCCTTCAAATAAAAAAATAAAAACTACTTATCTGTCGTCATTCCCCTGTGCAGCAGGCGCAATCTGGTAATGTCATTGACACTCAGATGTCCGAGCTACACGGTGGAGTGAGAACTGATGGCGGTGTGGCTCAGTGCCTAGTAGTATGGGCACCATAGCGGCCTCATGGTCTTCTGCTATTAGCAGAGCGCCACTGATGAGGAATATTTCATATATAATATTATTTCTTCCTTTTTCCTTCTGTAAAACACGAGTTCTCCTGCTGACTATGAGGCCACGTTCGCCAGGCCACCGTCCATGGGCATCTGTGTGCCCATCCGCAGATGATGCCTGCCATTCACATGCCCCCGACGGGTCTATATATCGGGCCGGTCTAGATTCTGAGTACTGTCATGTGAGATCCATTCTTTACACGGACATCACTGGTGTGAACGTTCCCTAAGGGTCTTTCCATGTGGTCTGTAGAAGCCCCCCATACAGTCCACAGTCCTCCCATCCTGCACAGATCATAAAAGCACCCAATAACCCTCAGACGGATAACATGGCGTGTAGACTTATTGTAATACCAATGAAGAAACGTCTGCGGTGGATTTTCCTCCAGGGATGGGGGTCACATTTGGCCTCTTGATTTCCCCTTAGTCACTGTTAACTCTTTCATGGCCGCACCAGGCTCAGTTTTCCTGTGGAGGATTTAATAGGTCCCATATGGTGGATTAAGCTCCCGGCATCTGTAGTCTCAGGATCTGAGGGTGTAAATACGTTACAATGCTTGTGGTCATGTGCAGTGTTAGTTATATATAATGTCATTCTTGGCTGGTTAGTTATCCGTGGAGCTGCACAGCGGAGTTTCTTGGGGTCCCTTGTCTTCCAATCCTTACGCCTCATTCATTCCGTTTTGCCCGGACGTCTTCTATACTTTTTTTTGTTTCATGGATGGGACACGTGCTTATTATAATGGATGGGGCTGCTCTTGTGTCCGTGCCAAAATCAGAGACTTGTCTGTTTTTTTTTCTGGTATCACAGATTAATAGGGCCAATACAAGTCCACGAGTCCTTGAAAAACACGTAGCGCACACGGATGGTATCAATACAGTCACTGACACATGGATGGTACAAACAGACGCACGGATTGTAAAAGCGGACACATCAATGGTAAAAACGGACACACGGAAGGTACAAACGGACACATGAATGGTAAAAACGGACACACGGAAGGTACAAACGGACACATGAATGGTAAAAACGGACACACGGATGGTAATAACGGACATATGAATGGTAAAAACGGACACGCGGATGGTAATAACGGACATATGAATGGTAAAAACGGACACACGGATGGTAATAACGGACACGTGGATGGTAAAAATGGACACATGAATGGTAAAAATGGACACATGGATGGTAAAAACGGACACACGGATGGTAAAAACGGACACACGGATGGTAAAAACGGACACACGGATGGTGATAACAGACATATGAATGGTAAAAATAGACACATGGATGGTAAAAATGGACACAGATGGTAAAAATGGACATACATATGGTAAACACGGACACACGGATGGTAAAAACAGACCCAGACCAGACGGACGAGTGAATGAGGCCTTGTATTGAGTTATGAACCTTTTATGAATAAGCCATTATAATATAAAGGACCCCAATAAATGGAATTCCTCTTCTGTCAACAGTATCTTCAGATCTGATGCGGCGGTCCAAGGTGTCTCCCAGGTGGTCCCCTGGGGTAGCGTTCCGCCTTTCTCAATTGTAACCCTGACTGCCTGCACTTCTTGGTCGGGCCGACATCAGCAGAATGATCGTGTCATCTGATGACGCTGCTAACGTCACTCCTGCGCTGCAGAGGACGTGTTCAGTTGCAAGGTGGGTATGACAAGACACAGTATGGGCAGGAGGGGGGTTGGAATGTGTGAGGAGACACTATGGACAGGAGTCGGGTTGGAATGTGTGAGGAAACAGTGTGGGCAGGAGGAGGCTTAAAATGTGTGAGGAGACAGTAAGGGCAGGAGGGAGCTTATAATGTGTGAGGAGACAGTATGGGCAGGGGGTGGAATGCGTAAGGAAACATTATGGACAGGAGGGGGGTGAAATGTATGAGGAGATAGCATGGGCAGGAGGGGGTGGAATGTGTGAGGAGATAATATGGTCAGGAGGGGGGTGGAATATGTGAGGAGACAGTGTTGGTGGGGGGGCTGTGTGAGGAGACAGTGTGGGTAGGGGGGCTGGTTTTGGTTGTGGAGACAGAGTTGGTGAGGGGATGTATGTGGAGACAGTATGTGCATGTTACTGGGAAGGTGTGAGGAGACAGCATGGGCAAGTGGAGAATGTGAATGGACAGCATGGGGAATAAATCTGTAAGGGGACTGTAAGTATGGGGGAGAAAAGTGTACACTGTGTTCCAAATTATTATGCACAAAGCGTTTAGGAGTGATAAGGTTAGAATTTTTTTGTTTGTCATTTAAACTCATTGATGGTGATGTGTGTCAGGGCTCTTTATATCACTGAATTGCAGATACCTGTGCACGTTAGTTTGGCCGGTGTGTCCAAATAAAGGCAAGACTACTTAAGAAGGCTGTTCCACATTATTAAGCAGCCTACATTTCTTGCCAAAATGGGAAACAAAGAGGATGTGTCGGCTGCTGAGAAGCAACAAATTGTGGAGTATTTAGGTCAAGGCATGACTACAATCAACATTGCCAAGACACTTCATCGTGATCATCGCACAATCAAGAAGTATGTAGCTGATTCCCAGCACACACGTGTGCGTGCTGATAAGGAAAAATTGAGGACTCTTTCCAACAGGCAATTGCGTAAGGTTAAAAGAGCAGCTGCAAAAATGCCTGGTCATAGCAGCAGACAAGTTTTTGAAGCTGCTGGTGCCTCCAACGTCCCCAGAACAACAAGATGCAGGGTCCTTCAGAGGTTTGCAGCTGTGCGTAAGCCATCCTGTCGACCACCTCTATCCACTGCACACAAGCAGAAACGGCTCCAGTGGGCCAAACGATACATGAAGACTGACTTCCAAACTGTTTTGTTCACCGATGAGTGCCGTGCAACCCTCGATGGTCCAGATGGATGGAGTGGAGGATGGCTGGTTGATGGACACCCCATGAAAACACGGCTAAGGCCCCAACAAGGAGGAGGTGGAGTAATGTTTTGGGCTGGAATCATGGAGGGAGAGATTGTCGGCCCTTTATGATCCCTGAAGGGGTAAAGATGAACTCCATAATCTGTGGAGTTTCTAAAACAACACTTCCTGCCATGGTTCAAGAGGAAGAACCGTGCTTTGCGCAGCAAGATCATTTTCATGCATGATAATGCACCGTCTCATGCTGCAAAAAACACATCTGCATCTCTGGCTGCTATGGGCATAAAAGAGGACAAACTTATGGTGTGGCCACCATCTTCCCCTGACCTCAACCCCATTGAGAACCTCTGGAGCATCATCAAAAGGAGTGTCTGTGATGGCGGGAGGCAGCTCACATCTAAGCAACAGCTCTGGGAGGGGATTCTGTCCACATGCAAAACAACTGAAGCAGAAACCATCCAAAAACTGACAAATTCAATGGACGAGAGAGTTCAGAAGCTTCTTTCCAACAAGGGGTCCTATGTGCAAATGTAACATCACCTAGAATAAAGTTTTCACTTGAAAACTGTTTGATTTCATTATGTAATAAGCTGATAATGCTTATAACTTCACAATTGACCATTTGTTTGTTCAAAATAAAAAAAAAAGTTGAAATCTCTGCTGTGCATAATAATTTGGAACATGCATTTTGAGTGTTTATTTTTTTTAAAAAAGATACTGTTTTCATAGGCAGTTTGTTCCAAAACATTGCAATTATACTAGAATAGTAGATGCTAATACATAGCAACAACATATAAAAGTACACTACAATATGTATCAAAGTTATAGAAAAGTGGTAAGTAGCACAGATAAAACACAGTGCGGCACTCAGGCTGATGCCATATAAAAATATATATATATATATATATATATATATATATCATCTGCGTTAAGCATAGTAGAGTGCAGGTATTCAACTGGGGGGTAAAAATAGCTCCATGTGGAGAAGTATCAAGAGCCCTGTACACTGGCTCATGTCACACCGAAAAAATAATAAAGTATAAATCCCCACCCAGTATTCTTACCCACACGAATGGCACCAGGACCGGACCGCACTGGACGCCCCAACGCGCGTTTCGCGTCGGCTTCTTCGGGGGGCGGTGCTGCTAACTACCCGGCGCTGTGTTTTATGGGGTCGCTGATTAGATTGATATCGCCCACCTGTAGCGGCGCATATCCATGTGCAGTCCGGCCGGGAACTGCATCGCGAACGGCATCAAAGATGGCGCTGCGGTTCATCAGTGCGGTCAGGTGACCTCACTGAAACGCAAGCGTCATCAGCCAGCGCCGCCCACAATGCCCCGGGACTAGGACGTCACTGGGCATGCGCACAGTGGTTTAGGTACCTATTATACTACAATGAGGAACGACGGATCACATAGTGCCTTCCCTAGAAGAGGGAGAATTTACAAAGAAGCACGGACAGGACCACAACAATTAATAAAAGTGAAAGGCCACGATACAGCACCTATTTACGAAAAAAGGGGGGGGAGGGGTGTAACATAACTCCGCCAGGAACACCACGTTAAAATACAAATCAGAGCAAACTAACAAACCAATGCAAATCTATATATAAACAGTGACCATATATATAACATACAGTAATAAGAACACAAATATGTTATAAAATATAACTAAAAAAGTGATAAATGTGAATAATCATATACATGAGAAAAACGTATTAGAAATGAAAAGAAGAATATATGTGAATATATATATATATGGTGCTGACACCGTCCGGCTTCTTTTATGATCCCAGGATGTCTTGTGAATTGTGACACACCAACGTGAGCAAGATATGGGAAAGACGCTCATCATTCCTCAGCATGATCCACGGACCATCCAGACCCTCAGCAGTGGAAAAACCACAACGAAAGCGCCACAACCTAACATAAGGTACTATATAAAATCAAAAAAATACAAGTTAAAAAAGAATAAAAAAGAGAGACAGACAGCAACACATACACAAAATACATAAAAAAGGAGAAAAATTTATCATAAAAAGGAGCTGAAGCTCAGGCTTTCATTCAAGCCAGCAGGGGCCATAGTGTTCAGTACCGCTATCCAGCGGCACTCCCTTTGAGCCAATTTTTGTTTTGCGTCACCCCCTCTTATGCCTACACGAATCCTCTCAATCCCCCATGCTTGTAGATCTTTGGGGTTACATTTATGATGTTTCCGGAAATGTTTCGGGATTGGTTTCAAACTCTCTACATCCTCGACATCACGTGCCGCTATTATGTCTCGTACATGTTCGCGAATGCGAATGCGTAGCTCACGTGATGTTAAGCCGATGTAGACCAGTTTACAAGTACACATTGCGTAGTATACGACATGCGTAGTATTGCATGTGATGTATTGATTTATCCGAAATTGCCGCCTCCCATCTGATGAGGAAAAAGTCAAAGTTCTAATGAGGTTCTTACAGGCAAGGCAACCACCACATGGAAAGAAACCATTCTTTTGTTTCCCTGCCTGGAACGGATCAGGTGTTTTGGCCACATAGTGGCTATGAACAAAAATGTCTTTAAAATTATTGCTCCTCCGAGCAGTCATTAAGGGTTGGTCCGACAAAAATCTACCCAGCAAAGGATCCGTAGCAAGAACGGGCCAGTGTTTTCTTAGAATCTTTTTCATTTCATCCCACTTGTGATTATAGGTAGATATGAATCTTGGTTGTTCATCCCAAGATTTTCCCTGTGTTTTTCGCATTTCCACCAAAAGGTCACTCCTCCTTGTTTTCTTGGCCCTTAGATACCCCTTCTTTATTGTACGGCCACTATAGCCACGCTCCTTAAACCGCTCCCCAAGGTCCACAGCCTGCCTCTCAAAGAGTGTATCAGAGGCACAGATCCTCCGAGCCCGAAGGAACTGGCCGATGGGGATGGCTCTTATCGTGGAGGGTGGATGGGACGAGGTGGAATGCAACAAGGCATTCACCGATGTTTCCTTCCTATACATATCAGTATAGATATAGCCATTAGTTTGTACTCTCAATGTTATGTCTAGGAAGGAAATCTCGTTAGTATGATAAGTATAGGTGAGTCTGATGTTAGAGCCGTTGTCGTTCAATCCCACCATAAATTCCTGTAACTCCAGGACAGGGCCATGCCATATAAACAGGACATCATCTATATATCGATACCATCCAAGAATTTGGGGGGCGGACTGTGCGCCCTCCTGGAACACCTCTCGTTCCCAATAGCCAAGAAATAAATTTGCGTAAGATGGCGCACAGGCCGCCCCCATGGCAGTGCCCTGTCTCTGGAGAAAAAAACAATCCTTAAAAACAAAAAAATTATGTGTCAGGATGAACTCCAACAGCTCCAACACCAGCTCACGCAAATCTGGATCCAGATTACTGGACTCAAGGTAGAATCTGGCAGCCCTCATCCCATCCACATGGCGGATGCTAGTATATAATGACTCAACATCCGCCGTGATTAATAACATGTCTTTCTCCACGACAAGGCCATCTACCCGTCTCAGGACGTCCGTAGTGTCCCTGACATAGGAGGGCAGAGTCTCAACCTGTGGTTTGAGATAGTATTCAATGAATTTACATGTCGTATCACACAGCCCTCCCATGCCAGAGACAATCGGACGTCCAGGAGGAGAGATCAGGTCTTTGTGGACCTTGGGGAGTAGGTAGAAAGTGGGTACCACCGGGTGCTGAACCAGTAGACCACCCAAGATTTTCTTGCTGATGATCCCCCTCTCAAAAGCCATCTCTAGGATATTCTGTAACTGAATTTGGAATTTTGTAAGAGGGCACTGTTGTAATGGGGTATATGTGTCCCTATTTCTTAGTTGTCGAAAAGCCTCCTTTTCGTACCTCTCCACTGGCCAGATGACAACATTTCCCCCCTTGTCCGCCGGTTTTATTACCACATCATCCCACATCTTAATTTCCTGTATAGCCTCTCTCTGTGCAATGGTGAGATTGTCCCTTTTTTTGAAATTGGTAATTTTGTTGAAATCCTCTATTACCAATTTGGTGAAAATTTCCACCTGTGGGCACAGGGACAAGGGGGGAAAAGTGGTACATCTAGCAGATATGGAAGGTGGAGAGGCACTTACCCCTTGCACATGGATATGCGCCGCTACAGGTGGGCGATATCAATCTAATCAGCGACCCCATAAAACACAGCGCCGGGTAGTTAGCAGCACCGCCCCCCGAAGAAGCCGACGCGAAACGCGCGTTGGGGCGTCCAGTGCGGTCCGGTCCTGGTGCCATTCGTGTGGGTAAGAATACTGGGTGGGGATTTATACTTTATTATTTTTTCGGTGTGACATGAGCCAGTGTACAGGGCTCTTGATACTTCTCCACATGGAGCTATTTTTACCCCCCAGTTGAATACCTGCACTCTACTATGCTTAACGCAGATGATATATATATATATATATTTTTATATGGCATCAGCCTGAGTGCCGCACTGTGTTTTATCTGTGCTACTTACCACTTTTCTATAACTTTGATACATATTGTAGTGTACTTTTATATGTTGTTGCTATGTATTAGTATGTTTTGTAATTTAATAAAATATTTTGTATTTTCTCTGGACATGAACTCCGTTTTCTGTTTTTTTGTGTTGGTCTTGGGAGTGTCCTAAATCTATCATATGTGTTCCTCTGATTGACTCCCCCACTGTGGTTGTGAGTATGTGGAGGAATTCTACAATTTATCTTTCTATTTTGGGCTTGTTTTATTAATAGAATAGTAGATGACTGGAAAATAACAATGACTGCAATTCAGATAGGTAATTTAGAGAAAATAGGAGGAAATATTATTTGCATAATAATTTGGAACACAGTGTAGAAAAGTATAAAAACTGGGTAGTGTGGAGGCATTATAAAGAAGGGGCGGCATTTTTGGAACAGTGTGAAGGTACAGTGTGGAGGGGATAGTGTGATGGTTGGACATAGTATAGAGACTGGGTAGTCTAAGGCTACTTTCACACTAGCGTCGTGCACTGCACGTCGCTATGCGACGTTGCGGCGCACCGACGCTAGCAGTGAAAGCGCCGCACAACGGGGGCAGCGGATGCAGTTTTTCAACGCATCCGCTGCCCCATTGTGAGGTGCGGGGAGGTGGGGGCGGAGACGGGAACGACGCACCAAAAAACGTTACAAGCAACGTTTTTTGGTGGTGACGGACCGACGCAACACGACGCAACCGTCGCACGACTGTTGCGACGTGTGTCAATGCGTCGCACTGCGTCGCTAATGCTAGTCTATGGAGAAAAAACGAATCCTTAAAGCACTTTTGCAGGATGCGTTTTTTCTGCAAAATGACGCATAGCAACGTGCAGTGTGAAAGTAGCCTTATGGGGACATATGGTGAGGCGTTAGTGTGAAGAGGGGGCCAGTATGGAAAGAAGAGAGCAGTGTGGAGGCCATGTACCATAAAAGGGACAGTGTGGGGGTCATTTTTTGTGCCGTGAGTACAGGGAGGGGCAATTATTCAGACGCACAGCGTAGAGCAGATACTTTTATTCAGGAGCACTGTTAATTTTAAGGGCACCCTGTTGAGATGTTCTGCAGAGAAACAGAATATAGATATCTGCAGAGATTAGCTGTGGCTGTGAAAAGTCATGGCATCTGGACAAGATGGAGAAGAAAAGAAAGAGAATGACTCCAATCAGAGAACGCATCACCTATAAGGCTATAAACATTTATTTCTGATACTATGTCTCATCAGTGCTGTGGTTCCTGTATGGTCCGCAGTCTGGTGATGGCTGGTAGCAACAGCTCCTAGTATCACCTTACTATTTTTAATGGCATTCTGGGAATTGTAAGCTCATGCAATACAAATGTATATGGGGCTGATCTGACAATACAATAGTTCACTGTACTAAGCTTTGTGCTGCATACATGTATTGATGGTGGTTCTGGTAGTGTATTCCTGTACTAATCATGGTTCTGGTGCTATATTTATATACTGATGGTGGTTCTGGTTATGTATTCATGTATTGATGGTGGTTCTGGTTATCTATTCATATATTGATGGTGGTTCTGTGGTATGTGGTATATCACTGTACTAGTGGTGATTCTGATTATGTATTTATATGCTGGTGGTGATTCTGGAGATGTATTCCTGTACTGATGGTGGTTCTTGTAATGTATTTCTGTACTGATGGCAGTTCTGCTGATGCATTTCCATACTAATGGTGGTTCTGGTGCTTTATTTCTGCACTGCTGGTGGTTCCGGTAAAGTATTCTTGTACTGATAGTTCTAGTGATGTATTTCTATACTGATGTTAGTTCTGATTATGTATTTCTGTACTCATGCAATACAAATGTATATGGGGCTGATCTGACAATACAATAGTTCACTGTACTAAGCTTTGTGCTGCATACATGTATTGATGGTGGTTCTGGTAGTGTATTCCTGTACTAATCATGGTTCTGGTGCTATATTTATATACTGATGGTGGTTCTGGTTATGTATTCATGTATTGATGGTGGTTCTGGTTATCTATTCATATATTGATGGTGGTTCTGTGGTATGTGGTATATCACTGTACTAGTGGTGATTCTGATTATGTATTTATATGCTGGTGGTGATTCTGGAGATGTATTCCTGTACTGATGGTGGTTCTTGTAATGTATTTCTGTACTGATGGCAGTTCTGCTGATGCATTTCCATACTAATGGTGGTTCTGGTGCTTTATTTCTGCACTGCTGGTGGTTCTGGTAAAGTATTCTTGTACTGATAGTTCTAGTGATGTATTTCTATACTGATGTTAGTTCTGATTATGTATTTCTGTACTGATGGTAGCTGTGATACTGTATTTCTGTACTGATGATGGTTCTGCTGATGTATTCCTGTACTGATGGTGGTTCTGGTGACGTATTTCTACACTGATGATGGTTCTGGTGAAGTATTCTTGTACTGATTGAAGTTCTATTGATGTATTTCTATATTGATATTAGTTCTGATGATGTATTTATGTACTGATGGTGGCTGTGATACTGTATTTCTGTACCGATGGTGGTTTTGGTGATGTATTTCTGTACTGATGGTGATTCTAGTGATGTAGAGTATGTCTGTACTGATGTACTGTAGGTTCTTGTCATGTATTTCAGAAATGTCGGTGGTTCTGGTGGTGTATTCATGTATGGTTTTTGGTTCTGATCCTGTATCGCAATCCATAACTTGTCAGATAACATGATACATGGCTATGGTAATAAAATGTTGTGCCATCTAACAAATTAAGGATTACTACTAGTGATGGACGAGTGTACTCATTGCTCAGGTTTTCCCAAGCACGCTCGGGTGGTCTCCGAGTATTTGTTAGTGTTCGGAGATTTAGTTTCCATCGCAGCAGCTGAATGATTTACAGCTAGTAGCCAGCCTGAGTACATGTGGGGGTTGCCTGGTTGCTAGGGAATCCCCACATGTAATCAAGCTGTCTAGTAGCTGTAAATCATTCAGGTGAGGCGACGAAAACAAAATCTACGAACACTAACAAATACTTGGAGATCACCCGAGTGTGCTCGGGAAAACCCGAGCAACGAGTATACTCGTTCATCACTAATTACTACATCTGTATTCATGCTAGGAGCATCAATTAATAAAATGTAGCACTGGGACATTCTAAATACTAACAGCATGTAGTATGCTCACTGTCAGTATTCAGCTCTGCTTGCCATCATAGGACCACTCAAATGCGATTTTCATACTTACACTCACGTTCCGACTATCTTCTCCTTCTGCTTCTGTCAGTGAAGCCGGGGCGGTAGTATTTCACTGAACATGGAAAGAATCAGGAAGAGCAGCTCGTTAGCATATGGCTGCATGTAGCAGTGACATAACGATTACTTGAACTGCTTAAGTTATGTATAGGATGGAGCCGCAAACTGAATTTTTGACCCGGGTACAAGGAAACCTAGATCTGCCTCCGGATAGATAGATAGATAGATAGATAGATAGATAGATAGATAGATAGATAGATAGATAGATAGATAGATGATGTATAGATAATAGACAGATAATAGAGAATACAGATAGATAATAGATAGATAAATATAGATGATAGATAGATAGATAGATAGATAGATAGATAGATAGATAGATAGATAGATAGATAGATAGATAGATAGATAGATAGATAGATAGCTATAGACGATAGATATTAGAAAATACCAAGAAAAGAGGAACATATAAGATACACAGTTTTCATTTTTGGGCGATGATATCCAGTTATTACATTTATCAGATAATTTAGTGATGTTCTGCAGTAGAAATAATCTGGCGGTAACATGTGTCGCTCACATTCCTGATTTAGAATTCATACATTATATTTAGAATTTCAGCAGGAACGCTCATGGACTCATCTCACACAAGAAATGGCTAAAAAAAAACAAAACAGTGAAGTCATGAATATATTTCACAAATAGGACAATCCTGCACCATTTACAGTAAATTCAGAAAGTATTTGCCCCCCGTCCCACTGCCGCTGTTCTACAATGAATTATATAGCACAATTTCATATGCAGAGATCAATACATTTGCTCAAAAGCTCACGCATTTTACTCTTGTGATTTCAGCCTCCCGTCCTCGTGGATATCACATTACCTCTTTTTAGCTTTCCCTTAGTCCTGACTAGCAAACTGAGAAAAATCGTCACAACATGATATTGCCATGACACCACCATGCTTCACTGTAGGTATTGGTTAGATGATGAGCTGTACCTGTGTAACGTTATCTCAAGCACGGACAGTACACCAGGCTCATCAGGTCTGAGAGATCTATTTAATAAAGTAGGTAATTTTCATTGTGAAATCCGTCCCCAGGTCTCACAACCCAAACTGCTTTCTTTGGTTAATACATATGTTAGACCTGATGCACCTGGAGTACTTACTTTGGAAATGCATGTCAGAATGGCTGTGTGAGGCTTCATGAAAATGTAACTCAATCTCTTCCCACCTAACCAGATTGACAGCTCCTCAGTGACCCTCCTCCCTGTTGCTGTTAAAATCCCATAGTGCTCAGTACAAACTGCAGCTGTCAGTCAGGTTGGGTGGGCGGAGATTGAATAACTGTCAGTCAGGCTGGAGGGTGGAGACTGTCACATGGACTCATGAGCTCTCACTCTTTAGCTGGATTCTTAAAATGCTCATCTTAATATCAGGATTATACTGATTATACCACCAATCTGACATGGATTTTCTCAATAAGTACATCAGCCTCATCAGTCTTCAGTAATGCAACTGTTAAGTAATGCAAGAGGAAGGAGGTAGAGTGAGAGGAAAATCGGCTTACCTGATACGTATGTATATAGCATAAGTCAGATGGACAATCGCATGGAGAAGCGCGGGCCAGGGCTGGTAAGAATACAATGAGAAAAAGAGATTCCAGAAAAATATAAGTCCTTTTCATTGTTTAAAACTTCACATTTATTCCTTGGATTAAAAAGGTATGTACATAGGACAAGCCACGGATATTAACAGGACCAACAAGTTCGGCTGTCACACCTTAATCATGGTCTCTTCAGTAGTGCTGTTCACACTACTATGCTGCTTCAACAGTGTGTAGCTTCTCTACATGCTAGTTGTTTGCCAGTTCATCACTGCTGCCTGTGGTTAACCATTTGTTTGCTGAGTAACCTTTTGTCTATGAGCATAAAGAACTCTCATCTGTTGCTGTTCACACTACAAATGCTGTTGCGACAGCATGTATCTTATCTACAAGCAAGTCTTCAGTTTCCCTGATCATCATTTCTGCCTGCATCTTTGCCAAGGACCATCTGTCTGCTGATGTGTTAACTATTTGCTTGCTGCAAGTCCTGGACTGATTAAACAGCTACATCTCCAGAGTCTTTTGACATTTCCTCCTTTGCTTGTCTGATTATATTGCCAGCGGCAGTTGCATATAGACATATAATTATAGCGAGCGACGTAACAGCAAATTGCAACATGTTAATAACTCCCTGGAGTCAATGCAAATCTAATTACTATCCGACCATTGATTTGTATCTACGGCAATATTCCGAGCGCTTGTTCGCTCTTCGGGATGGTGACGATCGGTTCCCTTTAAATCTCTGACTACATCCCACACACCATTTGCGGTGAGGCCTCGTAAAATACAAGTTATCAAAGCCATAAATGAGTAAGAGCTTTATCACCGATGTACAAGTGGTTAAGAGACATTTCATATTGGCTGTAAATTTAAGCTGCAGCCGCGGCGCGCTTCCCCGCTGAATACATAGCACTCGCCCTATTGAGCGGCAGATGATGGAGTGCGGACATTTTATATATATGTATGTATATACTATCTGGCGGGGGAGGTTCATTTACATATAGATTCATCTGGATACTGAATATTGACCCTGAAAAATGGAAAGAAGGTGGGAAAAAATCCTTCTTGTAAAGACGTGTAAGAAGGAGACGGGACCTTCACATAAAAGGAGCCATGGGGTGCAAAAACTATCCCAAAATCCCATTGGCACGGTATGGCCAAATTTCAATTTTGAAAGGCACCTATAGACACCATAAGATACTCTTCAGATACCCTAATACTACAGGATAGCCATGGAGTTCATATGGGCCATGACGCCATGTGCACCTTCCGGAGCCGGGTGCAGAGGTGGCAATTGGTGCCTAAGGAAGCTTAAAGATAGCAAATCTTCTGGTTGACCACAACATTTCCCAAAATGCAGCCCCTCCAAAAACAATTCTTGAGCATAAACCGGGAAGCTCCATTATAGGACGAAGCCCTAATATCCAACTGAAACGGGGACTGGAAAGGGTGAAAAGAGCCATGGACTGTGAAAATTGGCAACATGCAAGGTGCGCCGCCATCATCCATCTCTCGGGCAGTCATGATCCAAAGTTGCAATCCAGTGGCCATTGAATGGATGGTCATTTAATGGTGGAAATGCCTGTGTCCTGGCTTTTTCCAGCAAAAGCAGCTGTTTGCCTGGGACTTTTTTTATTTGGAAGCCGGACCCCAAATAATATCACTTCTTGATCAGTGGTGGTCCACAACAAGTCAACATAATGAAGGGAAATCTCTGACCATTGCACAGAAATGTTTTTTCCACTGCGGGCATGTCCGTTTGTGAAAGACCCCTCTATGGCATGGAGACCCTTTTTGTGCACTATATCAGGAGGGAGGTGGACATGTCTGGATGAATTCTGCAGCAATCTTTATATTCTTATATGGGAATAATGAAAAAAACAACTAAATCTTGCCAATCCCTTTAATGTATATGACATTCTATATTAAAGGGTTAAATTATAATATTCTTTTTTTTTTTCACAGGGAGATTTTTTACTTTGAAATGGGAGTAGGTGGCTGGTGTGACGGTCGCAGGAAATGTGTGTGATGGCTCGCTTTGGATAATTGGGATCACACCTTTATTGTTGGCAATAACAATGCCGTTAAGAATGGAAATGGCAGCAGGAGCAGACGTCCTGCCAGGAGTCAGGAACACGCGGCTAATGACTGAGCAAACATGCACATAATTTAAGATAAGATGAATGGGAACAAGCACCAGGGAGAAATCAGGGCCCACGGGTCACAGGCTGAAAGCGAATCCGGAGATGATCCTAAACATCGAAGCGGCAATACCAAGGAACAAATGGACACGATGACGCAAATAGCAGTATGGCGCCATCTAAAAACTGAGAAAACACAGTCAATCCAGGATCATGGTGCACTGCCACGAACACACGTCGGATTTGCAGAAACTTGGTCTCCTACTACTTGTGTCTACTTTGCAACTTTTTGTATAAACAAAACAGAATCTGTCCATTACAAAAAGAAATCTTCTCAGTGTCTTAGGAGATCATCCATGTCACAGTCCTCCTCTTCCTCACTGGCCTGTGTGTGGCTGTAGGACAACTGTCTGCAGCAGGAGCCTCCCCCTTCACCTTTACAGGAAGCAACTTTTGTTTTGAGTTTTAGGTTGGTCAGGATGCTTGTTGATGGTTGTTATTTCGGTCCAGGTCCAGCAGGCTTGAACCACACCCCAATGTAGTATTTGCCAACTTCTACATCCATCTGAGGGACTTGTGACCTCTTGAGATAGCCACAATGGAGCATCCTGGCATCAAGCACAAGAAACCTTCCCAAAGCCCTGGTTTCCTGGATGTTGCATTTGGTGGTGCCTGGAGACAACTCTTCCAGGATCTGGGAGATCTCCCCTTTTGCCAAAATGTCCAGAATTGTTTACAACTTAAGACTCCCCAGTATACTATTTGGCAACTTTTACTTCCATGTAAAGGACTTGTGACCTCTTGATGTAGCCACAACCCCTGCTCCATTTTCTATTTCTAAATTGGACCCTGGGATCTGCCCATTGATGGAGCATCAAGGACAAGAAACTTTCCCAAAAAGGTGGTTTCCTGGATGGTGTATTTGGTGATGCCTGGAGACAACTCTCCCAGGAATCCAGGAGATCTCCCCTTTTACCAAAATGTCCAGGAGTGTTGACAACTTAAGACTCCCCAGTGTACTATTTGGCAACTTTTACTTCCATCTCAGGGACTTGTGAACTCTTCAGGTAGCCACAACCCCTCACGCTCCATTTTCTATTTCTAAATTAGACCCTGGGATCTGCCCAGTGATAGAGCATCAAGCACAAGAAACCTTCCCAAAGCGCTGGTTCTCTGGATGGTGCATTCGGTGGTGCCTGGAGACAACTTTTCCAGGAATCCGGGAGCTGTCCCCTTTTACCAAAATGTCCAGGAGTGTTGACACCTTAAGATCCCCCAGTGTACTATTTGTCAACTTTTATTTCCATCTGAGGGACTTGTGACCTCTTGAGGTAGCTACAACCCCTCACGCAATATTTTCTAGCTCTGAATGGGACACTGGGTTCTGCCTGATGATGGAGCACCATGTCATCAAGAGCAAGAAACCTTCTTGGTTTCCTATGCGTTCGGTGGTGCCTGGAGACAACTTTCCCAGGAATCCAGGAGATCTCCCCTTTTACCAAACTGTCCAAGAGTGTTGGCAGCTATGGTCTCGGTCAGTCATAAAAAAGGTCTTCTGCCCTTTCTATTTATTGACTTTGATTTATTCTCAGTATGGATCAGTCATCTTAGTGGGACAAACTCTTTAGGGTGAAGAAGGATCTGGCCGTGGTGATATGAAGTCCATAGCTGCTGCCCCTGTACCGACTCTGTGCCCCAATGACTCTTGATTTTGGCCAAACGTCTAGAACTCCATGGCGGATTTTGCTTGTGTGACAGTCAATGAGAGCATTTATCTGGGGGCAACTTGTGTTTTTTGCAAAAAAAAAAAAAACTAACATGACTTCTTTTGCATAATTATTAATTCCCTGCAGATGATGGATCTCACAATCTTATCTCACGTTCTTGCTGCATTTCTGCATGTGAGCGTTCACAGCAGAATTTGCGCTTTAGGTTGCGGTTAATCATTTATTTGTGTTTATACTTGGAGGGTCTCTGCAGGGTCCATGCAGGACCATAATAAGGTGGGTGAGAAAGTCTGCACACTCTACAAATACCAGATACAGATGTGTACAATGATAACACATACATCCTGCCTCCTGCATCTGTGATTCATCATACCCTTCACTGCCCCCTCCCCACCACCATCAGGGGTCAAACTCTAGGGGAGATTAGGAAAATGCAAACAAAACTCAAAAGTAGGACATCAGAAAGGAAGAGGAAACTGCATACCCAAAAATACACTGCAGCTGTCTGATCTGGGCTGTAACCCATTCCTGCATGTAGACCCACATTGTGGTGGGAGCGCGGATGCAATTCCTCATACCACTAACTTAGCATCATAAAGGGTAAACTGGTCACGTGATCAACAACGTTCTCTTACACTGGTCGGTAATTGGGGATCTTAGATGCAACTCCTCTCTTGATACGTTGCTTGTTGTTACAGCATATAAGTTTGTAAAGGAGTTCCGTCATTTAGTGCTATGGCATGCGTGAAAAAAAATTAAGAAGTGACTTCAGAAAGATTCTGAAAAGTGCCATTTAATAGCATATGACCCCCTACATTACATCCCAAAACGAATACAGACAACACATCGGACGCTTTAAACAAATAAAGACCCCAGAATAAACAAAGAAAGACTTTTGTATAAAAAACAGACTCAAAACAAGACCCCCTAAACTATTACATAACTAGACCAAACTCCCTAAATGACCAGACCCCCTAAGAAAAATACACAACTAGACCAAACTCCCTAAATGACCACACCCCAAAATCAATACACAGCTAAACCAATCTCCCTGAATGAATACACAACTAGATCAAACTGCCTGAATGAACAAGCCCCGAAATCAATACACAGCTAAAACAAACTCTCTGAATGAATACACAACTAGACCAAGCTCCCTAACTGACCAGACCCCAGAATCAATACACAGCTAAACCAAACTCCCTGGGCTGTAACCCATTCCTGCATGTAGACCCACATTGTGGTGGGAGCGCGGCTGCAATTCCTCATACCACTATCTTAGCATCATAAAGGGTAAACTGGTCACATGATCAACAACGTTCTCTTACACTGGTCGGTAATTGGGGATCTTAGATGCAACTCCTCTCTTGATACGTTGCTTGTTGTTACAGCATATAAGTTTGTAAAGGAGTTCCGTCATTTAGTGCTATGGCATGCATGAAAAAAAATTAAGAAGTGACTTCAGAAAGATTCTGAAAAGTGCCATTTAATAGCATATGACCCCCTACATTACATCCCAAAACGAATACAGACAACACATCGGATGCTTTAAACAAATAAAGACCCCAGAATAAACATAGAAAGACTTCTGTATAAAAAGCAGACTCAAAACAAGACCCCCTAAACCATTACATAACTAGACCAAACTCCCTAAATGACCAGACCCCCTAAAAAAAATACACAACTAGACCAAACTCCCTAAATGACCAGACCCCAAAATCAAAACACAGCCAAACCAAACTCCAAGAATGAATACACAACTAGATCAAACTGCCTAAATGAACAGGCCCCGAAATCAATACACAGCTAAACCAAACTCCAAGAATGAATTCACAACTAGACCAAACTCCCTAAATGACCAGACCCCAGAATCAGTACACAGCTAAACCAAACTCCCTGAATGAATACACAACTAGATCAAACTGCCTAAATGAGTAGGCCCCGAAATCAATACGCAGCTAAACCAAACTCCAAGAATGAATACACAACTAGATCAAACTCCCTAAATGACCACACCCCAAAATCAATACACAGCTAAACCAAACTCCCTGAATGAATACACAACTAGACCAAACTCCCTAAATGAACAGGCCCCGAAATCAATACACAGCTAAACCAAACTCCCTGAATGAATACACAACTAGACCAAACTCCCTAAATGACCAGACCCCAGAATCAATACACAGCTAAACCAAACTCCCTGAATGAATACACAACAGATCAAACTGCCTAAATTAACAGGCCCTGAAACTAATACACAACCAGACCAAACTCCTTAAATATAGACAGACCTCCTAAATAGACATAGACCGTAGAATAACCACTCAAAAATAAACAAATCCCACATCAAACCTAAATAATACCGGAATACAGATCCCAGACCATAGACAGAAAAACAGACCCAGACAATCCCCCTAAATGACTTGACACGCCAGAGTAGACCTCCTGAAAAATAGAGACACCAGACCTTTGAAAAAAAATACCCACCCCAAATCAGACCCCATAAAAAAAGTAGCCATAAGACAATTTGTTAAATAGAAATAGACCCCTAAATGATACCCCCTAACTAATTGTGTCCCAAACCAAACCACGGAAAATAAATAAATACTGATCCCAGTCTAGAACCTGTAAATAGATACAGACCCCAAACCAGACCTCCTATATGACAGAGACCATGGACCAAACAATGTAAATAATTATGGACCCCCCAGTTGTCTTAAAGTTCCAAGATCGCTGGAGATAGCAGAGAACTGTACTCCACTCCCTCAGTCCCATGAAAAGTGAATGGAGCTGTGGTCACACATGCTTGATCCCGGTTCGTTCACACATGTTTATGGTTGATGGGAATCCCAGTGATCAGACCCTTTGTGATCGGGCACTTATCAGCACTCCTGGGAATAAGTAATGAGTTGTGATTATGGGAAAATCCCTTTAATTCCATATTGCAAAATTATTTTATGGGTTCATTACTGCAGGGGTGACCATGTGTGCAGGGGGCTCAGTAGCTGAAGAGCTCTTTGCATGCGGTAGATACTGGAAATATTAGATAGCCAGAATGTATGTCTAACAGCAGTGCCCAGAGCTGAGCCCTGTTCACTGCTGTTAACCATTTAACTGCTGCTGTCGATTTTTGACAGCAGCAATTAAATGGAACAGTCGCAAGTGGCCCCTGTCACTGCTCAGCTTTGTAGAAAACTGTGATTTTCACTATATATTGCAATACTGTGTCATTGCAGCATATAAATGATAGGACAATCGCCGGTTCAAGCCCCCTAAGGGGACAAAAAAAATAAGGTAATAATTAAAAAAAAAAAAAAGTTTACTTTTTAAAATAAAAAGTAAAATAAACTTAAGAAAAAAATTATTAAAATACATATTTCTTATCATCGTGTCCATAAAATTGCAGATGTATCATAATATAACTACGGTGAAAGCTATAATAAGAAATAAATAAGGAAACCGACAGAATCGCGTTTTTTTGTAACCATGCATCCCTAAAAAAATGCAATAAAAGAGATCAAAAGTGATATGCTATCAGTAAAGTCATCAGTTCGCCACATAAAAAAACTAGCCCCCCACAGCTGTATTGACGTGTAACAAGGTGACACGGGGTGGTAGTCGTGGGCGAGTTCACTAAGTAACAGTCAGTGAGCACCCTGACCCCTTGCACATAAAATGACAGGTGACGTCCCAGTCCTGCAATACAGTCAGTTACCTTCATCACACGCTCACTTCAGCCGCTGGAGATGAGTACTCAGGAAAACACCACAGGCCACAGTTCTGTTCCAACAGGAAAACTTTACTGTAAACAACACAATGCTTCTTGCTCTGTCCCTGCAACTTCATGAGGCTACACAGCATCAATTGCTCCCATCCAGGTTTGGGAACCGCCACAGTCCTTCTGGAGATGTTCCCACAGTACTAGGGCTGGTGAAAACTGCTCGGCAGTCCGTGGCAGCTTGTATCCCCCCGACAGGGGTTCCCTCTGTTCCTGGATGTGGAGAGCGTCTTGCCCTGGGCAAGCCTGCCCGGCTCTGCTCTAGGAACAGGAAATCCTTTTCCTGTAAGCCTGCTATGCCATCCCCTTTCTTTACTCCTCCCCGCAGTGTAACCCATTCTTTCCCTAACTGAACATTCAGATAACATATACAGCACATTACACATTACACGTTAAAAATTACATCACAATATAAAACATGAGGGAACCATTGGGGGGGGTGCTGCATGGGCTCGATGTGTAGGAGAGAGGAGGCAATTGAGGGTCCCCGCCACCTCCTTACAGATGCAAAAAAAAAGAAATGTAACGAGTCTCAGAAAATGGTGACACAAACCAACATTTTTCTTTTTCCGAATCACCTGAAATTTTTAGCAACACTGAAATTAAAAAAATATTATTCAAGATTGATATCGCCATAATCGGACTGACCTGGGTAATTGGGTTTCCAGGTCATTTTTACCGCACAATAAAATGCAAAAAAAACTGGCGGCATTGCATTTCTTTAATTATTTTATCCCAATTCAATTTTTTTGCCATTTTCAGTGCATTATATGGTAAAATGGAAGTTGTCATTGTCACGCCGCTGCAATGCAGGTAAATGCAAGCTCCACTAGATGGCAATAGAGTGGTGGAAGGACTGCACACAGCAAGACCAGACCTTCAATGCAGTGGCGAGGCCACCACCAGGTGGCAGCAGAATAGTCAAAACAAGCCGGGTCGAAAAAAGACTGTAGTGCAGTGCAAAATAAGCAAACACAGAGTCAACAACAAGCCAAATGGGTCAATACTGGTCAGGAGCAGATATGCCAAAGACGAGACAAAACCACAGGTCAGGGTCCAAACCAAGTCAAAACCAGAGAGTCAATACACGAAAGGGGAACACTGAGTCAGGAAGAGGGGAAAAACAGACACAGGTTCAGTAAGCAAGCAGCAGGATAAATCAGGGTAAACAGAGTCAGCTACACACACCATAGGCAGAAACTATAACTGACATGGTCTGCAGGACAAAGCAGAGATAAATAGCAAATCTGAGACCAGACTGAGGCTGAGAAAGTTAACCCCTCATGACAGTCATTCAAAACTACAACTCGTCCCGCAAAAAAACTCAATCCCTCATTCAGCAATGTAAAGGGAAAATAAAAAAAAAGTTATGGCTCTTGGAAGAAGGGGAGGAAAAAATTCAAATGTGAAATCAAAAGATTGGCTGCAGAGTTTTATTACAGCACAAGTCCTAATAAGGATTGGCTGCAGAGTTTTATTACAGCACAAATCCTAATAAAGATTGGCTGCAGAGCTTTATTACAGCACAAGTCCTAATAACGATTGGCTTGCAGAGCTTTATTACAGCACAAGTCCTAATAAAGATTGGCTACAGAGCTTTATTACAGCACAAGTCCTAATAAAGATTTATACAGAGCTTTATTACAGCACAAGTCCTAATAAAGATTGGCTTGCAGAGCTTTATTGCAGCACAAGTCCTAATAAAGATTGGCTACAGAGCTTTATTACAGCACAAGTCCTAATAAAGATTGGCTACAGAGCTTTATTACAGCACAAGTCCTAATATAGATTGGCTACAGAGCTTTATTACAGCACAAGTCCTAATAAAGATTGGCTACAGAGCTTTATTACAGCACAAGTCCTAATAAAGATTGGCTTGCAGAGCTTTATTACAGCACAAGTCCTAATAAAGATTGGCTTGCAGAGCTTTATTACAGCACAAGTCCTAATAAAGATTGGCTTGCAGAGCTTTATTGCAGCACAAGTCCTAATAAAGATTGGCTACAGAGCTTTATTACAGCACAAGTCCTAATAAAGATTGGCTACAGAGCTTTATTACAGCACAAGTCCTAATATAGATTGGCTACAGAGCTTTATTACAGCACAAGTCCTAATAAAGATTGGCTACAGAGCTTTATTACAGCACAAGTCCTAATAAAGATTGGCTTGCAGAGCTTTATTACAGCACAAGTCCTAATAAAGATTGGCTTGCAGAGCTTTATTACAGCACAAGTCCTAATAAAGATTGGCTTGCAGAGCTTTATTGCAGCACAAGTCCTAATAAAGATTGGCTCGCAGATCTTTATTACAGCACAAGTGCTAATAAAGATTGGCTACAGAGCTTCATTACAGCACAAGTCCTAAAAAAGATTGTCTTGCAGAGCTTTATTACAGCACAAGTCCTAATAAAAATTTGCTGCAGAACTTTATTACAGCACAAGTCCTAATAAAGATTGGCTACAGAGCTTTATTACAGCACAAGTCCTAATAAAGATTGGCTACAGAGTTTTATTATGCAGCGCCCCAGAGTCCTGGTCGTTGCAGTACTGATGCTCCGCCGCTATGGGGAGCTATGGTACGTCTGATGGCACTGAAGGAGTTCACCTGACCAGGTATCACAGACACCAATACACTTCACAGTCTGGCCTCCAGGGGGAGCTAAAGGTGCTATGTATTAGGCCACTCCTCACAATCTGTTAAAACTGGGGGTTGGAGAGGAAGTTAGAGAGAAGCTGACTGGGAATCGAACAGGCAACACCCGGTGGCAGAGGGTGTTGCGGGGAGAGACTCAGGGGGGTCCCTGTCAGGGGTGGGATCCTGACAGAGGCCTAGCGAACAGAGAGAACGTTACGGGACCGCGCCTGCCCTAGATAGCGGTGGTGCCCTAAGAAAGGACAAGAAGCGAGGTATATTGTGCTGAGTGAGAAACGAGATCACGCAACAAGGAGAAATACCAGTAGGAGTCGTGCTGTAAGACGAGGCAACATCCTACTGAGGCGCGTAGCCGGTGGCCGGAACGCCGAGGAAGTACTAGGCTCCAAGCAATACTTCAAACCTACGGCAGGACAGTCAGCTATAGGCGGGCTGTCTCACACCAATCACCTACGAAGACACAGGGGGCAACAATAGGAGTCAATACTGGTCAGGAGCAGATATGCCAAAGACGAGACAAAACCACAGGTCAGGGTCCAAACCAAGTCAAAACCAGAGAGTCAATACACGAAAGGGGAACACTGAGTCAGGAAGAGGGGAAAAACAGACACAGGTTCAGTAAGCAAGCAGCAGGATAAATCAGGGTAAACAGAGTCAGCTACACACACCATAGGCAGAAACTATAACTGACATGGTCTGCAGGACACAGCAGAGATAAATGGCAAATCTGAGACCAGACTGAGGCTGAGAAAGTTAACCCCTCATGACAGTCATTCAAAACTACAACTCGTCCCGCAAAAAAACTCAATCCCTCATTCAGCAATGTAAAGTGAAAATAAAAAAAAAGTTATGGCTCTTGGAAGAAGGGGAGGAAAAAATTCAAATGTGAAATCAAAAGATTGGCTGCAGAGTTTTATTACAGCACAAGTCCTAATAAGGATTGGCTGCAGAGTTTTATTACAGCACAAATCCTAATAAAGATTGGCTGCAGAGCTTTATTACAGCACAAGTCCTAATAAAGATTGGCTTGCAGAGCTTTATTACAGCACAAGTCCTAATAAAGATTGGCTACAGAGCTTTATTACAGCACAAGTCCTAATAAAGATTGGCTACAGAGCTTTATTACAGCACAAGTCCTAATATAGATTGGCTACAGAGCTTTATTACAGCACAAGTCCTAATAAAGATTGGCTACAGAGCTTTATTACAGCACAAGTCCTAATAAAGATTGGCTTGCAGAGCTTTATTACAGCACAAGTCCTAATAAAGATTGGCTCGCAGATCTTTATTACAGCACAAGTGCTAATAAAGATTGGCTACAGAGCTTCATTACAGCACAAGTCCTAAAAAAGATTGTCTTGCAGAGCTTTATTACAGCACAAGTCCTAATAAAAATTTGCTGCAGAACTTTATTACAGCACAAGTCCTAATAAAGATTGGCTACAGAGCTTTATTACAGCACAAGTCCTAATAAAGATTGGCTACAGAGTTTTATTATGCAGCGCCCCAGAGTCCTGGTCGTTGCAGTACTGATGCTCCGCCGCTATGGGGAGCTATGGTACGTCTGATGGCACTGAAGGAGTTCACCTGACCAGGTATCACAGACACCAATACACTTCACAGTCTGGCCTCCAGGGGGAGCTAAAGGTGCTATGTATTAGGCCACTCCTCACAATCTGTTAAAACTGGGGGTTGGAGAGGAAGTTAGAGAGAAGCTGACTGGGAATCGAACAGGCAACACCCGGTGGCAGAGGGTGTTGCGGGGAGAGACTCAGGGGGGTCCCTGTCAGGGGTGGGATCCTGACAGAGGCCTAGCGAACAGAGAGAACGTTACGGGACCGCGCCTGCCCTAGATAGCGGTGGTGCCCTAAGAAAGGACAAGAAGCAAGGTATATTGTGCTGAGTGAGAAACGAGATCACGCAACAAGGAGAAACACCAGTAGGAGTCGTGCTGTAAGACGAGGCAACATCCTACTGAGGCGCGTAGCCGGTGGCCGGAACGCCGAGGAAGTACTAGGCTCCAAGCAATACTTCAAACCTACGGCAGGACAGTCAGCTATAGGCGGGCTGTCTCACACAAATCACCTACGAAGACACAGGGGGCAACAATAGGAGAAGGGCGACACTAGGGTCCAGGAAGAGCTCCGAGCCTACCCGTCATACGGGTGCGTCCTAGCCATATCATCTGGGGGACGAAGAAGAACATCAGAATCGAGTTGTGAGGGAACACGAGAAACAGACACAACAGTTGTGGGGACTATCCCGTAAGCACAGCAGGGGAGGACCACAACACACAAGCGCTAGAAGGTAGGCACAGATTTCCACCTGCAAAGGGAACTCTGGAGGTGCCATCGGACCGGCCGGACTTGCGCAGCCTGGTTGACCGTATTCCAGACTGAGGATCCTGAAGCCTTCAGTAAAGAGGTAAAGAGACTGCAACCTGGTGTCCTCGTTATTTACTGCGACCGGCACTTCACCGCACTACCACCACCATCCACACCTATTATTGGGCGCCCCTCAGCAGGGTCACGGACCGGGTCTAGCCACCGTGACAACCCCAGAGCAGAGACACAGAGGCCCGGTACCGGGTTCCCCTCGGCCCTGCGGCAGTGGGGGCGCTGCAAACTTGGCGTCACGAACAGGATCTACTTAAGCCTGAAGAATCGGGTCATGTGTGCCTTGGAACTGTGCTTTATTATACTTGGACTGTGACTTATTGCAAAGACTGTGTATCGCCACTTGCCGCCAAAAGTTCCCGCCAAGAACCGCCGCCATTACAGCGCTAAGGAGAGCGCAGGAGAAGAAGAGGGGCGTGGAGTAGGCGTGGACCAGCTGAAGAGCGCGAAAGACAATGGCCGCCCAGTCTAAACATTTTTGCATCCTGAGGACGGGTCCGTCAGCAGCCGAGGTCCGCCTTCTCATCCTCTTTGGAGGGTGGAGACTAGTGTTGAGCATTCCGATACCGCAAGTATCGGGTATCGGCCGATACTTGCGGGTATCGGAATTCCGATACCGAGATCCGATACTTTTGTGGTATCGGGTATCGGTATCGAAACAACATTAATGTGTAAAACAAAGAATTAAAATAAAAAATATTGCTATACTCACCTCTCCAACGCAGCCTGGACCTTACCGAGGGAACCGGGAGCCTTCTTTGCTTAAAATGCGCAGTTTTACTTCCTTCCGTGACGTCACAGCTTGTGATTGATCGCGTGCCGCCCATGTGGCCGCGACGCGACCAATCACAGCAAGCCGTGACGTAATTTTCAGGTCCTCAATGCCTAATTCTAGGCATTCAGGATTTTAAAATTACGTTCCGGCTTGTGATTGGTCGCATCGCGGTCACATGGGCGACGCGACCAATCACAAGCCGTGACGTCACGGGAGGCAGGAAACGCGCGCATTTTTAAAATTACGTCACGGCTTGTGATTGGTTGCGTGCCGCCCATGTGACCGCGACGCGACCAATCACAGCAAGCCGTGACGTAATTTCAGGTCCTGATGCCTATTTCTGCATTCTGCAACCAATCACAAGCCGTGACGTAATTTTAAAAATGCGCGCGTTTCCTGCCTCCCGTGACGTCATGGCTTGTGATTGGTCGCGTCGCCCATGTGACCGCGATGCGACCAATCACAAGCCGGAACGTAATTTTAAAATCCTGAATGCCTAGAATTAGGCATTGAGGACCTGAAAATTACGTCACGGCTTGCTGTGATTGGTCGCGTCGCGGCCACATGGGTGGCACGCGACCAATCACAAGCCATGACGTCACGGAAGGAAGTAAAAGCGCGCATTTTAAGCAAAGAAGGCTCCCGCTTCCCTCGGTAAGGTCCAGGCTGCGTCGGAGAGGTGAGTATAGCAATATTTTTTATTTTAATTCTTTATTTTACACATTAATATGGATCCCAGGGCCTGAAGGAGAGTTTCCTCTCCTTCAGACCCTGGGAACCATCAGGAACACCGTCCGATACTTGAGTCCCATTGACTTGTATTGGTATCGGGTATCGGTATCGGATTAGATCCGATACTTTGCCGGAATCGGCCGATACTTTCAAGTATCGGACGGTATCGCTCAACACTAGTGGAGACCATGGGGACGGGGCCGCCCACGAAAGAGACCGCGGGAAGAAGACACTGGAGAGGAAACAAAGATGGCGACGCCAGGAGCACCGCGTGGGGACGACCCGACCCAGCATGAGGCTGCACCACCCGACACAGCCCCAGATGCGCCATCGTTGCAGGGACTGGCCCTTACGGAGCTACCGGTGGGCGGACCCAACTGGCCGCCGTCTGAGGAGTGTGTGGCCGCAGCCGAGGCCCGGCAGATAGCATGCCACCGGGAGGCCGACGCTCGTGTGACAGCTCGACTGGGCCAGCCTACGGAGGTCCGCCTAACTCCGGTGTCCCCTGCTTCTTCCATCCCGGCCGCGGCAGAGTGCGAGCTGCAGGCACAGGGCCTGAGGATCCTGCCAGAGGCAGAACATCTGCGGCGCCTGATGACGGCGTGGAGGAATAGACCCCAACCTGCAGTCCAGATCGACCTGACGGATGCTGAGGAGGTTCCCCCGTCACACTGGGGTGTGGTGGTGTTCTTCAACTCCCGGGAAGGACGGGGAGCTATACAAGAAATTGGAGAGCCACTGCAGGTCCGTGTGGATCGGGAAGAGGTGGAACCCTGTGGGGGAAGGTACGGTCGCGACCTGGAGCCCGGAGATGCAGTGACTTACACCCGGTGGAGGAGGGAGGTTGGCTGGATAGCTCGGGGCGTCCAGCGGTGCGTTGCACTCCAGGCCACTGCCGGAACATCGGAGGACGAGCCTCCTGCAGGGAAGGTGCCAGAGCCTGCCCCCGCGGAACCCCAGGGAATCCAGGCCCACCATGTAGCTATGGGTCGTGCTCACCCACGAGTGAGGAGGGTGTCTCGACGAGGGATCCTGTCATTGCTGAGGCCGGGACCGGTCCTTGTTACACCACCAAGACCCGTTTGCCAGGTGAGGCCCGGAAGGAGGCCGCCTCCTGCCCAGCCAGAAACTGAGTAAGCAAGAATGCTTCATCACATGTAAATAGTTAACTGTTTGTCCTCTTGCTGCTATGACCCGACTAGGGTAACTCTTAAAGGGATCCCTTTGTTTACCCGGGATCCCTTCTTCTGCTTTTTGTTTTTGTTTCCTGTTTTATCATTGTTGAAAGAACTGCTGGATCATGAACACTGCATGATTACAAACTCCTTGTAAATAGTTTGCACCTTCTTAAAGGTGCCCTCTACTGGTTTTATAAAAGAAAGGACTCTTTGCGAAGAAACTGTTCCTGGAAGCAGTACCGGAGTCCTTGCTGCGTACGGACTTGCAGCTTGAGAAGTTGCACTACCTCATAGAGACTTGGTCCCCTCTTAAAGGGAACGTTCATCGATAGCACTTAAAGTATAATGATGCCTTAAGAGAAATAGTGATAATGCTTACATGTGAAGTTATATGTAGAAAGCTAGTTAATTGTAAGAAATGTTTAATAATGATGTTGCTAGAAGAATGAGGACAGGAAGTGAACCCGTAGGGGTTAGTGGTGAGTCCTCCTAAGAGCCGTACAGAGATGGCTCAGTGATCTTGAACTGAGAGATGGATGATACGTTCTATACTGTGTATAGTGGCAGAAAGGCAGTAGGCCCGGGCGGAAAGGGGCGGTCCTGCAACAGAACGAGAGGCAGTAGGCCTGGGGCAGATAGACAGGCGGTCCTGCAGATGTAAGAATGGAAAATGAAGAAAAAGTTGATTAGCCTTATAATGTTTTATAAGAAGGTCTTTAGTGGATTCAGCGTGTATGTCCTTAAAGGCAATGTTAAATTATTGTTCAGAAATTTGCACTAAGTAGAATACCCGGTTGGGTAAGAAAAGTTATTTATAATATGTTATTTAAAGTATTTAACCATGTTTGTAACGTTCAAGTGTCCTCACCTCCCATAAAGGAAAGCTCTGTTCAAATTTACTTATTGTTATTGCATTTCAAAAATTGTATGTCTTTTTGCTGACATGTATTGTTGTTTTCTTCCCAGTCCAGGAGTACTGGATTTAACTGGGGGGGAATGCAGCGCCCCAGAGTCCTGGTCGTTGCAGTACTGATGCTCCGCCGCTAAGGGGAGCTATGGTACGTCTGATGGCACTGAAGGAGTTCACCTGACCAGGTATCACAGACACCAATACACTTCACAGTCTGGCCTCCAGGGGGAGCTAAAGGTGCTATGTATTAGGCCACTCCTCATAATCTGGTAAAACTGGGGGTTGGAGAGGAAGTTAGAGAGAAGCTGACTGGGAATCGAACAGGCAACACCCGGTGGCAGAGGGTGTTGCGGGGAGAGACTCAGGGGGGTCCCTGTCAGGGGTGGGATCCTGACAGAGGCCTAGCGAACAGAGAGAACGTTACGGGACCGCGCCTGCCCTAGATAGCGGCAGTGCCCTAAGAAAGGACAAGAAGCGAGGTATATTGTGCTGAGTGAGAAACGAGATCACACAACAAGGAGAAATACCAGTAGGAGTCGTGCTGTAAGACGAGGCAACATCCTACTGAGGCGCGTAGCCGGTGGCCGGAACACCGAGGAAGTACTAGGCTCCAAGCAATACTTCAAACCTACGGCAGGACAGTCAGCTATAGGCGGGCTGTCTCACACAAATCACCTACGAAGACACAGGGGGCAACAATAGGAGAAGGGCGACGCTAGGGTCCAGGAAGAGCTCCGAGCCTACCCGTCATACGGGTGTGTCCTAGCCATATCATCTGGGGGACGAAGAAGAACATCAGAATCGAGTTGTGAGGGAACACGAGAAACAGACACAACAGTTGTGGGGACTATCCCGTAAGCACAGCAGGGGAGGACCACAACACACAAGCGCTAGAAGGTAGGCACAGATTTCCACCTGCAAAGGGAACTCTGGAGGTGCCATCGGACCGGCCGGACTTGCGCAGCCTGGTTGACCGTATTCCAGACTGAGGATCCTGAAGCCTTCAGTAAAGAGGTAAAGAGACTGCAACCTGGTGTCCTCGTTATTTACTGTGACCGGCACTGCACCGCACTACCACCACCATCCACACCTATTATTGGGCGCCCCTCAGCAGGGTCACGGACCGGGTCTAGCCACCGTGACAACCCCAGAGCAGAGACACAGAGGCCCGGTACCGGGTTCCCCTCGGCCCTGCGGCAGTGGGGGCGCTGCAAACTTGGCGTCACGAACAGGATCTACTTAAGCCTGAAGAATCGGGTCATGTGTGCCTTGGAACTGTGCTTTATTATACTTGGACTGTGACTTATTGCAAAGACTGTGTATCGCCACTTGCCGCCAAAAGTTCCCGCCAAGAACCGCCGCCATTACAGCGCTAAGGAGAGCGCAGGAGAAGAAGAGGGGCGTGGAGTAGGCGTGGACCAGCTGAAGAGCGCGAAAGACAATGGCCGCCCAGTCTAAATATTTTTGCATCCTGAGGACGTGTCCGTCAGCAGCCGAGGTCCGCCTTCTCATCCTCTTTGGAGGGTGGAGACCATGGGGATGGGGCCGCCCACGAAAGAGACCGCGGGAAGAAGACACTGGAGAGGAAACAAAGATGGCGACGCCGGGAGCACCGCGTGGGGACGACCCGACCCAGCATGAGGCTGCACCACCCGACACAGCCCCAGATGCGCCATCGTTGCAGGGACTGGCCCTTACGGAGCTACCGGTGGGCGGACCCAACTGGCTGCCGTCTGAGGAGTGTGTGGCCGCAGCCGAGGCCCGGCAGATAGCATGCCACCGGGAGGCCGACGCTCATGTGACAGCTCGACTGGGCCAGCCTATGGAGGTCCGCCTAACTCCGGTGTCCCCTGCTTCTTCCATCCCGGCCGCGGCAGAGTGCGAGCTGCAGGCACAGGGCCTGAGGATCCTGCTAGAGGCAGAACATCTGCGGCGCCTGATGACGGCGTGGAGGAATAGACCCCAACCTGCAGTCCAGATCGACCTGATGGATGCTGAGGAGGTTCCCCCGTCACACTGGGGTGTGGTGGTGTTCTTCAACTCCCGGGAAGGACGGGGAGTTATACAAGAAATTGGAGAGCCACTGCAGGTCCGTATGGATCGGGAAGAGGTGGAACCCTGTGGGGGAAGGTACGGTCGCGACCTGGAGCCCGGAGACGCAGTGACTTACACCCGGTGGAGGAGGGAGGTTGGCTGGATAGCTCGGGGCATCCAGCGGTGCGTTGCACTCCAGGCCGCTGCCGGAACGTCGGAGGACGAGCCTCCTGCAGGGAAGGTGCCGGAGCCTGCCCCCGCGGAACCCCAGGGAATCCAGGCCCACCATGTATCTACGGGTCGTGCTCACCCACGAGTGAGGAGGGTGTCTCGACGAGGGATCCTGTCATTGCTGAGGCCGGGACCGGTCCTTGTTACACCACCAAGACCCGTTTGCCAGGTGAGGCCCGGAAGGAGGCCGCCTCCTGCCCAGCCAGAAACTGAGTAAGCAAGAATGCTTCATCACATGTAAATAGTTAACTGTTTGTCCTCTTGCTGCTATGACCCGACTAGGGTAACTCTTAAAGGGATCCCTTTGTTTACCCGGGATCCCTTCTTCTGCTTTTTGTTTTTGTTTCCTGTTTTATCATTGTTGAAAGAACTGCTGGATCATGAACACTGCATGATTACAAACTCCTTGTAAATAGTTTGCACCTTCTTAAAGGTGCCCTCTACTGGTTTTATAAAAGAAAGGACTCTTTGCGAAGAAACTGTTCCTGGAAGCAGTACCGGACTCCTTGCTGCGTACGGACTTGCAGCTTGAGAAGTTGCACTACCTCATAGAGACTTGGTCCCCTCTTAAAGGGAACGTTCATCGATAGCACTTAAAGTATAATGATGCCTTAAGAGAAATAGTGATAATGCTTACATGTGAAGTTATATGTAGAAAGCTAGTTAATTGTAAGAAATGTTTAATAATGATGTTGCTAGAAGAATGAGGACAGGAAGTGAACCCGTAGGGGTTAGTGGTGAGTCCTCCTAAGAGCCGTACAGAGATGGCTCAGTGATCTTGAACTGAGAGATGGATGATACGTTCTATACTGTGTATAGTGGCAGAAAGGCAGTAGGCCCGGGCGGAAAGGGGCGGTCCTGCAACAGAACGAGAGGCAGTAGGCCTGGGGCAGATAGACAGGCGGTCCTGCAGATGTAAGAATGGAAAATGAAGAAAAAGTTGATTAGCCTTATAATGTTTTATAAGAAGGTCTTTAGTGGATTCAGCGTGTACGTCCTTAAAGGCAAGTTTAAATTATTGTTCAGAAATTTGCACTAAGTAGAATACCCGGTTGGGTAAGAAAAGTTATTTATAATATGTTATTTAAAGTATTTAACCATGTTTGTAACGTTCAAGTGTCCTCACCTCCCATAAAGGGAAGCTCTGTTCAAATTTACTTATTGTTATTGCATTTCAAAAATTGTATGTCTTTTTGCTGACATGTATTGTTGTTTTCTTCCCAGTCCAGGAGTACTGGATTTAACCGGGGGGGAATGCAGCGCCCCAGAGTCCTGGTCATTGCAGTACTGATGCTCCGCCGCTAAGGGGAGCTATGGTACGTCTGATGGCACTGAAGGAGTTCACCTGACCAGGTATCACAGACACCAATACACTTCACAGTCTGGCCTCCAGGGGGAGCTAAAGGTGCTATGTATTAGGCCACTCCTCACAATCTGGTAAAACTGGGGGTTGGAGAGGAAGTTAGAGAGAAGCTGACTGGGAATCGAACAGGCAACACCCGGTGGCAGATGGTGTTGCGGGGAGAGACTCAGGGGGGTCCCTGTCAGGGGTGGGATCCTGACAGAGGCCTAGCGAACAGAGAGAACGTTACGGGACCGCGCCTGCCCTAGATAGCGGTGGTGCCCTAAGAAAGGACAAGAAGCGAGGTATATTGTGCTGAGTGAGAAACGAGATCACGCAACAAGGAGAAATACCAGTAGGAGTTGTGCTGTAAGACGAGGCAACATCCTACTGAGGCGCGTAGCCGGTGGCCGGAACGCCGAGGAAGTACTAGGCTCCAAGCAATACTTCAAACCTACGGCAGGACAGTCAGCTATAGGCGGGCTGTCTCACACAACGCTCCTCTATAGCTCCTGTAGAAAAAAACTTTGTAAAACTTTTAAACCCATGAAGGAATTTTGGTCCGCTTTATGTCATGTTAGTCTGACAGGCGGAAGTTTTTTTTTTCTGATGTAACCAAACGAGGATTTTTGAGTTGTATGTTTTATAGGCAGTACTGAGGAGTGCATATTATATATATATATATATTACATATATATATATATATATATGCCGGTATAAGCGAGGCGGTTGGTGTGGCTTTCAGTAGAAGGATGGAAGATGCCACTAAATATGTTGATAAGCTTCTTGAAATTGCAGAACTGGAGGTTCCCAGGCATTGGTACAGAAGAACTGTGTGGGGAGACAGCTGATTGGAACAGCAGAGTAACAGCACATAGTCACTTTGACATTGCCGAGCTGAGTGTGTGGACAGCGCTTCAAAACAGCAGAGGCGAGTTAGTAAATAGGTACCTTGATATAGCAGAGCCAAGTGTGCGGACAACACTTTGGCACACCAAAGCCGAGCTTGATATGGCGGAGCCGAGTATGCAGACACTTCGAAACAGTAAAGCAGGGGTGGATGACCTCTGGCCAGTGGCCCACAATAACCTTCTCTCTAGTCCCTGGACAGATTCTCAAGGATCGAAGTCATGATCCAGACTGGGTTTTGAGTCCTGTCTTCCCTTCTCCCGGTCTGATCATGTCAGGGGTTAACTTTTCTCAGCCTCAGTCTGGTCAGGTTTGCTATTTAGCCCCGCTGTGTCCTGCAGATCATGTCAGTTATAGCTTCTGCCTAGTGGTGCTGTAAGCTGACACTGATTGCTCCGATTTGTCCTGAGGCGTTTGCTGTCTGAATCCGTGTTGAGTTGCCCCACCTGGGCCATGGGGTACTCGGTACCGGGTCCTGCGTTCACAGGGGGATGTCACGATGGCGACCTGGTCCGTGGCCCTGGGCGCCCATATAAAAGGGAAAGGTCTTTAAAGGGAATAAAGTTTATGTTCGTGACGCCACCTGTGGTATTCGGTCAGTGGGGACAGACGCGGCTTTAAGGGGTCCGCTGGGGTGATGTTATGGCAGCTAGATGGTATAACTTCCCACAGGTGAAGTATATCCCCAGGGCTCCCGATGTGTAGATGGAAGATGGTGAGAGGTGCAATGATGAATGAGGACACAGGTTTGCAGTCTCTTTACCTTGTTTACTGAAGTCTTCAGGCAGCCACAGTCCAGGGCACCAGGGCCCGGGCGGCTTGGAGGCAAATTAGGAGTCCCCTTACCCAGGTGGAAATCAAATCCTTCCTCTAGCGCCGTGGTGTTGTAGTCCCTTACTGCCTATGGCTTCAAATAAGGTCCTCACAGGTGTTCTATTGTTCTCTCTGTCCCCATATAGGATAGGACATGACCCGTATGACTGGTGACTTGAGGCGGTTTATAGGGACTGTGGAGAAACGGGGTCAGTGGGTGCTCTCGTCTGCTGGCCCGGCTGTCTTTAGCAAGACTGCATGGACCACGGCTCATACCATTGAATGCCCGCTCTATCTCCCAGTGGGCAATACACTACACAGACAACACAGGGATAAGCTAAAACAGTGTGGCAATACTTTATTGAACCACCCACAACACACAATAGCAAACAGGACAATCCCACCAATTACCCCAAGATGGTGCACATTACAGGGCCTCACCCTTCCGCTGACTCGCCGAGATAATGGTAGATGTTATGTCCGAGCTCCCAGGGTCGCTACTCCATCTGTGGATGCACGCACAGAGAAGGGGTAACGACAAGCATAGGGAGATGACCAAGAACTGTCCATAGAGTCCATACAAGGTCCAAAGCCAGTTGACATGATGTCAGAGCTCCCAGGGTCGCTACTCCATCTGTGGATGCACGCAGAGAGGAGGTAACAACAAGCGTAGGGAGATATCCGAGAGCAGTCCTGTGTTCTTCAGCCGGGTCCGACAGACCCTTGGCTAAGATCCTGAAATGTCTTTACAAGGTCCAAAGCCAGTTGACATGATGTCAGAGCTCCCAGGGTCACTACTCCATCTGTGGATGCACGCACAGAGAAGTAACGACAAGCATAGGGAGATGACCAAGAACTGTCCATAGAGTCCATACAAGGTCCAAAGCCAGTTGACAGGAGAGTCACCACCTGGCTTATCTGACCATCTCTATGGAACCAGGCGACCAGCGGGTCAAACCTGGCTTTCTCTAAACATAACCATAGTTCAGAGATGGTCACTGGATCACATCTGTGTCCTTCCAACCGGAGCCAAAAACCCCTAGGTTGTATCCTATAGAATCCTAGATCAGTGTCCCTCGTGATGGGGCCATGATGAATTGGCTGCAGTCCTTTCTCTTGTCTGTTGGGTGGTTTGCAGAATGTCTGGCTGGTAGCTCTGTGTTACTTCAGTCTCCCAGGATGTGATCTCTGAGTCTTTTTATACCCAAGGCATGTAAGCTATTTTTAAAATTACCCAGGGTACTTCAGTCCAACATCAAGATAAGGTAAACAATGGTGATGGGATCAAGGTAGCACTATTAGCATATCAGCGCACATCAATAAACAAAGCTTAACACACTCTATGTACAGTCACTATTACAGACTTAAGGTACCGTTACACTAAACGACTTACCAATGATCACGACCAGCGATACGACCTGGCCGTGATCGTTGGTAAGTCGTTGTGTGGTCGCTGGAGAGCTGTCACACAGATAGCTCTCCAGCGACCAACGATGCCGAAGTCCCCGGGTAACCAGGGTAAACATCAGGTTACTAAGCGCAGGGCTGCGCTTAGTAACCCGATGTTTACCTTGGTTACCATTGTAAATGTAAAAAAAAAAAACACTACATACTTACATTCCGGTGTCCGTCAGGTCCCTCGCCGTCTGCTTCCCGCACTGACTGTGTCAGTGCCGGCTGTAAAGCACAGCACAGCGGTGACGTCACCGCTGTGCTCTGCTTTTACTTTACGGCCGGCACTCACAGTCAGTGCGGGAAGCGGATGGCGGGGGACGTGTGACAGACACCGGAATGTGAGTATGTACTGTTTGATTTTTTTACTTTTACAATGGTAACCAGGGTAAATATCGGGTTACTAAGCGCGGCCCTGCGCTTAGTAACCCGATATTTACCCTGGTTAACATTGTAAAACATTGCTGGCATCGTTGCTTTTGCTGTCAAACACGACAATACACGCCGATCTGACGACCAAATAAAGTTCTGAACTTTCAGCAACGACCAGCGATATCACAGCAGGATCCAGATCGCTGCTGCGTGTCAAACACAACGATATCGCTATCCAGGACGCTGCAACATCACGGATCGCTATCATTATCGTTGCAAAGTCACTTAGTGTGAAGGTACCTTTAGACAGTATGTTAGACAGTATATCAGTTGGCAAGTCTGTCTTCTTGACCCACCAGACATAAACACTTAAGTTCACAAGCCAATATACAGATAAAAAGCCAGTTCTTTTGGTTTGCAAAAACATGGTTGTCTGGGAAATTAAGATACAATCTGGTTTCTTCACAGGGACTCTAGCACGCCCCAGCCTCTAAGGGTGTCACCGTGCCTCCTGGGTACTAAGGCGGACAGGTAACGTGGAGTTCAGCTGTCCTGCCGGTCTCTGATGTAAGTCGTGGAGGGCCTTACGATTCTCGGTGTTCCAGCTACCGGTTTCTGCACCTCAGAAGGAGGCAGCCTGCTCATGGCTGGTCTCCCCCTGGTATCCTCTCCTGTGCTTTGCTCTCCTGCACGTTCACTGCAATGTGTTCGGCTTTCTGAATGTCTCTTTCCGGGAACTGCTGCACTGCGGCTACACAGCTCCATAAACCCTCTTCTGCCTCAGACTGATCCAGTCTGTTTCCTGGCAAGACTAACTTTCCCTACAGACTACCATATATATGGGGAGTCACTTAGTAAATAGGATCAAAAGCTCCCCCTGGTGGCCTGGAGTGTGAATGTGTTGCATGTTTGTGGCTACCTGGTTACAGTTATCCCTTCTTGCCTTCAAGCGTAACATCACTCTCCCCGGGAGGAAAGCAACGCTAATGTGACGACCAGTATCCTGGGGCGCCACACTGTCTCTGTTTTCCCCTGTTCCCATCTTGACTCAGTGTTTCCCGTTAGTGTGCAGACTCCCCGGTTTGACTTGGCTTGTATCCTGACCTGTTTCTGTCATTTGTCTTTTGGCTCATCCGCTCCTGTTACTGACCCCTGGCTTGTCTCCGACCTTCAGTTTGCTTTTTCCTTTGGTACTGCGCTACAGTCTAGGATTTGACCCGGCTTGTTTTGACTCTTCTGCTGCCACCTGTGGTAGCCTCACTGTTGCACTGCAGGTCCGCTCTGTTAGGTGCAGACCTGCTTCCTCTCTACTGCCATCTAGTGAAGCCTGCACCTACCTGCATTGCAGCAGCATGACAGCAATGCTCTGGTTGGCAGCTGCATTCTGCCACACCCAGATCCTTTAATACCTTCTTACACTGCGAGCCCATGCATGCAGCATTCACCACTGAAAGCTGCAGTAAATACAATGACACATTACGTCCTGATGCTGGCCAGTGCCAGCGTCTGGACGTACTTTGTGGGCAGAGTTAGCTTTGATAAGCTGTTGTCCCACAGAAGAGGACGGAAGCAGCAGCCTGTCACGGGTTTACCGCGACAGAAAGGAGCCAGAAGATCACAGCGTTTGATTTCTCCTACTCCTGCACTGATTAGAATCACTTCACTTTCATATTAAAAGGTGTCAAATTCGTTTGGCAGTGCAGGGGTTAATCTGCTCAGTTGAGAGCTCCTGGAAGCTTTCCTGCATTAAGGCTCTCAGCTGTTCACTGCTAGTCACTCCCATCTCCTATATAATCTGGGCCTTGGCTAGCACTCATTGTCAGAGTTAGTTTATGCTGCATGGCTGGAGGTTGTTGTTGGTTGTTATTGGAGAAGGCATTTGGTGGGTTTATCTGTGACTATTGCTGGGTTTTGAGTGTGTGATAATTCCCTTTCTTCTAATACTTTGTTTTTCCCCCATCCTTCACTCCCCAGTCTTCTTTTATACAGTATGTATTCATATATTTGTATGTTTAGTATTTTTTGTTACCCCTGTTCGTATTACCTTGTTAGTCTTTTTGGTGTATTATGGTACACTACTACTCCCCTCTTCCCTGGGTGGGGGAAGGGTACAGACTGAGGGCGAATTCAGGAGCTAAGCCTGTCGTCTTCACCATCAGAAGTAATCCAGGGAACAGGGCGAGCTAGGGCGCCCCTAGTGTTAGGGACAGGAAAGGAGCCCCTGATTCTGGGACACCCTGTAACAGAGTCATAACACAGCCCTCAGGTCTAATATGATGTATGTGCTGCAGTCTCCGAAGCCAACGTCTCCTGTTACGTACATGATCCAGCTCCAATGTCTCATGTTATATATATGCTCCATCCCCAATGTCTCCTATGTGATGTATATATACTCCAGCCCTAGTGTCTCCTATATGATGTATTGCTGCACTCCCAGTGTAAACTTTATGATGTATATACACTGCAGCGCCAGAGACTCCTGTGTGATGTTTATACTTTTTTCCCCAGTGTCTTCCATGAGATATATATGCTTCTGCCCCCACTGTTTCCTATATAATGTATATACAGCAGCCCCAATATCTCCTATGTGATGTATATACACCGGTTCCAGTGCCTTCTATGTGATGTATATGTTCCAGTCCCAGTGTCTCGTATGTGATGTATATGCTTCAGCTGCATTGTCTCCTATGTGATGTATATGCTTCAGCCCAGTGTCTCCTGTGTGATGTATATGCACCAGCCCCAATGTCTCCTATTAGATGTATATCCTTTAGCCCCAGTGTCTCCTATGTGATGTATATGCTTCAGCCCAGTGTCTCCTGTGTGATGTATATGCACCAGCCCCAATGTCTCCTATTAGATGAATATCCTTTAGCCCCAGTGTCTCCTATGTGATGTATATGCTTCAGCCCCAGTGTATCCTAGGTGGTAAATATGTCCAGTCCCAGTGTCTCCTATGTGATGTATATGCTTCAGCCGCATTGTCTCCTATGTGATGTATATGCTTCAGCCCAGTGTCTCCTGTGTGATGTATATGCACCAGCCCCAATATCTCCTATTAGATGTATATGCTCTAGCCCCCATGTCTCTTATTAGATGTAAATGTTTCAGCCCCAGTGTCTCCTTTGTGATGTATGTGCTCCTGCCCCAGCGTGTCCTATGTCATGCAAAAAGCAGACCTTCCGCTACTTGAGTTCTAGAAATGTTACATGAGTAGTGATGAATTTCCCGCTGTGAATAGATATGCAGTGTAATATATATCTGTGTTCTGAACTACTTGCAACAGTGAGTTCTTTACTAAATTTATCATCGCAAACAAATGACCGCTCTCCAAACTGACGTAAACCTGGAAAAGCAATTACGAGTAGCAACATCATCAATACCACCTAACATCTCAGCCTCACAGAAAATAAACTATTTCAGCCATCACATTAGTGGTGAGTTAATTAATTATTTGACCAAAGATAACAGGGTAATTTTCAAGTTCATAGTTTTATGAAGCCCCTGAATGATGGTATAAATATCCAAATGGCCCATGGCAGAAAAAAGATTCCTCAGCCTTGCAGTAGTTGTCTGATAGACACTATGATATAGCAGAGTCGAGTGTGCAGGCAACATTTTGAAACCACAGAGCCAAGTTGTCAAACAGGCACCTTGGTATTCCAAGCTGGGTGTGCAGACAGCACTTTGGAACAGTACAGCTGAGTTGGCAGATAGGTAACTTGATATAGCACAGTCGAGTTTGCAGATAGCACTTTTAAACAAACGGGCCAAGTTGGTATACAGACACCTTGATATAGCAGAGACAATTCTGTGCACAGTCACCCACGATGTCAGCATGTACTAGCAGCCTACTAATACCCGAAAGCGCAAGTGGTGCGTAGCCACCTGAGCCGGCCTCAGGAAAGCTTCCTGGGTTATCATGGTATAGAAGAGTAGAGAAAGCTGGCCACTGAGGAAAGAAGATGCGCACTCATGTTGGAGCCAGTACAGGTGAGTTACACGTCCATTATGACACTGACTTCAACCACTGGGGCACTACACAACATGGCGCATAGGGGTGCAGGGGCAACAATAGAATATAGCATTGTTCCACAAATGTGCTCAGCTGTGCCTGGGTTACTATGAACACTCTAGTAGCTGTGCATTGGATTAATATGTGCCCCCTGTAACTATGCACTGAATTACTATGTGCCCCCTGTAACTATACACTGAATTACTATATTCCCCCTATAGCTATGCAGTGGGTTATTATCTGCTCCTCTGTACTTGTGCACTGGGTTATTATCTGCTCCTCTGTACTTGTGCACTGGGATATTATCTGCTCCTCTGTACTTGTGCACTGGGTTATTATCTGCTCCTCTGTACTTGTGCACTGGGTTATTATCTGCTCCTCTGTACTTGTGCACTGGGTTATGATCTGCTCCTCTGCACTTGTGCACTGGGTTATTATCTGCTCCTCTGTACTTGTGCACTGGGTTATTATCTGCTCCTCTGTACTTGTGCAGTGGGTTATTATCTGCTCCTCTGTACTTGTGCACTGGGTTATTATCTGCTCCTCTGTACTTGTGCACTGGGTTATTATCTGCTCCTCTGTACTTGTGCAGTGGGTTATTATCTGCTCCTCTGTACTTGTGCACTGGGTTATTATCTGCTCCTCTGTACTTGTGCACTGAGTTATTATCTGCTCCTCTGTACTTGTGCACTGGGTTATTATCTGCTCCTCTGTACTTGTGCACTGGGTTATTATCTGCTCCTCTGTACTTGTGCACTGGGTTATTATCTGCTCCTCTGTACTTGTGCAGCGGGTTATTATCTGCTCCTCTGTACTTGTGCACTGGGTTATTATCTGCTCCTCTGTACTTGTGCAGTGGGTTATTATCTGCTCCTCTGTACTTGTGCACTGGGTTATTATCTGCTCCTCTGTACTTGTGCACTGAGTTATTATCTGCTCCTCTGTACTTGTGCACTGGGTTATTATCTGCTCCTCTGTACTTGTGCACTGGGTTATTATCTGCTCCTCTGTACTTGTGCACTGGGTTATTATCTGCTCCTCTGTACTTGTGCACTGGGTTATTATCTGCTCCTCTGTACTTGTGCAGCGGGTTATTATCTGCTCCTCTGTACTTGTGCACTGGGTTATTATCTGCTCCTCTGTACTTGTGCACTGGGCTATTATCTGCTCCTCTGTACTTGTGCACTGGGTTATTATCTGCTCCTCTGTACTTGTGCACTGGGTTATTATCTGCTCCTCTGTACTTGTGCACTGGGTTATTATCTGCTCCTCTGTACTTGTGCAGCGGGTTATTATCTGCTCCTCTGTACTTGTGCACTGGGATATTATCTGCTCCTCTGTGCTTGTGCACTGGGTTATCTGCTCCTCAGTACTTGTGCACTGGGTTATTATCTGCTCCTCTGTACTTGTGCACTGGGTTATTATCTGCTCCTCTGTACTTGTGCACTGGGTTATTATCTGCTCCTCTGTACTTGTGCACTGGGTTATTATCTGCTCCTCTGTACTTGTGCACTGGGTTATTATGTGCTCCTCTGTACTTGTGCACTGGGTTATTATCTGCTCCTCAGTACTTGTGCACTGGGTTATTATCTTCTCCTCTGTACTTGTGCACTGGGTTATTATCTGCTCCTCAGTACTTGTGCACTGGGTTATTATCTGCTCCTCTGTACTTGTGCACTGGGTTATTATCTGCTCCTCTGTACTTGTGCACTGGGTTATTATCTGCTCCTCTGTACTTGTGCAGCGGGTTATTATCTGCTCCTCTGTACTTGTGCACTGGGTTATTATCTGCTCCTCTGTGCTTGTGCACTGGGTTATCTGCTCCTCAGTACTTGTGCACTGGGTTATTATCTGCTCCTCTGTACTTGTGCACTGGGTTATTATCTGCTCCTCTGTACTTGTGCACTGGGTTATTATCTGCTCCTCTGTACTTGTGCACTGGGTTATTATCTGCTCCTCTGTACTTGTGCACTGGGTTATTATGTGCTCCTCTGTACTTGTGCACTGGGTTATTATCTGCTCCTCAGTACTTGTGCACTGGGTTATTATCTTCTCCTCTGTACTTGTGCACTGGGTTATTATCTGCTCCTCAGTACTTGTGCACTGGGTTATTATCTGCTCCTCTGTACTTGTGCACTGGGTTATTATCTGCTCCTCTGTACTTGTGCACTGGGTTATTATCTGCTCCTCTGTACTTGTGCAGTGGGTTATTATCTGCTCCTCTGTAATTGTGCACTTGGTTATTATCTGCTCTTGTGTACTTGTGCACTGGGTTATTATCTTCTCCTCTGTACTTGTGCACTGGGTTATTATCTGCTCCTCTGTGCTTGTGCACTGGGTTATTATCTGCTCCTCTGTGCTTGTGCACTGGGTTATTATCTGCTCCTCTGTACTTGTGCACTGGGTTATTATCTGCTCCTCTGTAGTTGTGCACTGGGTTATTATCTGCTCCTCTGTATTTGTGCACTGGGTTATTATCTTCTCCTCTGTACTTGTGCACTGGGTTATTATCTGCTCTTCTGTACTTTTGCACTGGGTTATTATCTTCTCCTCTGTACTTGTGCACTGGGTTATTATCTGCTCCTCTGTACTTGTGCACTGGGTTATTATCTACTCCTCTGTACTTGTGCACTGGGTTATTATCTGCTCCTCAGTACTTGTGCACTGGGTTATTATCTGCTCCTCTGTACTTGTGCACTGGGTTATTATCTGCTCCTCTGTACTTGTGCACTGGGTTATTATCTGCTCCTCTGTACTTGTGCACTGGGTTATTATCTGCTCCTCTGTGCTTGTGCACTGGGTTATTATCTTCTCCTCTGTACTTGTGCACTTAGCTATACTTGTGCACTGGGTTATTATCTTCTCCTCTGTACTTGTGCACTGGGTTATTATCTGCTCCTCTGTGCTTGTGCACTGGGTTATTATCTGCTCCTCTGTACTTTTGCACTGGGTTATTATCTGCTCCTCTGTACTTGTGCACTGGGTTATTATCTGCTCCTCTGTACTTGTGCACTGGGTTATTATCTGCTCCTCTGTACTTGTGCACTGGGTTATTATCTGCTCCTCTGTACTTGTGCACTGGGTTATTATCTGCTCCTCTGTACTTGTGCACTGGGTTATTATCTGCTCCTCTGTACTTGTGCACTGGGTTATTATCTGCTCCTCTGTACTTGTGCACTGGGTTATTATCTGCTCCTCTGTACTTGTGCACTGGGTTATTATCTGCTCCTCTGTACTTGTGCACTGGGTTATTATCTGCTCCTCTGTACTCGTGCACTGGGTTATTATCTGCTCCTCTGTGCTTGTGCACTGGGTTATTATCTGCTCCTTTGTGCTTGTGCACTGGGTTATTATCTGCTCCTCTGTACTTGTGCACTGGGTTATTATCTGCTCCTCTGTGCTTGTGCACTGGGTTATTATATTCTCCTCTGTACTTGTGCACTGGGTTATACTTGTGCACTGGGTTATTATCTGCCCCTCTGTACTTGTGCACTGGGTTATTATCTGCTCCTCTGTACTTGTGCACTGGGTTATTATCTGCTCTTCTGTACTTGTGCACTGGGTTATTATCTGCTCCTCTGTAGTTGTGCACTGGGTTATTATCTGCTCCTCTGTACTTGTGCACTGGGTTATTATCTTCTCCTCTGTACTTGTGCACTGGGTTATTATCTGCTCTTCTGTACTTGTGCACTGGGTTATTATCTTCTCCTCTGTACTTGTGCACTGGGTTATTATCTGCTCCTCTGTGCTTGTGCACTGGGTTATTATCTTCTCCTCTGTACTTGTGCACTGGGTTATTATCTGCTCCTCTGTGCTTGTGCACTGGGTTATTATCTGCTCCTCTGTACTTGTGCACTGGGTTATTATCTGCTCCTCTGTACTTGTGCACTGGGTTATTATCTGCTCCTCAGTACTTGTGCACTGGGTTATTATCTGCTCCTCTGTACTTGTGCACTGGGTTATTATCTGCTCCTCTGTACTTGTGCACTGGGTTATTATCTGCTCCTTTGTACTTGTGCACTGGGTTATTATCTGCTCCTCTGTACTTGTGCACTGGGTTATTATCTGCTCCTCTGTACTTGTGCACTGGGTTATTATCTGCTCCTCTGTACTTGTGCACTGGGTTATTATCTGCTCCTTTGTGCTTGTGCACTGGGTTATTATCTGCTCCTCTGTACTTGTGCACTGGGTTATTATCTGCTCCTCAGTACTTGTGCACTGGGTTATTATCTTCTCCTCTGTACTTGTGTACTGGGTTATTATCTGCTCCTCTGTGCTTGTGCCCTGGGTTATCTGCTCCTCAGTACTTGTGCACTGGGTTATTATCTGCTCCTCTGTACTTGTGCACTGGGTTATTATCTGCTCCTCTGTACTTGTGCACTGGGTTATTATCTGCTCCTCTGTGCTTGTGCACTGGGTTATTATCTGCTCCTCAGTACTTGTGCACTGGGTTATTATCTGCTCCTCTGTACTTGTGCAGCGGGTTATTATCTGCTCCTCTGTACTTGTGCACTGGGTTATTATCTGCTCCTCTGTGCTTGTGCACTGGGTTATCTTCTCAGTACTTGTGCACTGGGTTATTATCTGCTCCTCTGTACTTGTGCACTGGGTTATTATCTGCTCCTCTGTACTTGTGCACTGGGTTATTATCTGCTCCTCTGTACTTGTGCACTGGGTTATTATCTGCTCCTCTGTACTTGTGCACTGGGTTATTATCTGCTCCTCTGTACTTGTGCACTGGGTTATTATGTGCTCCTCTGTACTTGTGCACTGAGTTATTATCTGCTCCTCTGTACTTGTGCACTGGGTTATTATCTGCTCCTTTGTGCTTGTGCACTGGGTTATTATCTGCTCCTCTGTGCTTGTGCACTGGGTTATTATCTTCTCCTCTGTACTTGTGCACTGGGTTATTATCTGCTCCTCAGTACTTGTGCACTGGGTTATTATCTTCTCCTCTGTACTTGTGCACTGGGTTATTATCTGCTCCTCTGTGCTTGTGCACTGGGTTATCTGCTCCTCAGTACTTGTGCACTGGGTTATTATCTGCTCCTCTGTACTTGTGCACTGGGTTATTATCTGCTCCTCTGTGCTTGTGCACTGGGTTATTATCTGCTCCTCTGTACTTGTGCACTGGGTTATTATCTGCTCCTCTGTGCTTGTGCACTGGGTTATTATCTGCTCCTCTGTACTTGTGCACTGGGTTATTATCTGCTCCTCTGTACTTGTGCACTGGGTTATTATCTGCTCCTCTGTACTTGTGCACTGGATTATTATCTGCTCCTCTGTACTTGTGCACTGGGTTATTATCTGCTCCTCTGTGCTTGTGCACTGGGTTATTATCTGCTCCTCAGTACTTGTGCACTGGGTTATTATCTGCTCCTCTGTACTTGTGCAGCGGGTTCTATTATTGATCTATAGTTCCTATTATTCGATGACCCAGTAATTACTGAGCCGATATCACTGAAGGTCACTGTCG